>NC_137831.1:49000496-49416755 GCF_963921795.1 Nannobrachium achirus | reverse complement strand
AAAACGACATCAAAAAAATGACGTTAAAACGACATAAAAAAAATGACGTTAAAACGACATAAAAAAAATGACGTTAAAACGACATAAAAAAAATGACGTTAAAACGACAAAAAAAAAATGACGTTAAAACGACATCAAAAAAATGACGTAAATAGACATAAAAAAAATGACGTAAAACGACATAAAAAAATGACGTTAAAACGACATAAAAAAAATGACGTTAAAACGACATAAAAAATGACGTTAAAACGACATCAAAAAAATGACGTTAAAACGACATCAAAAAAATGACGTTAAAACGACATAAAAAAAATGACGTTAAAACGACATAAAAAAAATGACGTTAAAACGACATAAAAAAATGACGTTAAAACGACATAAAAAAATGACGTTAAAACGACATCAAAAAAATGATGTTAAAACGACATCAAAAAAATGACGTTAAAACGACATAAAAAAATGACGTTAAAACGACATCAAAAAAATGACGTTAAAACGACATCAAAAAAATGACGTTAAAACGACATAAAAAAAATGGCGTTAAAACGACATAAAAAAAATGACGTTAAAACGACAAAAAAAAAATGACGTTAAAACGACATCAAAAAAATGACGTAAATAGACATAAAAAAAATGACGTAAAACGACATAAAAAAAATGACGTTAAAACGACATAAAAAAAATGACGTTAAAACGACATAAAAAAAATGACGTTAAAACGACATAAAAAAATGACGTTAAAACGACATCAAAAAAATGTCGTTAAAACGACAAAAAAAATTACGTTAAAACGACATAAAAAATGACGTTAAAACGACATAAAAAAAATGACGTTAAAACGACATAAAAAAATGACGTTAAAACGACATAAAAAAAATGACGTTAAAACGACATCAAAAAAATGACGTTAAAACGACATCAAAAAAATGACGTTAAAACGACATAAAAAAAATGACGTTAAAACGACATAAAAAAATGACGTTAAAACGACATCAAAAAAATGACGTTAAAACGAAAAAAAAATGACGTTAAAACGACATAAAAAAAATGACGTTAAAACGACATCAAAAAAATGACGTTAAAACGACATCAAAAAAATGACGTTAAAACGACATCAAAAAAATGACGTTAAAACGACATCAAAAAAATGACGTTAAAACGACATCAAAAAAATGACGTTAAAACGACATAAAAAAAATGACGTTAAAACGACATAAAAAAATGACGTTTAAACGACATAAAAAAATGACGTTAAAACGACATCAAAAAAATGATGTTAAAACGACATCAAAAAAATGACGTTAAAACGACATAAAAAAAATGACGTTAAAACGACATAAAAAAATGACGTTAAAACGACATCAAAAAAATGACGTTAAAACGACAAAAAAAATGGCGTTAAAACGACATAAAAAAAATGACGTTAAAACGACATAAAAAAAATGACGTTAAAACGACATCAAAAAAATGACGTAAATAGACATAAAAAAAATGACGTAAAACGACATAAAAAAAATGACGTTAAAACGACATAAAAAAAATGACGTTAAAACGACATAAAAAAAATGACGTTAAAACGACATAAAAAAAATGACGTAAATAGACATCAAAAAAATGACGTAAAACGACATTAAAAAAATGACGTTAAAACGACATCAAAAAAATGACGTAAAACGACATAAAAAAAAATGACGTTAAAACGACATAAAAAAAATGACGTTAAAACGACATCAAAAAAATGACGTTAAAACGACATCAAAAAAATGACGTTAAAACGACATCAAAAAAATGACGTTAAAACGACATCAAAAAAATGACGTTAAAACGACATCAAAAAAATGACGTTAAAACGACATCAAAAAAATGACGTAAATAGACATCAAAAAAATGACGTTAAAACGACATAAAAAAATGACGTTAAAACGACATCAAAAAAATGACGTTAAAACGAAAAAAAAATGACGTTAAAACGACATAAAAAAAATGACGTTAAAACGACATCAAAAAAATGACGTTAAAACGACATCAAAAAAATGACGTTAAAACGACATCAAAAAAATGACGTTAAAACGACATCAAAAAAATGACGTTAAAACGACATAAAAAAAATGACGTTAAAACGACATAAAAAAAATGACGTTAAAACGACATAAAAAAATGACGTTTAAACGACATAAAAAAATGACGTTAAAACGACATCAAAAAAATGATGTTAAAACGACATCAAAAAAATGACGTTAAAACGACATAAAAAAAATGACGTTAAAACGACATAAAAAAATGACGTTAAAACGACATCAAAAAAATGACGTTAAAACGACAAAAAAAATGGCGTTAAAACGACATAAAAAAAATGACGTTAAAACGACATAAAAAAAATGACGTTAAAACGACATCAAAAAAATGACGTAAATAGACATAAAAAAAATGACGTAAAACGACATCAAAAAAATGACGTTAAAACGACATAAAAAAAATGACGTTAAAACGACATAAAAAAATGACGTTAAAACGACATCAAAAAAATGACGTTAAAACGACAAAAAAAATGGCGTTAAAACGACATAAAAAAAATGACGTAAAACGACATAAAAAAAATGACGTTAAAACGACGGTTACACCCCGCCTTTCCGAAACACCGCTATTCCGAACGTTGACTTCTAACCTAACACCGCTATTCCGAACGTTGACTTCTAACCCTAACCCTACCCCTAACCCTAACCCTAACCCTAACCCTTACCCTAACCCTAACCCTACCCCTAACCCTACCCCTAACCCTAACCCTAACCCTAAACCTAACCCTAACCCTGCTTCGGAATAGCGGTGTTTCGGAATGGCGGACTGTTGCCTAAAACGACATCAAAAAAATGACGTAAATAGACATAAAAAAATGACGTAAAACGACATAAAAAAAATGACGTTAAAACGACATAAAAAAAATGACGTTAAAACGACATAAAAAAAATGACGTTAAAACGACATAAAAAAAATGACGTAAATAGACATCAAAAAAATGACGTAAAACGACATAAAAAAAATGACGTTAAAACGACATCAAAAAAATGACGTAAAACGACATAAAAAAAAATGACGTTAAAACGACATAAAAAAAATGACGTTAAAACGACATCAAAAAAATGACGTTAAAACGACATCAAAAAAATGACGTTAAAACGACATCAAAAAAATGACGTTAAAACGACATCAAAAAAATGACGTTAAAACGACATCAAAAAAATGACGTTAAAACGACATCAAAAAAATGACGTAAATAGACATCAAAAAAATGACGTAAAACGACATAAAAAAAATGACGTTAAAACGACATAAAAAAATGACGTTTAAACGACATAAAAAAATGACGTTAAAACGACATCAAAAAAATGATGTTAAAACGACATCAAAAAAATGACGTTAAAACGACATAAAAAAAATGACGTTAAAACGACATAAAAAAATGACGTTAAAACGACATCAAAAAAATGACGTTAAAACGACAAAAAAAATGGCGTTAAAACGACATAAAAAAAATGACGTTAAAACGACATAAAAAAAATGACGTTAAAACGACATCAAAAAAATGACGTAAATAGACATAAAAAAAATGACGTAAAACGACATAAAAAAAATGACGTTAAAACGACATAAAAAAAATGACGTTAAAACGACATAAAAAAAATGACGTTAAAACGACATAAAAAAAATGACGTAAATAGACATCAAAAAAATGACGTAAAACGACATAAAAAAAATGACGTTAAAACGACATCAAAAAAATGACGTAAAACGACATAAAAAAAAATGACGTTAAAACGACATAAAAAAAATGACGTTAAAACGACATCAAAAAAATGACGTTAAAACGACATCAAAAAAATGACGTTAAAACGACATCAAAAAAATGACGTTAAAACGACATCAAAAAAATGACGTTAAAACGACATCAAAAAAATGACGTTAAAACGACATCAAAAAAATGACGTAAATAGACATCAAAAAAATGACGTAAAACGACATAAAAAAAATGACGTTAAAACGACATCAAAAAAATGACGTTAAAACGACATCAAAAAAATGACGTTAAAACGACATAAAAAAATGACGTTAAAACGACATAAAAAAAATGACGTTAAAACGACAAAAAAAATGGCGTTAAAACGACATAAAAAAAATGACGTTAAAACGACATAAAAAAAATGACGTTAAAACGACATCAAAAAAATGACGTAAATAGACATAAAAAAAATGACGTAAAACGACATAAAAAAAATGACGTTAAAACGACATAAAAAAAATGACGTTAAAACGACATAAAAAAAATGACGTTAAAACGACATAAAAAAAATGACGTAAATAGACATCAAAAAAATGACGTAAAACGACATAAAAAAAATGACGTTAAAACGACATCAAAAAAATGACGTAAAACGACATAAAAAAAAATGACGTTAAAACGACATAAAAAAAATGACGTTAAAACGACATCAAAAAAATGACGTTAAAACGACATCAAAAAAATGACGTTAAAACGACATCAAAAAAATGACGTTAAAACGACATCAAAAAAATGACGTTAAAACGACATCAAAAAAATGACGTTAAAACGACATCAAAAAAATGACGTAAATAGACATCAAAAAAATGACGTAAAACGACATAAAAAAAATGACGTTAAAACGACATCAAAAAAATGACGTTAAAACGACATCAAAAAAATGACGTTAAAACGACATAAAAAAATGACGTTAAAACGACATAAAAAAAATAACGTTAAAACGACATCAAAAAAATGACGTTAAAACGACATAAAAAAATGACGTTAAAACGACATCAAAAAAATGACGTTAAAACGACATAAAAAAATGACGTTAAAACGACATCAAAAAAATGACGTAAAACGACATAAAAAAAAATGACGTTAAAACGACATAAAAAAAATGACGTTAAAACGACATCAAAAAAATGACGTTAAAACGACATCAAAAAAATGACGTTAAAACGACATAAAAAAAATGACGTTAAAACGACATCAAAAAAATGACGTTAAAACGACATAAAAAAAATGACGTTAAAACGACATAAAAAAAATGACGTTAAAACGACATAAAAAAATGACGTTTAAACGACATAAAAAAATGACGTTAAAACGACATCAAAAAAATGATGTTAAAACGACATCAAAAAAATGACGTTAAAACGACATAAAAAAAATGACGTTAAAACGACATAAAAAAATGACGTTAAAACGACATCAAAAAAATGACGTTAAAACGACAAAAAAAATGGCGTTAAAACGACATAAAAAAAATGGCGTTAAAACGACATAAAAAAAATGACGTTAAAACGACATAAAAAAAATGACGTTAAAACGACATCAAAAAAATGACGTTAAAACGACAAAAAAAAATGACGTTAAAACGACAAAAAAAATGACGTTAAAACGACATCAAAAAAATGACGTTAAAACGACATCAAAAAAATGACGTTAAAACGACATAAAAAAAATGACGTTAAAACGACATCAAAAAAATGACGTTAAAACGACATAAAAAAAATGACGTTAAAACGACATCAAAAAAATGACGTTAAAACGACATCAAAAAAATGACCTTAAAACGACATCAAAAAATGACGTTAAAACGACATTAAAAAAATGACGTTAAAACGACATAAAAAAATGACGTTAAAACGACATCAAAAAAATGACGTTAAAACGACATAAAAAAATGACGTTAAAACGACATCAAAAAAATGACGTTAAAACGACATAAAAAAAACGACATAAAAAAATGACGTTAAAACGACATCAAAAAAATGACGTTAAAACGACATAAAAAAAATGACGTTAAAACGACATAAAAAAAATAACGTTAAAACGACATCAAAAAAATAACGTTAAAACGACATCAAAAAAATGACGTTAAAACGACAAAAAAAATTACGTTAAAACGACAAAAAAAATGACGTTAAAACGACATAAAAAAAATGACGTTAAAACGACATAAAAAAAATGACGTTAAAACGACATAAAAAAATGACGTTAAAACGACATCAAAAAAATGACGTTAAAACGACATCAAAAAAATGACGTTAAAACGACATAAAAAAAATGACGTTAAAACGACATAAAAAAAATGACGTTAAAACGACATAAAAAAAATGACGTTAAAACGACAAAAAAAAAATGACGTTAAAACGACATCAAAAAAATGACGTAAATAGACATAAAAAAAATGACGTAAAACGACATAAAAAAATGACGTTAAAACGACATAAAAAAAATGACGTTAAAACGACATAAAAAATGACGTTAAAACGACATCAAAAAAATGACGTTAAAACGACATCAAAAAAATGACGTTAAAACGACATAAAAAAAATGACGTTAAAACGACATAAAAAAAATGACGTTAAAACGACATAAAAAAATGACGTTAAAACGACATAAAAAAATGACGTTAAAACGACATCAAAAAAATGATGTTAAAACGACATCAAAAAAATGACGTTAAAACGACATAAAAAAATGACGTTAAAACGACATCAAAAAAATGACGTTAAAACGACATCAAAAAAATGACGTTAAAACGACATAAAAAAAATGGCGTTAAAACGACAAAAAAAATGACGTTAAAACGACAAAAAAAAAATGACGTTAAAACGACATCAAAAAAATGACGTAAATAGACATAAAAAAAATGACGTAAAACGACATAAAAAAAATGACGTTAAAACGACATAAAAAAAATGACGTTAAAACGACATAAAAAAAATGACGTTAAAACGACATAAAAAAATGACGTTAAAACGACATCAAAAAAATGTCGTTAAAACGACAAAAAAAATTACGTTAAAACGACATAAAAAATGACGTTAAAACGACATAAAAAAAATGACGTTAAAACGACATAAAAAAATGACGTTAAAACGACATAAAAAAAATGACGTTAAAACGACATCAAAAAAATGACGTTAAAACGACATCAAAAAAATGACGTTAAAACGACATAAAAAAAATGACGTTAAAACGACATAAAAAAATGACGTTAAAACGACATAAAAAAAATGACGTTAAAACGAAAAAAAAATGACGTTAAAACGACATAAAAAAAATGACGTTAAAACGACATCAAAAAAATGACGTTAAAACGACATCAAAAAAATGACGTTAAAACGACATCAAAAAAATGACGTTAAAACGACATCAAAAAAATGACGTTAAAACGACATCAAAAAAATGACGTTAAAACGACATAAAAAAAATGACGTTAAAACGACATAAAAAAATGACGTTTAAACGACATAAAAAAATGACGTTAAAACGACATCAAAAAAATGATGTTAAAACGACATCAAAAAAATGACGTTAAAACGACATAAAAAAAATGACGTTAAAACGACATAAAAAAATGACGTTAAAACGACATCAAAAAAATGACGTTAAAACGACAAAAAAAATGGCGTTAAAACGACATAAAAAAAATGACGTTAAAACGACATAAAAAAAATGACGTTAAAACGACATCAAAAAAATGACGTAAATAGACATAAAAAAAATGACGTAAAACGACATAAAAAAAATGACGTTAAAACGACATAAAAAAAATGACGTTAAAACGACATAAAAAAAATGACGTTAAAACGACATAAAAAAAATGACGTAAATAGACATCAAAAAAATGACGTAAAACGACATTAAAAAAATGACGTTAAAACGACATCAAAAAAATGACGTAAAACGACATAAAAAAAAATGACGTTAAAACGACATAAAAAAAATGACGTTAAAACGACATCAAAAAAATGACGTTAAAACGACATCAAAAAAATGACGTTAAAACGACATCAAAAAAATGACGTTAAAACGACATCAAAAAAATGACGTTAAAACGACATCAAAAAAATGACGTTAAAACGACATCAAAAAAATGACGTAAATAGACATCAAAAAAATGACGTTAAAACGACATAAAAAAATGACGTTAAAACGACATCAAAAAAATGACGTTAAAACGAAAAAAAAATGACGTTAAAACGACATAAAAAAAATGACGTTAAAACGACATCAAAAAAATGACGTTAAAACGACATCAAAAAAATGACGTTAAAACGACATCAAAAAAATGACGTTAAAACGAAAAAAAAATGACGTTAAAACGACATAAAAAAAATGACGTTAAAACGACATCAAAAAAATGACGTTAAAACGACATCAAAAAAATGACGTTAAAACGACATCAAAAAAATGACGTTAAAACGACATCAAAAAAATGACGTTAAAACGACATAAAAAAAATGACGTTAAAACGACATAAAAAAAATGACGTTAAAACGACATAAAAAAATGACGTTTAAACGACATAAAAAAATGACGTTAAAACGACATCAAAAAAATGATGTTAAAACGACATCAAAAAAATGACGTTAAAACGACATAAAAAAAATGACGTTAAAACGACATAAAAAAATGACGTTAAAACGACATCAAAAAAATGACGTTAAAACGACAAAAAAAATGGCGTTAAAACGACATAAAAAAAATGACGTTAAAACGACATAAAAAAAATGACGTTAAAACGACATCAAAAAAATGACGTAAATAGACATAAAAAAAATGACGTAAAACGACATAAAAAAAATGACGTTAAAACGACATAAAAAAAATGACGTTAAAACGACATAAAAAAAATGACGTTAAAACGACATAAAAAAAATGACGTAAATAGACATCAAAAAAATGACGTAAAACGACATAAAAAAAATGACGTTAAAACGACATAAAAAAAATGACGTAAAACGACATAAAAAAAAATGACGTTAAAACGACATAAAAAAAATGACGTTAAAACGACATCAAAAAAATGACGTTAAAACGACATCAAAAAAATGACGTTAAAACGACATCAAAAAAATGACGTTAAAACGACATCAAAAAAATGACGTTAAAACGACATCAAAAAAATGACGTAAATAGACATCAAAAAAATGACGTAAAACGACATAAAAAAAATGACGTTAAAACGACATCAAAAAAATGACGTTAAAACGACATCAAAAAAATGACGTTAAAACGACATAAAAAAATGACGTTAAAACGACATAAAAAAAATGACGTTAAAACGACAAAAAAAATGGCGTTAAAACGACATAAAAAAAATGACGTTAAAACGACATAAAAAAAATGACGTTAAAACGACATCAAAAAAATGACGTAAATAGACATAAAAAAAATGACGTAAAACGACATAAAAAAAATGACGTTAAAACGACATAAAAAAAATGACGTTAAAACGACATAAAAAAAATGACGTTAAAACGACATAAAAAAAATGACGTAAATAGACATCAAAAAAATGACGTAAAACGACATAAAAAAAATGACGTTAAAACGACATCAAAAAAATGACGTAAAACGACATAAAAAAAAATGACGTTAAAACGACATAAAAAAAATGACGTTAAAACGACATCAAAAAAATGACGTTAAAACGACATCAAAAAAATGACGTTAAAACGACATCAAAAAAATGACGTTAAAACGACATCAAAAAAATGACGTTAAAACGACATCAAAAAAATGACGTTAAAACGACATCAAAAAAATGACGTAAATAGACATCAAAAAAATGACGTAAAACGACATAAAAAAAATGACGTTAAAACGACATCAAAAAAATGACGTTAAAACGACATCAAAAAAATGACGTTAAAACGACATAAAAAAATGACGTTAAAACGACATAAAAAAAATAACGTTAAAACGACAT
The DNA here is from genome assembly GCF_963921795.1 of Nannobrachium achirus. Classification (NCBI taxonomy): domain Eukaryota; kingdom Metazoa; phylum Chordata; class Actinopteri; order Myctophiformes; family Myctophidae; genus Nannobrachium; species Nannobrachium achirus. The sequence goes on along the minus strand of NC_137831.1, from coordinate 49,406,988 downwards.
CAAAAAAATGACGTTAAAACGACATAAAAAAATGACGTTAAAACGACATCAAAAAAATGACGTTAAAACGACATAAAAAAATGACGTTAAAACGACATCAAAAAAATGACGTAAAACGACATAAAAAAAAATGACGTTAAAACGACATAAAAAAAATGACGTTAAAACGACATCAAAAAAATGACGTTAAAACGACATCAAAAAAATGACGTTAAAACGACATCAAAAAAATGACGTTAAAACGACATCAAAAAAATGACGTTAAAACGACATCAAAAAAATGACGTTAAAACGACATCAAAAAAATGACGTAAATAGACATCAAAAAAATGACGTTAAAACGACATAAAAAAATGACGTTAAAACGACATCAAAAAAATGACGTTAAAACGAAAAAAAAATGACGTTAAAACGACATAAAAAAAATGACGTTAAAACGACATAAAAAAAATGACGTTAAAACGACATCAAAAAAATGACGTTAAAACGACATCAAAAAAATGACGTTAAAACGACATCAAAAAAATGACGTTAAAACGACATAAAAAAAATGACGTTAAAACGACATAAAAAAAATGACGTTAAAACGACATAAAAAAATGACGTTTAAACGACATAAAAAAATGACGTTAAAACGACATCAAAAAAATGATGTTAAAACGACATCAAAAAAATGACGTTAAAACGACATAAAAAAAATGACGTTAAAACGACATAAAAAAATGACGTTAAAACGACATAAAAAAAATGACGTTAAAACGACAAAAAAAATGGCGTTAAAACGACATAAAAAAAATGACGTTAAAACGACATAAAAAAAATGACGTTAAAACGACGGTTACACCCCGCCTTTCCGAAACACCGCTATTCCGAACGTTGACTTCTAACCTAACACCGCTATTCCGAACGTTGACTTCTAACCCTAACCCTACCCCTAACCCTAACCCTAACCCTAACCCTTACCCTAACCCTAACCCTACCCCTAACCCTACCCCTAACCCTAACCCTAACCCTAAACCTAACCCTAACCCTGCTTCGGAATAGCGGTGTTTCGGAATGGCGGACTGTTGCCTAAAACGACATCAAAAAAATGACGTAAATAGACATAAAAAAATGACGTAAAACGACATAAAAAAAATGACGTTAAAACGACATAAAAAAAATGACGTTAAAACGACATAAAAAAAATGACGTTAAAACGACATAAAAAAAATGACGTAAATAGACATCAAAAAAATGACGTAAAACGACATAAAAAAAATGACGTTAAAACGACATCAAAAAAATGACGTAAAACGACATAAAAAAAAATGACGTTAAAACGACATAAAAAAAATGACGTTAAAACGACATCAAAAAAATGACGTTAAAACGACATCAAAAAAATGACGTTAAAACGACATCAAAAAAATGACGTTAAAACGACATCAAAAAAATGACGTTAAAACGACATCAAAAAAATGACGTTAAAACGACATCAAAAAAATGACGTAAATAGACATCAAAAAAATGACGTAAAACGACATAAAAAAAATGACGTTAAAACGACATCAAAAAAATGACGTTAAAACGACATCAAAAAAATGACGTTAAAACGACATAAAAAAATGACGTTAAAACGACATCAAAAAAATGACGTTAAAACGACAAAAAAAATGGCGTTAAAACGACATAAAAAAAATGACGTTAAAACGACATAAAAAAAATGACGTTAAAACGACATCAAAAAAATGACGTAAATAGACATAAAAAAAATGACGTAAAACGACATAAAAAAAATGACGTTAAAACGACATAAAAAAAATGACGTTAAAACGACATAAAAAAAATGACGTTAAAACGACATAAAAAAAATGACGTAAATAGACATCAAAAAAATGACGTAAAACGACATAAAAAAATGACGTTAAAACGACATCAAAAAAATGACGTAAAACGACATAAAAAAAAATGACGTTAAAACGACATAAAAAAAATGACGTTAAAACGACATCAAAAAAATGACGTTAAAACGACATAAAAAAATGACGTTAAAACGACATCAAAAAAATGACGTTAAAACGACATCAAAAAAATGACGTTAAAACGACATCAAAAAAATGACGTTAAAACGACATCAAAAAAATGACGTTAAAACGACATCAAAAAAATGACGTTAAAACGACATCAAAAAAATGACGTTAAAACGACATCAAAAAAATGACGTAAATAGACATCAAAAAAATGACGTTAAAACGACATAAAAAAATGACGTAAATAGACATCAAAAAAATGACGTAAAACGACATAAAAAAAATGACGTTAAAACGACATCAAAAAAATGACGTAAAACGACATAAAAAAAAATGACGTTAAAACGACATAAAAAAAATGACGTTAAAACGACATCAAAAAAATGACGTTAAAACGACATCAAAAAAATGACGTTAAAACGACATCAAAAAAATGACGTTAAAACGACATCAAAAAAATGACGTTAAAACGACATCAAAAAAATGACGTTAAAACGACATCAAAAAAATGACGTAAATAGACATCAAAAAAATGACGTAAAACGACATAAAAAAAATGACGTTAAAACGACATCAAAAAAATGACGTTAAAACGACATCAAAAAAATGACGTTAAAACGACATAAAAAAATGACGTTAAAACGACATAAAAAAAATAACGTTAAAACGACATCAAAAAAATGACGTTAAAACGACATAAAAAAATGACGTTAAAACGACATCAAAAAAATGACGTTAAAACGACATAAAAAAATGACGTTAAAACGACATCAAAAAAATTACGTTAAAACGACATCAAAAAAATGACGTTAAAACGACATCAAAAAAATTACGTTAAAACGACATAAAAAAAATGACGTTAAAACGACATAAAAAAAATTAACGTTAAAACGACATAAAAAAAATAACGTTAAAACGACATAAAAAAAAAAACGTTAAAACGACATCAAAAAAATGACGTTAAAACGACATCAAAAAATGACGTTAAAACGACATCAAAAAAATGACGTTAAAACGACATAAAAAAAATGACGTTAAAACGACATCAAAAAAATGACGTTAAAACGACATAAAAAAAATGACGTTAAAACGACATAAAAAAAATGACGTTAAAACGACATAAAAAAAATGACGTTAAAACGACATAAAAAAAATGACGTTAAAACGACAAAAAAAATGACGTTAAAACGACATAAAAAAATGACGTTAAAACGACATCAAAAAATGACGTTAAAACGACATCAAAAAATGACGTTAAAACGACATAAAAAAAATGACGTTTAAACGACATCAAAAAAATGACGTTAAAACGACATAAAAAAATGACGTTAAAACGACATAAAAAAAATGACGTTAAAACGACAAAAAAAATGGCGTTAAAACGACATAAAAAAAATGACGTTAAAACGACATCAAAAAAATGACGTTAAAACGACATAAAAAAATGACGTTAAAACGACATAAAAAAAATGACGTTAAAACGACAAAAAAAATGGCGTTAAAACGACATCAAAAAATGACGTTAAAACGACATCAAAAAAATGACGTTAAAACGACATCAAAAAAATGACGTTAAAACGACATAAAAAAATGACGTTAAAACGACATAAAAAAAATGACGTTAAAACGACAAAAAAAATGGCGTTAAAACGACATAAAAAAAATGACGTTAAAACGACATAAAAAAAATGACGTTAAAACGACATCAAAAAAATGACGTAAATAGACATAAAAAAAATGACGTAAAACGACATAAAAAAAATGACGTTAAAACGACATAAAAAAAATGACGTTAAAACGACATAAAAAAAATGACGTTAAAACGACATAAAAAAAATGACGTAAATAGACATCAAAAAAATGACGTAAAACGACATAAAAAAAATGACGTTAAAACGACATCAAAAAAATGACGTAAAACGACATAAAAAAAAATGACGTTAAAACGACATAAAAAAAATGACGTTAAAACGACATCAAAAAAATGACGTTAAAACGACATCAAAAAAATGACGTTAAAACGACATCAAAAAAATGACGTTAAAACGACATCAAAAAAATGACGTTAAAACGACATCAAAAAAATGACGTTAAAACGACATCAAAAAAATGACGTAAATAGACATCAAAAAAATGACGTAAAACGACATAAAAAAAATGACGTTAAAACGACATCAAAAAAATGACGTTAAAACGACATCAAAAAATGACGTTAAAACGACATAAAAAAAATGACGTTAAAACGACATAAAAAAAATGACGTTAAAACGACATAAAAAAATGACGTTAAAACGACATCAAAAAAATGACGTTAAAACGACATCAAAAAAATGACGTTAAAACGACATAAAAAAAATGACGTTAAAACGACATAAAAAAATGACGTTTAAACGACATAAAAAAATGACGTTAAAACGACATCAAAAAAATGATGTTAAAACGACATCAAAAAAATGACGTTAAAACGACATAAAAAAAATGACGTTAAAACGACATAAAAAAATGACGTTAAAACGACATCAAAAAAATGACGTTAAAACGACAAAAAAAATGGCGTTAAAACGACATAAAAAAAATGACGTTAAAACGACATAAAAAAAATGACGTTAAAACGACATCAAAAAAATGACGTTAAAACGACATAAAAAAAATGACGTTAAAACGACATCAAAAAAATGACGTTAAAACGACATCAAAAAAATGACGTTAAAACGACATCAAAAAAATGACGTTAAAACGACATCAAAAAAATGACGTAAATAGACATCAAAAAAATGACGTTAAAACGACATAAAAAAATGACGTTAAAACGACATCAAAAAAATGACGTTAAAACGAAAAAAAAATGACGTTAAAACGACATAAAAAAAATGACGTTAAAACGACATCAAAAAAATGACGTTAAAACGACATCAAAAAAATGACGTTAAAACGACATCAAAAAAATGACGTTAAAACGACATCAAAAAAATGACGTTAAAACGACATAAAAAAAATGACGTTAAAACGACATAAAAAAAATGACGTTAAAACGACATAAAAAAATGACGTTTAAACGACATAAAAAAATGACGTTAAAACGACATCAAAAAAATGATGTTAAAACGACATCAAAAAAATGACGTTAAAACGACATAAAAAAAATGACGTTAAAACGACATAAAAAAATGACGTTAAAACGACATCAAAAAAATGACGTTAAAACGACAAAAAAAATTGCGTTAAAACGACATAAAAAAAATGACGTTAAAACGACATAAAAAAAATGACGTTAAAACGACATCAAAAAAATGACGTAAATAGACATAAAAAAAATGACGTAAAACGACATAAAAAAAATGACGTTAAAACGACATAAAAAAAATGACGTTAAAACGACATAAAAAAAATGACGTTAAAACGACATAAAAAAAATGACGTAAATAGACATCAAAAAAATGACGTAAAACGACATAAAAAAAATGACGTTAAAACGACATCAAAAAAATGACGTAAAACGACATAAAAAAAAATGACGTTAAAACGACATAAAAAAAATGACGTTAAAACGACATCAAAAAAATGACGTTAAAACGACATCAAAAAAATGACGTTAAAACGACATCAAAAAAATGACGTTAAAACGACATCAAAAAAATGACGTTAAAACGACATCAAAAAAATGACGTTAAAACGACATCAAAAAAATGACGTAAATAGACATCAAAAAAATGACGTAAAACGACATAAAAAAAATGACGTTAAAACGACATCAAAAAAATGACGTTAAAACGACATCAAAAAAATGACGTTAAAACGACATAAAAAAATGACGTTAAAACGACATAAAAAAAATGACGTTAAAACGACAAAAAAAATGGCGTTAAAACGACATAAAAAAAATGACGTTAAAACGACATAAAAAAAATGACGTTAAAACGACATCAAAAAAATGACGTAAATAGACATAAAAAAAATGACGTAAAACGACATAAAAAAAATGACGTTAAAACGACATAAAAAAAATGACGTTAAAACGACATAAAAAAAATGACGTTAAAACGACATAAAAAAAATGACGTAAATAGACATCAAAAAAATGACGTAAAACGACATAAAAAAAATGACGTTAAAACGACATCAAAAAAATGACGTAAAACGACATAAAAAAAAATGACGTTAAAACGACATAAAAAAAATGACGTTAAAACGACATCAAAAAAATGACGTTAAAACGACATCAAAAAAATGACGTTAAAACGACATCAAAAAAATGACGTTAAAACGACATCAAAAAAATGACGTTAAAACGACATCAAAAAAATGACGTTAAAACGACATCAAAAAAATGACGTAAATAGACATCAAAAAAATGACGTAAAACGACATAAAAAAAATGACGTTAAAACGACATCAAAAAAATGACGTTAAAACGACATCAAAAAAATGACGTTAAAACGACATAAAAAAATGACGTTAAAACGACATAAAAAAAATAACGTTAAAACGACATCAAAAAAATGACGTTAAAACGACATAAAAAAATGACGTTAAAACGACATCAAAAAAATGACGTTAAAACGACATAAAAAAATGACGTTAAAACGACATCAAAAAAATGACGTAAAACGACATAAAAAAAAATGACGTTAAAACGACATAAAAAAAATGACGTTAAAACGACATCAAAAAAATGACGTTAAAACGACATCAAAAAAATGACGTTAAAACGACATAAAAAAAATGACGTTAAAACGACATCAAAAAAATGACGTTAAAACGACATAAAAAAAATGACGTTAAAACGACATAAAAAAAATGACGTTAAAACGACATAAAAAAATGACGTTTAAACGACATAAAAAAATGACGTTAAAACGACATCAAAAAAATGATGTTAAAACGACATCAAAAAAATGACGTTAAAACGACATAAAAAAAATGACGTTAAAACGACATAAAAAAATGACGTTAAAACGACATCAAAAAAATGACGTTAAAACGACAAAAAAAATGGCGTTAAAACGACATAAAAAAAATGACGTTAAAACGACATAAAAAAAATGACGTTAAAACGACATCAAAAAAATGACGTTAAAACGACAAAAAAAAATGACGTTAAAACGACAAAAAAAATGACGTTAAAACGACATCAAAAAAATGACGTTAAAACGACATCAAAAAAATGACGTTAAAACGACATAAAAAAAATGACGTTAAAACGACATCAAAAAAATGACGTTAAAACGACATAAAAAAAATGACGTTAAAACGACATCAAAAAAATGACGTTAAAACGACATCAAAAAAATGACCTTAAAACGACATCAAAAAATGACGTTAAAACGACATTAAAAAAATGACGTTAAAACGACATAAAAAAATGACGTTAAAACGACATCAAAAAAATGACGTTAAAACGACATAAAAAAATGACGTTAAAACGACATCAAAAAAATGACGTTAAAACGACATAAAAAAAACGACATAAAAAAATGACGTTAAAACGACATCAAAAAAATGACGTTAAAACGACATAAAAAAAATGACGTTAAAACGACATAAAAAAAATAACGTTAAAACGACATCAAAAAAATAACGTTAAAACGACATCAAAAAAATGACGTTAAAACGACAAAAAAAATTACGTTAAAACGACAAAAAAAATGACGTTAAAACGACATAAAAAAAATGACGTTAAAACGACATAAAAAAAATGACGTTAAAACGACATAAAAAAATGACGTTAAAACGACATCAAAAAAATGACGTTAAAACGACATCAAAAAAATGACGTTAAAACGACATAAAAAAAATGACGTTAAAACGACATAAAAAAAATGACGTTAAAACGACATAAAAAAAATGACGTTAAAACGACAAAAAAAAAATGACGTTAAAACGACATCAAAAAAATGACGTAAATAGACATAAAAAAAATGACGTAAAACGACATAAAAAAATGACGTTAAAACGACATAAAAAAAATGACGTTAAAACGACATAAAAAATGACGTTAAAACGACATCAAAAAAATGACGTTAAAACGACATCAAAAAAATGACGTTAAAACGACATAAAAAAAATGACGTTAAAACGACATAAAAAAAATGACGTTAAAACGACATAAAAAAATGACGTTAAAACGACATAAAAAAATGACGTTAAAACGACATCAAAAAAATGATGTTAAAACGACATCAAAAAAATGACGTTAAAACGACATAAAAAAATGACGTTAAAACGACATCAAAAAAATGACGTTAAAACGACATCAAAAAAATGACGTTAAAACGACATAAAAAAAATGGCGTTAAAACGACATAAAAAAAATGACGTTAAAACGACAAAAAAAAAATGACGTTAAAACGACATCAAAAAAATGACGTAAATAGACATAAAAAAAATGACGTAAAACGACATAAAAAAAATGACGTTAAAACGACATAAAAAAAATGACGTTAAAACGACATAAAAAAAATGACGTTAAAACGACATAAAAAAATGACGTTAAAACGACATCAAAAAAATGTCGTTAAAACGACAAAAAAAATTACGTTAAAACGACATAAAAAATGACGTTAAAACGACATAAAAAAAATGACGTTAAAACGACATAAAAAAATGACGTTAAAACGACATAAAAAAAATGACGTTAAAACGACATCAAAAAAATGACGTTAAAACGACATCAAAAAAATGACGTTAAAACGACATAAAAAAAATGACGTTAAAACGACATAAAAAAATGACGTTAAAACGACATCAAAAAAATGACGTTAAAACGAAAAAAAAATGACGTTAAAACGACATAAAAAAAATGACGTTAAAACGACATCAAAAAAATGACGTTAAAACGACATCAAAAAAATGACGTTAAAACGACATCAAAAAAATGACGTTAAAACGACATCAAAAAAATGACGTTAAAACGACATCAAAAAAATGACGTTAAAACGACATAAAAAAAATGACGTTAAAACGACATAAAAAAATGACGTTTAAACGACATAAAAAAATGACGTTAAAACGACATCAAAAAAATGATGTTAAAACGACATCAAAAAAATGACGTTAAAACGACATAAAAAAAATGACGTTAAAACGACATAAAAAAATGACGTTAAAACGACATCAAAAAAATGACGTTAAAACGACAAAAAAAATGGCGTTAAAACGACATAAAAAAAATGACGTTAAAACGACATAAAAAAAATGACGTTAAAACGACATCAAAAAAATGACGTAAATAGACATAAAAAAAATGACGTAAAACGACATAAAAAAAATGACGTTAAAACGACATAAAAAAAATGACGTTAAAACGACATAAAAAAAATGACGTTAAAACGACATAAAAAAAATGACGTAAATAGACATCAAAAAAATGACGTAAAACGACATTAAAAAAATGACGTTAAAACGACATCAAAAAAATGACGTAAAACGACATAAAAAAAAATGACGTTAAAACGACATAAAAAAAATGACGTTAAAACGACATCAAAAAAATGACGTTAAAACGACATCAAAAAAATGACGTTAAAACGACATCAAAAAAATGACGTTAAAACGACATCAAAAAAATGACGTTAAAACGACATCAAAAAAATGACGTTAAAACGACATCAAAAAAATGACGTAAATAGACATCAAAAAAATGACGTTAAAACGACATAAAAAAATGACGTTAAAACGACATCAAAAAAATGACGTTAAAACGAAAAAAAAATGACGTTAAAACGACATAAAAAAAATGACGTTAAAACGACATCAAAAAAATGACGTTAAAACGACATCAAAAAAATGACGTTAAAACGACATCAAAAAAATGACGTTAAAACGACATCAAAAAAATGACGTTAAAACGACATAAAAAAAATGACGTTAAAACGACATAAAAAAAATGACGTTAAAACGACATAAAAAAATGACGTTTAAACGACATAAAAAAATGACGTTAAAACGACATCAAAAAAATGATGTTAAAACGACATCAAAAAAATGACGTTAAAACGACATAAAAAAAATGACGTTAAAACGACATAAAAAAATGACGTTAAAACGACATCAAAAAAATGACGTTAAAACGACAAAAAAAATGGCGTTAAAACGACATAAAAAAAATGACGTTAAAACGACATAAAAAAAATGACGTTAAAACGACATCAAAAAAATGACGTAAATAGACATAAAAAAAATGACGTAAAACGACATAAAAAAAATGACGTTAAAACGACATAAAAAAAATGACGTTAAAACGACATAAAAAAAATGACGTTAAAACGACATAAAAAAAATGACGTAAATAGACATCAAAAAAATGACGTAAAACGACATTAAAAAAATGACGTTAAAACGACATCAAAAAAATGACGTAAAACGACATAAAAAAAAATGACGTTAAAACGACATAAAAAAAATGACGTTAAAACGACATAAAAAAAATGACGTTAAAACGACATCAAAAAAATGACGTTAAAACGACATCAAAAAAATGACGTTAAAACGACATCAAAAAAATGACGTTAAAACGACATCAAAAAAATGACGTTAAAACGACATCAAAAAAATGACGTAAATAGACATCAAAAAAATGACGTTAAAACGACATAAAAAAATGACGTTAAAACGACATCAAAAAAATGACGTTAAAACGAAAAAAAAATGACGTTAAAACGACATAAAAAAAATGACGTTAAAACGACATCAAAAAAATGACGTTAAAACGACATCAAAAAAATGACGTTAAAACGACATCAAAAAAATGACGTTAAAACGACATCAAAAAAATGACGTTAAAACGACATAAAAAAAATGACGTTAAAACGACATAAAAAAAATGACGTTAAAACGACATAAAAAAATGACGTTTAAACGACATAAAAAAATGACGTTAAAACGACATCAAAAAAATGATGTTAAAACGACATCAAAAAAATGACGTTAAAACGACATAAAAAAAATGACGTTAAAACGACATAAAAAAATGACGTTAAAACGACATCAAAAAAATGACGTTAAAACGACAAAAAAAATGGCGTTAAAACGACATAAAAAAAATGACGTTAAAACGACATAAAAAAAATGACGTTAAAACGACATCAAAAAAATGACGTAAATAGACATAAAAAAAATGACGTAAAACGACATAAAAAAAATGACGTTAAAACGACATAAAAAAAATGACGTTAAAACGACATAAAAAAAATGACGTTAAAACGACATAAAAAAAATGACGTAAATAGACATCAAAAAAATGACGTAAAACGACATAAAAAAAATGACGTTAAAACGACATAAAAAAAATGACGTAAAACGACATAAAAAAAAATGACGTTAAAACGACATAAAAAAAATGACGTTAAAACGACATCAAAAAAATGATGTTAAAACGACATCAAAAAAATGACGTTAAAACGACATAAAAAAATGACGTTAAAACGACATCAAAAAAATGACGTTAAAACGACATCAAAAAAATGACGTTAAAACGACATAAAAAAAATGGCGTTAAAACGACATAAAAAAAATGACGTTAAAACGACAAAAAAAAAATGACGTTAAAACGACATCAAAAAAATGACGTAAATAGACATAAAAAAAATGACGTAAAACGACATAAAAAAAATGACGTTAAAACGACATAAAAAAAATGACGTTAAAACGACATAAAAAAAATGACGTTAAAACGACATAAAAAAATGACGTTAAAACGACATCAAAAAAATGTCGTTAAAACGACAAAAAAAATTACGTTAAAACGACATAAAAAATGACGTTAAAACGACATAAAAAAAATGACGTTAAAACGACATAAAAAAATGACGTTAAAACGACATAAAAAAAATGACGTTAAAACGACATCAAAAAAATGACGTTAAAACGACATCAAAAAAATGACGTTAAAACGACATAAAAAAAATGACGTTAAAACGACATAAAAAAATGACGTTAAAACGACATCAAAAAAATGACGTTAAAACGAAAAAAAAATGACGTTAAAACGACATAAAAAAAATGACGTTAAAACGACATCAAAAAAATGACGTTAAAACGACATCAAAAAAATGACGTTAAAACGACATCAAAAAAATGACGTTAAAACGACATCAAAAAAATGACGTTAAAACGACATCAAAAAAATGACGTTAAAACGACATAAAAAAAATGACGTTAAAACGACATAAAAAAATGACGTTTAAACGACATAAAAAAATGACGTTAAAACGACATCAAAAAAATGATGTTAAAACGACATCAAAAAAATGACGTTAAAACGACATAAAAAAAATGACGTTAAAACGACATAAAAAAATGACGTTAAAACGACATCAAAAAAATGACGTTAAAACGACAAAAAAAATGGCGTTAAAACGACATAAAAAAAATGACGTTAAAACGACATAAAAAAAATGACGTTAAAACGACATCAAAAAAATGACGTAAATAGACATAAAAAAAATGACGTAAAACGACATAAAAAAAATGACGTTAAAACGACATAAAAAAAATGACGTTAAAACGACATAAAAAAAATGACGTTAAAACGACATAAAAAAAATGACGTAAATAGACATCAAAAAAATGACGTAAAACGACATTAAAAAAATGACGTTAAAACGACATCAAAAAAATGACGTAAAACGACATAAAAAAAAATGACGTTAAAACGACATAAAAAAAATGACGTTAAAACGACATCAAAAAAATGACGTTAAAACGACATCAAAAAAATGACGTTAAAACGACATCAAAAAAATGACGTTAAAACGACATCAAAAAAATGACGTTAAAACGACATCAAAAAAATGACGTTAAAACGACATCAAAAAAATGACGTAAATAGACATCAAAAAAATGACGTTAAAACGACATAAAAAAATGACGTTAAAACGACATCAAAAAAATGACGTTAAAACGAAAAAAAAATGACGTTAAAACGACATAAAAAAAATGACGTTAAAACGACATCAAAAAAATGACGTTAAAACGACATCAAAAAAATGACGTTAAAACGACATCAAAAAAATGACGTTAAAACGACATCAAAAAAATGACGTTAAAACGACATAAAAAAAATGACGTTAAAACGACATAAAAAAAATGACGTTAAAACGACATAAAAAAATGACGTTTAAACGACATAAAAAAATGACGTTAAAACGACATCAAAAAAATGATGTTAAAACGACATCAAAAAAATGACGTTAAAACGACATAAAAAAAATGACGTTAAAACGACATAAAAAAATGACGTTAAAACGACATCAAAAAAATGACGTTAAAACGACAAAAAAAATGGCGTTAAAACGACATAAAAAAAATGACGTTAAAACGACATAAAAAAAATGACGTTAAAACGACATAAAAAAAATGACGTAAATAGACATAAAAAAAATGACGTAAAACGACATAAAAAAAATGACGTTAAAACGACATAAAAAAAATGACGTTAAAACGACATAAAAAAAATGACGTTAAAACGACATAAAAAAAATGACGTAAATAGACATCAAAAAAATGACGTAAAACGACATAAAAAAAATGACGTTAAAACGACATAAAAAAAATGACGTAAAACGACATAAAAAAAAATGACGTTAAAACGACATAAAAAAAATGACGTTAAAACGACATCAAAAAAATGACGTTAAAACGACATAAAAAAAATGACGTTAAAACGACATCAAAAAAATGACGTTAAAACGACATCAAAAAAATGACGTTAAAACGACATCAAAAAAATGACGTAAATAGACATCAAAAAAATGACGTAAAACGACATAAAAAAAATGACGTTAAAACGACATCAAAAAAATGACGTTAAAACGACATCAAAAAAATGACGTTAAAACGACATAAAAAAATGACGTTAAAACGACATAAAAAAAATGACGTTAAAACGACAAAAAAAATGGCGTTAAAACGACATAAAAAAAATGACGTTAAAACGACATAAAAAAAATGACGTTAAAACGACATCAAAAAAATGACGTAAATAGACATAAAAAAAATGACGTAAAACGACATAAAAAAAATGACGTTAAAACGACATAAAAAAAATGACGTTAAAACGACATAAAAAAAATGACGTTAAAACGACATAAAAAAAATGACGTAAATAGACATCAAAAAAATGACGTAAAACGACATAAAAAAAATGACGTTAAAACGACATAAAAAAAATGACGTAAAACGACATAAAAAAAAATGACGTTAAAACGACATAAAAAAAATGACGTTAAAACGACATCAAAAAAATGACGTTAAAACGACATCAAAAAAATGACGTTAAAACGACATCAAAAAAATGACGTTAAAACGACATCAAAAAAATGACGTTAAAACGACATCAAAAAAATGACGTAAATAGACATCAAAAAAATGACGTAAAACGACATAAAAAAAATGACGTTAAAACGACATCAAAAAAATGACGTTAAAACGACATCAAAAAAATGACGTTAAAACGACATAAAAAAATGACGTTAAAACGACATAAAAAAAATGACGTTAAAACGACAAAAAAAATGGCGTTAAAACGACATAAAAAAAATGACGTTAAAACGACATAAAAAAAATGACGTTAAAACGACATCAAAAAAATGACGTAAATAGACATAAAAAAAATGACGTAAAACGACATAAAAAAAATGACGTTAAAACGACATAAAAAAAATGACGTTAAAACGACATAAAAAAAATGACGTTAAAACGACATAAAAAAAATGACGTAAATAGACATCAAAAAAATGACGTAAAACGACATAAAAAAAATGACGTTAAAACGACATAAAAAAAATGACGTAAAACGACATAAAAAAAAATGACGTTAAAACGACATAAAAAAAATGACGTTAAAACGACATCAAAAAAATGACGTTAAAACGACATCAAAAAAATGACGTTAAAACGACATCAAAAAAATGACGTTAAAACGACATCAAAAAAATGACGTTAAAACGACATCAAAAAAATGACGTTAAAACGACATCAAAAAAATGACGTAAATAGACATCAAAAAAATGACGTAAAACGACATAAAAAAAATGACGTTAAAACGACATCAAAAAAATGACGTTAAAACGACATCAAAAAAATGACGTTAAAACGACATAAAAAAATGACGTTAAAACGACATAAAAAAAATAACGTTAAAACGACATCAAAAAAATGACGTTAAAACGACATAAAAAAATGACGTTAAAACGACATCAAAAAAATGACGTTAAAACGACATAAAAAAATGACGTTAAAACGACATCAAAAAAATGACGTAAAACGACATAAAAAAAAATGACGTTAAAACGACATAAAAAAAATGACGTTAAAACGACATCAAAAAAATGACGTTAAAACGACATCAAAAAAATGACGTTAAAACGACATCAAAAAAATGACGTTAAAACGACATCAAAAAAATGACGTTAAAACGACATCAAAAAAATGACGTAAATAGACATCAAAAAAATGACGTTAAAACGACATAAAAAAATGACGTTAAAACGACATCAAAAAAATGACGTTAAAACGAAAAAAAAATGACGTTAAAACGACATAAAAAAAATGACGTTAAAACGACATAAAAAAAATGACGTTAAAACGACATCAAAAAAATGACGTTAAAACGACATCAAAAAAATGACGTTAAAACGACATCAAAAAAATGACGTTAAAACGACATAAAAAAAATGACGTTAAAACGACATAAAAAAATGACGTTTAAACGACATAAAAAAATGACGTTAAAACGACATCAAAAAAATGATGTTAAAACGACATCAAAAAAATGACGTTAAAACGACATAAAAAAAATGACGTTAAAACGACATAAAAAAATGACGTTAAAACGACATCAAAAAAATGACGTTAAAACGACAAAAAAAATGGCGTTAAAACGACATAAAAAAAATGACGTAAAACGACATAAAAAAAATGACGTTAAAACGACGGTTACACCCCGCCTTTCCGAAACACCGCTATTCCGAACGTTGACTTCTAACCTAACACCGCTATTCCGAACGTTGACTTCTAACCCTAACCCTACCCCTAACCCTAACCCTAACCCTAACCCTTACCCTAACCCTAACCCTACCCCTAACCCTACCCCTAACCCTAACCCTAACCCTAAACCTAACCCTAACCCTGCTTCGGAATAGCGGTGTTTCGGAATGGCGGACTGTTGCCTAAAACGACATCAAAAAAATGACGTAAATAGACATAAAAAAATGACGTAAAACGACATAAAAAAAATGACGTTAAAACGACATAAAAAAAATGACGTTAAAACGACATAAAAAAATGACGTTAAAACGACATAAAAAAAATGACGTAAATAGACATCAAAAAAATGACGTAAAACGACATAAAAAAAATGACGTTAAAACGACATCAAAAAAATGACGTAAAACGACATAAAAAAAAATGACGTTAAAACGACATAAAAAAAATGACGTTAAAACGACATCAAAAAAATGACGTTAAAACGACATCAAAAAAATGACGTTAAAACGACATCAAAAAAATGACGTTAAAACGACATCAAAAAAATGACGTTAAAACGACATCAAAAAAATGACGTTAAAACGACATCAAAAAAATGACGTAAATAGACATCAAAAAAATGACGTAAAACGACATAAAAAAAATGACGTTAAAACGACATAAAAAAATGACGTTTAAACGACATAAAAAAATGACGTTAAAACGACATCAAAAAAATGATGTTAAAACGACATCAAAAAAATGACGTTAAAACGACATAAAAAAAATGACGTTAAAACGACATAAAAAAATGACGTTAAAACGACATCAAAAAAATGACGTTAAAACGACAAAAAAATGGCGTTAAAACGACATAAAAAAAATGACGTTAAAACGACATAAAAAAAATGACGTTAAAACGACATCAAAAAAATGACGTAAATAGACATAAAAAAAATGACGTAAAACGACATAAAAAAAATGACGTTAAAACGACATAAAAAAAATGACGTTAAAACGACATAAAAAAAATGACGTTAAAACGACATAAAAAAAATGACGTAAATAGACATCAAAAAAATGACGTAAAACGACATAAAAAAAATGACGTTAAAACGACATCAAAAAAATGACGTAAAACGACATAAAAAAAAATGACGTTAAAACGACATAAAAAAAATGACGTTAAAACGACATCAAAAAAATGACGTTAAAACGACATCAAAAAAATGACGTTAAAACGACATCAAAAAAATGACGTTAAAACGACATCAAAAAAATGACGTTAAAACGACATCAAAAAAATGACGTTAAAACGACATCAAAAAAATGACGTAAATAGACATCAAAAAAATGACGTAAAACGACATAAAAAAAATGACGTTAAAACGACATCAAAAAAATGACGTTAAAACGACATCAAAAAAATGACGTTAAAACGACATAAAAAAATGACGTTAAAACGACATAAAAAAAATGACGTTAAAACGACAAAAAAAATGGCGTTAAAACGACATAAAAAAAATGACGTTAAAACGACATAAAAAAAATGACGTTAAAACGACATCAAAAAAATGACGTAAATAGACATAAAAAAAATGACGTAAAACGACATAAAAAAAATGACGTTAAAACGACATAAAAAAAATGACGTTAAAACGACATAAAAAAAATGACGTTAAAACGACATAAAAAAAATGACGTAAATAGACATCAAAAAAATGACGTAAAACGACATAAAAAAAATGACGTTAAAACGACATCAAAAAAATGACGTAAAACGACATAAAAAAAAATGACGTTAAAACGACATAAAAAAAATGACGTTAAAACGACATCAAAAAAATGACGTTAAAACGACATCAAAAAAATGACGTTAAAACGACATCAAAAAAATGACGTTAAAACGACATCAAAAAAATGACGTTAAAACGACATCAAAAAAATGACGTTAAAACGACATCAAAAAAATGACGTAAATAGACATCAAAAAAATGACGTAAAACGACATAAAAAAAATGACGTTAAAACGACATCAAAAAAATGACGTTAAAACGACATCAAAAAAATGACGTTAAAACGACATAAAAAAATGACGTTAAAACGACATAAAAAAAATAACGTTAAAACGACATCAAAAAAATGACGTTAAAACGACATAAAAAAATGACGTTAAAACGACATCAAAAAAATGACGTTAAAACGACATAAAAAAATGACGTTAAAACGACATCAAAAAAATGACGTAAAACGACATAAAAAAAAATGACGTTAAAACGACATAAAAAAAATGACGTTAAAACGACATCAAAAAAATGACGTTAAAACGACATCAAAAAAATGACGTTAAAACGACATAAAAAAAATGACGTTAAAACGACATCAAAAAAATGACGTTAAAACGACATAAAAAAAATGACGTTAAAACGACATAAAAAAAATGACGTTAAAACGACATAAAAAAATGACGTTTAAACGACATAAAAAAATGACGTTAAAACGACATCAAAAAAATGATGTTAAAACGACATCAAAAAAATGACGTTAAAACGACATAAAAAAAATGACGTTAAAACGACATAAAAAAATGACGTTAAAACGACATCAAAAAAATGACGTTAAAACGACAAAAAAAATGGCGTTAAAACGACATAAAAAAAATGACGTTAAAACGACATAAAAAAAATGACGTTAAAACGACATCAAAAAAATGACGTTAAAACGACAAAAAAAAATGACGTTAAAACGACAAAAAAAATGACGTTAAAACGACATCAAAAAAATGACGTTAAAACGACATCAAAAAAATGACGTTAAAACGACATAAAAAAAATGACGTTAAAACGACATCAAAAAAATGACGTTAAAACGACATAAAAAAAATGACGTTAAAACGACATCAAAAAAATGACGTTAAAACGACATCAAAAAAATGACCTTAAAACGACATCAAAAAATGACGTTAAAACGACATTAAAAAAATGACGTTAAAACGACATAAAAAAATGACGTTAAAACGACATCAAAAAAATGACGTTAAAACGACATAAAAAAATGACGTTAAAACGACATCAAAAAAATGACGTTAAAACGACATAAAAAAAACGACATAAAAAAATGACGTTAAAACGACATCAAAAAAATGACGTTAAAACGACATAAAAAAAATGACGTTAAAACGACATAAAAAAAATAACGTTAAAACGACATCAAAAAAATAACGTTAAAACGACATCAAAAAAATGACGTTAAAACGACAAAAAAAATTACGTTAAAACGACAAAAAAAATGACGTTAAAACGACATAAAAAAAATGACGTTAAAACGACATAAAAAAAATGACGTTAAAACGACATAAAAAAATGACGTTAAAACGACATCAAAAAAATGACGTTAAAACGACATCAAAAAAATGACGTTAAAACGACATAAAAAAAATGACGTTAAAACGACATAAAAAAAATGACGTTAAAACGACATAAAAAAAATGACGTTAAAACGACAAAAAAAAAATGACGTTAAAACGACATCAAAAAAATGACGTAAATAGACATAAAAAAAATGACGTAAAACGACATAAAAAAATGACGTTAAAACGACATAAAAAAAATGACGTTAAAACGACATAAAAAATGACGTTAAAACGACATCAAAAAAATGACGTTAAAACGACATCAAAAAAATGACGTTAAAACGACATAAAAAAAATGACGTTAAAACGACATAAAAAAAATGACGTTAAAACGACATAAAAAAATGACGTTAAAACGACATAAAAAAATGACGTTAAAACGACATCAAAAAAATGATGTTAAAACGACATCAAAAAAATGACGTTAAAACGACATAAAAAAATGACGTTAAAACGACATCAAAAAAATGACGTTAAAACGACATCAAAAAAATGACGTTAAAACGACATAAAAAAAATGGCGTTAAAACGACAAAAAAAATGACGTTAAAACGACAAAAAAAAAATGACGTTAAAACGACATCAAAAAAATGACGTAAATAGACATAAAAAAAATGACGTAAAACGACATAAAAAAAATGACGTTAAAACGACATAAAAAAAATGACGTTAAAACGACATAAAAAAAATGACGTTAAAACGACATAAAAAAATGACGTTAAAACGACATCAAAAAAATGTCGTTAAAACGACAAAAAAAATTACGTTAAAACGACATAAAAAATGACGTTAAAACGACATAAAAAAAATGACGTTAAAACGACATAAAAAAATGACGTTAAAACGACATAAAAAAAATGACGTTAAAACGACATCAAAAAAATGACGTTAAAACGACATCAAAAAAATGACGTTAAAACGACATAAAAAAAATGACGTTAAAACGACATAAAAAAATGACGTTAAAACGACATCAAAAAAATGACGTTAAAACGAAAAAAAAATGACGTTAAAACGACATAAAAAAAATGACGTTAAAACGACATCAAAAAAATGACGTTAAAACGACATCAAAAAAATGACGTTAAAACGACATCAAAAAAATGACGTTAAAACGACATCAAAAAAATGACGTTAAAACGACATCAAAAAAATGACGTTAAAACGACATAAAAAAAATGACGTTAAAACGACATAAAAAAATGACGTTTAAACGACATAAAAAAATGACGTTAAAACGACATCAAAAAAATGATGTTAAAACGACATCAAAAAAATGACGTTAAAACGACATAAAAAAAATGACGTTAAAACGACATAAAAAAATGACGTTAAAACGACATCAAAAAAATGACGTTAAAACGACAAAAAAAATGGCGTTAAAACGACATAAAAAAAATGACGTTAAAACGACATAAAAAAAATGACGTTAAAACGACATCAAAAAAATGACGTAAATAGACATAAAAAAAATGACGTAAAACGACATAAAAAAAATGACGTTAAAACGACATAAAAAAAATGACGTTAAAACGACATAAAAAAAATGACGTTAAAACGACATAAAAAAAATGACGTAAATAGACATCAAAAAAATGACGTAAAACGACATTAAAAAAATGACGTTAAAACGACATCAAAAAAATGACGTAAAACGACATAAAAAAAAATGACGTTAAAACGACATAAAAAAAATGACGTTAAAACGACATCAAAAAAATGACGTTAAAACGACATCAAAAAAATGACGTTAAAACGACATCAAAAAAATGACGTTAAAACGACATCAAAAAAATGACGTTAAAACGACATCAAAAAAATGACGTTAAAACGACATCAAAAAAATGACGTAAATAGACATCAAAAAAATGACGTTAAAACGACATAAAAAAATGACGTTAAAACGACATCAAAAAAATGACGTTAAAACGAAAAAAAAATGACGTTAAAACGACATAAAAAAAATGACGTTAAAACGACATCAAAAAAATGACGTTAAAACGACATCAAAAAAATGACGTTAAAACGACATCAAAAAAATGACGTTAAAACGAAAAAAAAATGACGTTAAAACGACATAAAAAAAATGACGTTAAAACGACATCAAAAAAATGACGTTAAAACGACATCAAAAAAATGACGTTAAAACGACATCAAAAAAATGACGTTAAAACGACATCAAAAAAATGACGTTAAAACGACATAAAAAAAATGACGTTAAAACGACATAAAAAAAATGACGTTAAAACGACATAAAAAAATGACGTTTAAACGACATAAAAAAATGACGTTAAAACGACATCAAAAAAATGATGTTAAAACGACATCAAAAAAATGACGTTAAAACGACATAAAAAAAATGACGTTAAAACGACATAAAAAAATGACGTTAAAACGACATCAAAAAAATGACGTTAAAACGACAAAAAAAATGGCGTTAAAACGACATAAAAAAAATGACGTTAAAACGACATAAAAAAAATGACGTTAAAACGACATCAAAAAAATGACGTAAATAGACATAAAAAAAATGACGTAAAACGACATAAAAAAAATGACGTTAAAACGACATAAAAAAAATGACGTTAAAACGACATAAAAAAAATGACGTTAAAACGACATAAAAAAAATGACGTAAATAGACATCAAAAAAATGACGTAAAACGACATAAAAAAAATGACGTTAAAACGACATAAAAAAAATGACGTAAAACGACATAAAAAAAAATGACGTTAAAACGACATAAAAAAAATGACGTTAAAACGACATCAAAAAAATGACGTTAAAACGACATCAAAAAAATGACGTTAAAACGACATCAAAAAAATGACGTTAAAACGACATCAAAAAAATGACGTTAAAACGACATCAAAAAAATGACGTAAATAGACATCAAAAAAATGACGTAAAACGACATAAAAAAAATGACGTTAAAACGACATCAAAAAAATGACGTTAAAACGACATCAAAAAAATGACGTTAAAACGACATAAAAAAATGACGTTAAAACGACATAAAAAAAATGACGTTAAAACGACAAAAAAAATGGCGTTAAAACGACATAAAAAAAATGACGTTAAAACGACATAAAAAAAATGACGTTAAAACGACATCAAAAAAATGACGTAAATAGACATAAAAAAAATGACGTAAAACGACATAAAAAAAATGACGTTAAAACGACATAAAAAAAATGACGTTAAAACGACATAAAAAAAATGACGTTAAAACGACATAAAAAAAATGACGTAAATAGACATCAAAAAAATGACGTAAAACGACATAAAAAAAATGACGTTAAAACGACATCAAAAAAATGACGTAAAACGACATAAAAAAAAATGACGTTAAAACGACATAAAAAAAATGACGTTAAAACGACATCAAAAAAATGACGTTAAAACGACATCAAAAAAATGACGTTAAAACGACATCAAAAAAATGACGTTAAAACGACATCAAAAAAATGACGTTAAAACGACATCAAAAAAATGACGTTAAAACGACATCAAAAAAATGACGTAAATAGACATCAAAAAAATGACGTAAAACGACATAAAAAAAAATGACGTTAAAACGACATCAAAAAAATGACGTTAAAACGACATCAAAAAAATGACGTTAAAACGACATAAAAAAATGACGTTAAAACGACATAAAAAAAATAACGTTAAAACGACATCAAAAAAATGACGTTAAAACGACATAAAAAAATGACGTTAAAACGACATCAAAAAAATGACGTTAAAACGACATAAAAAAATGACGTTAAAACGACATCAAAAAAATGACGTAAAACGACATAAAAAAAAATGACGTTAAAACGACATAAAAAAAATGACGTTAAAACGACATCAAAAAAATGACGTTAAAACGACATCAAAAAAATGACGTTAAAACGACATCAAAAAAATGACGTTAAAACGACATCAAAAAAATGACGTTAAAACGACATCAAAAAAATGACGTTAAAACGACATCAAAAAAATGACGTAAATAGACATCAAAAAAATGACGTTAAAACGACATAAAAAAATGACGTTAAAACGACATCAAAAAAATGACGTTAAAACGAAAAAAAAATGACGTTAAAACGACATAAAAAAAATGACGTTAAAACGACATAAAAAAAATGACGTTAAAACGACATCAAAAAAATGACGTTAAAACGACATCAAAAAAATGACGTTAAAACGACATCAAAAAAATGACGTTAAAACGACATCAAAAAAATGACGTTAAAACGACATAAAAAAAATGACGTTAAAACGACATAAAAAAATGACGTTTAAACGACATAAAAAAATGACGTTAAAACGACATCAAAAAAATGATGTTAAAACGACATCAAAAAAATGACGTTAAAACGACATAAAAAAAATGACGTTAAAACGACATAAAAAAATGACGTTAAAACGACATCAAAAAAATGACGTTAAAACGACAAAAAAAATGGCGTTAAAACGACATAAAAAAAATGACGTTAAAACGACATAAAAAAAATGACGTTAAAACGACGGTTACACCCCGCCTTTCCGAAACACCGCTATTCCGAACGTTGACTTCTAACCTAACACCGCTATTCCGAACGTTGACTTCTAACCCTAACCCTACCCCTAACCCTAACCCTAACCCTAACCCTTACCCTAACCCTAACCCTACCCCTAACCCTACCCCTAACCCTAACCCTAACCCTAAACCTAACCCTAACCCTGCTTCGGAATAGCGGTGTTTCGGAATGGCGGACTGTTGCCTAAAACGACATCAAAAAAATGACGTAAATAGACATAAAAAAATGACGTAAAACGACATAAAAAAAATGACGTTAAAACGACATAAAAAAAATGACGTTAAAACGACATAAAAAAAATGACGTTAAAACGACATAAAAAAAATGACGTAAATAGACATCAAAAAAATGACGTAAAACGACATAAAAAAAATGACGTTAAAACGACATCAAAAAAATGACGTAAAACGACATAAAAAAAAATGACGTTAAAACGACATAAAAAAAATGACGTTAAAACGACATCAAAAAAATGACGTTAAAACGACATCAAAAAAATGACGTTAAAACGACATCAAAAAAATGACGTTAAAACGACATCAAAAAAATGACGTTAAAACGACATCAAAAAAATGACGTTAAAACGACATCAAAAAAATGACGTAAATAGACATAAAAAAAATGACGTAAAACGACATAAAAAAAATGACGTTAAAACGACATCAAAAAAATGACGTTAAAACGACATCAAAAAAATGACGTTAAAACGACATAAAAAAATGACGTTAAAACGACATCAAAAAAATGACGTTAAAACGACAAAAAAAATGGCGTTAAAACGACATCAAAAAAATGACGTTAAAACGACATAAAAAAAATGACGTTAAAACGACATCAAAAAAATGACGTAAATAGACATAAAAAAAATGACGTAAAACGACATAAAAAAAATGACGTTAAAACGACATAAAAAAAATGACGTTAAAACGACATAAAAAAAATGACGTTAAAACGACATAAAAAAAATGACGTAAATAGACATCAAAAAAATGACGTAAAACGACATAAAAAAATGACGTTAAAACGACATCAAAAAAATGACGTAAAACGACATAAAAAAAAATGACGTTAAAACGACATAAAAAAAATGACGTTAAAACGACATCAAAAAAATGACGTTAAAACGACATAAAAAAAATGACGTTAAAACGACATCAAAAAAATGACGTTAAAACGACATCAAAAAAATGACGTTAAAACGACATCAAAAAAATGACGTTAAAACGACATCAAAAAAATGACGTTAAAACGACATCAAAAAAATGACGTTAAAACGACATCAAAAAAATGACGTTAAAACGACATCAAAAAAATGACGTTAAAACGACATCAAAAAAATGACGTAAATAGACATCAAAAAAATGACGTTAAAACGACATAAAAAAAATGACGTAAATAGACATCAAAAAAATGACGTAAAACGACATAAAAAAAATGACGTTAAAACGACATCAAAAAAATGACGTAAAACGACATAAAAAAAAATGACGTTAAAACGACATAAAAAAAATGACGTTAAAACGACATAAAAAAAATGACGTTAAAACGACATCAAAAAAATGACGTTAAAACGACATCAAAAAAATGACGTTAAAACGACATCAAAAAAATGACGTTAAAACGACATCAAAAAAATGACGTTAAAACGACATCAAAAAAATGACGTAAATAGACATCAAAAAAATGACGTAAAACGACATAAAAAAAATGACGTTAAAACGACATCAAAAAAATGACGTTAAAACGACATCAAAAAAATGACGTTAAAACGACATAAAAAAATGACGTTAAAACGACATAAAAAAAATAACGTTAAAACGACATCAAAAAAATGACGTTAAAACGACATAAAAAAATGACGTTAAAACGACATCAAAAAAATGACGTTAAAACGACATAAAAAAATGACGTTAAAACGACATCAAAAAAATTACGTTAAAACGACATCAAAAAAATGACGTTAAAACGACATCAAAAAAATTACGTTAAAACGACATAAAAAAAATGACGTTAAAACGACATAAAAAAAATTAACGTTAAAACGACATAAAAAAAATAACGTTAAAACGACATAAAAAAAAAAACGTTAAAACGACATCAAAAAAATGACGTTAAAACGACATCAAAAAATGACGTTAAAACGACATCAAAAAAATGACGTTAAAACGACATAAAAAAAATGACGTTAAAACGACATCAAAAAAATGACGTTAAAACGACATAAAAAAAATGACGTTAAAACGACATAAAAAAAATGACGTTAAAACGACATAAAAAAAATGACGTTAAAACGACATAAAAAAAATGACGTTAAAACGACAAAAAAAATGACGTTAAAACGACATAAAAAAATGACGTTAAAACGACATCAAAAAATGACGTTAAAACGACATCAAAAAATGACGTTAAAACGACATAAAAAAAATGACGTTTAAACGACATCAAAAAAATGACGTTAAAACGACATAAAAAAATGACGTTAAAACGACATAAAAAAAATGACGTTAAAACGACAAAAAAAATGGCGTTAAAACGACATAAAAAAAATGACGTTAAAACGACATCAAAAAAATGACGTTAAAACGACATAAAAAAATGACGTTAAAACGACATAAAAAAAATGACGTTAAAACGACAAAAAAAATGGCGTTAAAACGACATCAAAAAATGACGTTAAAACGACATCAAAAAAATGACGTTAAAACGACATCAAAAAAATG
The DNA here is from genome assembly GCF_963921795.1 of Nannobrachium achirus. NCBI lineage: Eukaryota > Metazoa > Chordata > Actinopteri > Myctophiformes > Myctophidae > Nannobrachium > Nannobrachium achirus. The sequence goes on along the minus strand of NC_137831.1, from coordinate 49,380,307 downwards.
ACGTTAAAACGACATAAAAAAATGACGTTAAAACGACATAAAAAAAATGACGCTAAAACGACAAAAAAAATGGCGTTAAAACGACATAAAAAAAATGACGTTAAAACGACATAAAAAAAATGACGTTAAAACGACATCAAAAAAATGACGTAAATAGACATAAAAAAAATGACGTAAAACGACATAAAAAAAATGACGTTAAAACGACATAAAAAAAATGACGTTAAAACGACATAAAAAAAATGACGTTAAAACGACATAAAAAAAATGACGTAAATAGACATCAAAAAAATGACGTAAAACGACATAAAAAAAATGACGTTAAAACGACATCAAAAAAATGACGTAAAACGACATAAAAAAAAATGACGTTAAAACGACATAAAAAAAATGACGTTAAAACGACATCAAAAAAATGACGTTAAAACGACATCAAAAAAATGACGTTAAAACGACATCAAAAAAATGACGTTAAAACGACATCAAAAAAATGACGTTAAAACGACATCAAAAAAATGACGTTAAAACGACATCAAAAAAATGACGTAAATAGACATCAAAAAAATGACGTAAAACGACATAAAAAAAATGACGTTAAAACGACATCAAAAAAATGACGTTAAAACGACATCAAAAAATGACGTTAAAACGACATAAAAAAATGACGTTAAAACGACATAAAAAAAATAACGTTAAAACGACATCAAAAAAATGACGTTAAAACGACATAAAAAAATGACGTTAAAACGACATCAAAAAAATGACGTTAAAACGACATAAAAAAATGACGTTAAAACGACATCAAAAAAATGACGTAAAACGACATAAAAAAAAATGACGTTAAAACGACATAAAAAAAATGACGTTAAAACGACATCAAAAAAATGACGTTAAAACGACATCAAAAAAATGACGTTAAAACGACATCAAAAAAATGACGTTAAAACGACATCAAAAAAATGACGTTAAAACGACATCAAAAAAATGACGTTAAAACGACATCAAAAAAATGACGTAAATAGACATCAAAAAAATGACGTTAAAACGACATAAAAAAATGACGTTAAAACGACATCAAAAAAATGACGTTAAAACGAAAAAAAAATGACGTTAAAACGACATTAAAAAAATGACGTTAAAACGACATAAAAAAAATGACGTTAAAACGACATCAAAAAAATGACGTTAAAACGACATCAAAAAAATGACGTTAAAACGACATCAAAAAAATGACGTTAAAACGACATAAAAAAAATGACGTTAAAACGACATAAAAAAAATGACGTTAAAACGACATAAAAAAATGACGTTTAAACGACATAAAAAAATGACGTTAAAACGACATCAAAAAAATGATGTTAAAACGACATCAAAAAAATGACGTTAAAACGACATAAAAAAAATGACGTTAAAACGACATAAAAAAATGACGTTAAAACGACATCAAAAAAATGACGTTAAAACGACAAAAAAAATGGCGTTAAAACGACATAAAAAAAATGACGTTAAAACGACATAAAAAAAATGACGTTAAAACGACGGTTACACCCCGCCTTTCCGAAACACCGCTATTCCGAACGTTGACTTCTAACCTAACACCGCTATTCCGAACGTTGACTTCTAACCCTAACCCTACCCCTAACCCTAACCCTAACCCTAACCCTTACCCTAACCCTAACCCTAACCCTACCCCTAACCCTAACCCTAACCCTAAACCTAACCCTAACCCTGCTTCGGAATAGCGGTGTTTCGGAATGGCGGACTGTTGCCTAAAACGACATCAAAAAAATGACGTAAATAGACATAAAAAAATGACGTAAAACGACATAAAAAAAATGACGTTAAAACGACATAAAAAAAATGACGTTAAAACGACATAAAAAAAATGACGTTAAAACGACATAAAAAAAATGACGTAAATAGACATCAAAAAAATGACGTAAAACGACATAAAAAAAATGACGTTAAAACGACATCAAAAAAATGACGTAAAACGACATAAAAAAAAATGACGTTAAAACGACATAAAAAAAATGACGTTAAAACGACATCAAAAAAATGACGTTAAAACGACATCAAAAAAATGACGTTAAAACGACATCAAAAAAATGACGTTAAAACGACATCAAAAAAATGACGTTAAAACGACATCAAAAAAATGACGTTAAAACGACATCAAAAAAATGACGTAAATAGACATCAAAAAAATGACGTAAAACGACATAAAAAAAATGACGTTAAAACGACATCAAAAAAATGACGTTAAAACGACATCAAAAAAATGACGTTAAAACGACATAAAAAAATGACGTTAAAACGACATCAAAAAAATGACGTTAAAACGACAAAAAAAATGGCGTTAAAACGACATAAAAAAAATGACGTTAAAACGACATAAAAAAAATGACGTTAAAACGACATCAAAAAAATGACGTAAATAGACATAAAAAAAATGACGTAAAACGACATAAAAAAAATGACGTTAAAACGACATAAAAAAAATGACGTTAAAACGACATAAAAAAAATGACGTTAAAACGACATAAAAAAAATGACGTAAATAGACATAAAAAAAATGACGTAAAACGACATAAAAAAATGACGTTAAAACGACATCAAAAAAATGACGTAAAACGACATTAAAAAAAATGATGTTAAAATGACATAAAAAAAATGACGTTAAAACGACATCAAAAAAATGACGTTAAAACGACATAAAAAAAATGACGTTAAAACGACATCAAAAAAATGACGTTAAAACGACATCAAAAAAATGACGTTAAAACGACATCAAAAAAATGACGTTAAAACGACATCAAAAAAATGACGTTAAAACGACATCAAAAAAATGACGTTAAAACGACATCAAAAAAATGACGTTAAAACGACATCAAAAAAATGACGTTAAAACGACATCAAAAAAATGACGTAAATAGACATCAAAAAAATGACGTTAAAACGACATAAAAAAAATGACGTAAATAGACATCAAAAAAATGACGTAAAACGACATAAAAAAAATGACGTTAAAACGACATCAAAAAAATGACGTAAAACGACATAAAAAAAAATGACGTTAAAACGACATAAAAAAAATGACGTTAAAACGACATCAAAAAAATGACGTTAAAACGACATCAAAAAAATGACGTTAAAACGACATCAAAAAAATGACGTTAAAACGACATCAAAAAAATGACGTTAAAACGACATCAAAAAAATGACGTTAAAACGACATCAAAAAAATGACGTAAATAGACATCAAAAAAATGACGTAAAACGACATAAAAAAAATGACGTTAAAACGACATCAAAAAAATGACGTTAAAACGACATCAAAAAAATGACGTTAAAACGACATAAAAAAATGACGTTAAAACGACATAAAAAAAATAACGTTAAAACGACATCAAAAAAATGACGTTAAAACGACATAAAAAAATGACGTTAAAACGACATCAAAAAAATGACGTTAAAACGACATAAAAAAATGACGTTAAAACGACATCAAAAAAATTACGTTAAAACGACATCAAAAAAATGACGTTAAAACGACATCAAAAAAATTACGTTAAAACGACATAAAAAAAATGACGTTAAAACGACATAAAAAAAATTAACGTTAAAACGACATAAAAAAAATAACGTTAAAACGACATAAAAAAAAAAACGTTAAAACGACATCAAAAAAATGACGTTAAAACGACATCAAAAAATGACGTTAAAACGACATCAAAAAAATGACGTTAAAACGACATAAAAAAAATGACGTTAAAACGACATCAAAAAAATGACGTTAAAACGACATAAAAAAAATGACGTTAAAACGACATAAAAAAAATGACGTTAAAACGACATAAAAAAAATGACGTTAAAACGACATAAAAAAAATGACGTTAAAACGACAAAAAAAATGACGTTAAAACGACATAAAAAAATGACGTTAAAACGACATCAAAAAATGACGTTAAAACGACATCAAAAAATGACGTTAAAACGACATAAAAAAAATGACGTTAAAACGACATAAAAAAAATGACGTTAAAACGACATAAAAAAAATGACGTCAAAACGGCATCAAAAAAATGACGTTAAAACGACATCAAAAAAACGACATCAAAAAAATGACGTTAAAACGACATAAAAAAAATGACGTTAAAACGACATAAAAAAAATGACGTTAAAACGACATCAAAAAAATAACGTTAAAACGACATCAAAAAAATGACGTTAAAACGACATCAAAAAAATGACGTCAAAACGGCATCAAAAAAATGACGTTAAAACGACATCAAAAAAACGACATCAAAAAAATGACGTTAAAACGACATAAAAAAAATGACGTTAAAACGACATCAAAAAAATGACGTTAAAACGACATCAAAAAAATAACGTTAAAACGACATAAAAAAAATGACGTTAAAACGACATCAAAAAAAATGACGTTAAAACGACAAAAAAAATGACGTTAAAACGACATCAAAAAAATGACGTTAAAACGACATAAAAAAAATGACGTTAAAACGACATCAAAAAAATGACGTTAAAACGACATCAAAAAATGACGTTAAAACGACATCAAAAAAATGACGTTAAAACGACATCAAAAAAATGACGTTAAAACGACATAAAAAAAATGACGTTAAAACGACATAAAAAAAATGACGTTAAAACGACATAAAAAAAATGACGTTAAAACGACATAAAAAAAATGACGTTAAAACGACAAAAAAAAATGACGTTAAAACGACATAAAAAAATGACGTTAAAACGACATCAAAAAATGACGTTAAAACGACATTAAAAAAATGACGTTAAAACGACATAAAAAAAATGACGTTAAAACGACATAAAAAAAATGACGTTAAAACGACATAAAAAAAATGACGTTAAAACGACATAAAAAAATGACGTTAAAACGACATAAAAAAATGACGTTAAAACGACTAAAAAAAAAAGACGTTAGAACGACATCAAAAAAATGACTTTAAAACGACATCAAAAAAATGACGTTAAAACGACATAAAAAAAATGACGTCAAAACGGCATAAAAAAAATGACGTTAAAACGACTAAAAAAAAATGACGTTAAAACGACATAAAAAAAATGACGTTAAAACGACATCAAAAAAATGACGTTAAAACGACATCAAAAAAATAACGTTAAAACGACATCAAAAAAACGACATCAAAAAAATGACGTTAAAACGACATAAAAAAAATGACGTTAAAACGACATCAAAAAAATTACGTTAAAACGACATCAAAAAAATAACGTTAAAACGACATCAAAAAAATGACGTTAAAACGACATCAAAAAAATGACGTTAAAACGACAAAAAAATGACGTTAAAACGACATCAAAAAAATAACGTTAAAACGACATCAAAAAAATGACGTTAAAACGACATAAAAAAAATGACGTTAAAACGACATAAAAAAAATGACGTTAAAACGACATCAAAAAAATGACGTTAAAACGACATCAAAAAATGACGTTAAAACGACATCAAAAAAATGACGTTAAAACGACATCAAAAAAATGACGTTAAAACGACATCAAAAAAATGACGTTAAAACGACATAAAAAAAATGACGTTAAAACGACATAAAAAAAATGACGTTAAAACAACATAAAAAAAATAACGTTAAAACGACATCAAAAAAATAACGTTAAAACGACATCAAAAAAATAACGTTAAAACGACATCAAAAAAATGACGTAAATAGACATCAAAAAAATGACGTTAAAACGACATAAAAAAATGACGTTAAAACGACATCAAAAAAATGACGTTAAAACGAAAAAAAAATGACGTTAAAACGACATAAAAAAAATGACGTTAAAACGACATCAAAAAAATGACGTTAAAACGACATCAAAAAAATGACGTTAAAACGACATCAAAAAAATGACGTTAAAACGACATCAAAAAAATGACGTTAAAACGACATAAAAAAAATGACGTTAAAACGACATAAAAAAAATGACGTTAAAACGACATAAAAAAATGACGTTTAAACGACATAAAAAAATGACGTTAAAACGACATCAAAAAAATGATGTTAAAACGACATCAAAAAAATGACGTTAAAACGACATCAAAAAAATGACGTTAAAACGACATAAAAAAATGACGTTAAAACGACATCAAAAAAATGACGTTAAAACGACAAAAAAAATGGCGTTAAAACGACATAAAAAAAATGACGTTAAAACGACATAAAAAAAATGACGTTAAAACGACATCAAAAAAATGACGTAAATAGACATAAAAAAAATGACGTAAAACGACATTAAAAAAATGACGTTAAAACGACATAAAAAAAATGACGTTAAAACGACATAAAAAAAATGACGTTAAAACGACATAAAAAAAATGACGTAAATAGACATCAAAAAAATGACGTAAAACGACATAAAAAAAATGACGTTAAAACGACATCAAAAAAATGACGTAAAACGACATAAAAAAAAATGACGTTAAAACGACATAAAAAAAATGACGTTAAAACGACATCAAAAAAATGACGTTAAAACGACATCAAAAAAATGACGTTAAAACGACATCAAAAAAATGACGTTAAAACGACATAAAAAAAATGACGTTAAAACGACATCAAAAAAATGACGTTAAAACGACATCAAAAAAATGACGTAAATAGACATCAAAAAAATGACGTAAAACGACATAAAAAAAATGACGTTAAAACGACATCAAAAAAATGACGTTAAAACGACATCAAAAAAATGACGTTAAAACGACATAAAAAAATGACGTTAAAACGACATAAAAAAAATGACGTTAAAACGACAAAAAAAATGGCGTTAAAACGACATAAAAAAAATGACGTTAAAACGACATAAAAAAAATGACGTTAAAACGACATCAAAAAAATGACGTAAATAGACATAAAAAAAATGACGTAAAACGACATAAAAAAAATGACGTTAAAACGACATAAAAAAAATGACGTTAAAACGACATAAAAAAAATGACGTTAAAACGACATAAAAAAAATGACGTAAATAGACATCAAAAAAATGACGTAAAACGACATAAAAAAAATGACGTTAAAACGACATCAAAAAAATGACGTAAAACGACATAAAAAAAATGACGTTAAAACGACATAAAAAAAATGACGTTAAAACGACATCAAAAAAATGACGTTAAAACGACATCAAAAAAATGACGTTAAAACGACATCAAAAAAATGACGTTAAAACGACATCAAAAAAATGACGTTAAAACGACATCAAAAAAATGACGTTAAAACGACATCAAAAAAATGACGTAAATAGACATCAAAAAAATGACGTAAAACGACATAAAAAAAATGACGTTAAAACGACATCAAAAAAATGACGTTAAAACGACATCAAAAAAATGACGTTAAAACGACATAAAAAAATGACGTTAAAACGACATAAAAAAAATAACGTTAAAACGACATCAAAAAAATGACGTTAAAACGACATAAAAAAATGACGTTAAAACGACATCAAAAAAATGACGTTAAAACGACATAAAAAAATGACGTTAAAACGACATCAAAAAAATGACGTAAAACGACATAAAAAAAAATGACGTTAAAACGACATAAAAAAAATGACGTTAAAACGACATCAAAAAAATGACGTTAAAACGACATCAAAAAAATGACGTTAAAACGACATCAAAAAAATGACGTTAAAACGACATCAAAAAAATGACGTTAAAACGACATCAAAAAAATGACGTTAAAACGACATCAAAAAAATGACGTAAATACCCATCAAAAAAATGACGTTAAAACGACATAAAAAAATGACGTTAAAACGACATCAAAAAAATGACGTTAAAACGAAAAAAAAATGACGTTAAAACGACATAAAAAAAATGACGTTAAAACGACATAAAAAAAATGACGTTAAAACGACATCAAAAAAATGACGTTAAAACGACATCAAAAAAATGACGTTAAAACGACAATAAAAAAATGACGTTAAAACGACATAAAAAAAATGACGTTAAAACGACATAAAAAAATGACGTTTAAACGACATAAAAAAATGACGTTAAAACGACATCAAAAAAATGATGTTAAAACGACATCAAAAAAATGACGTTAAAACGACATAAAAAAAATGACGTTAAAACGACATAAAAAAATGACGTTAAAACGACATCAAAAAAATGACGTTAAAACGACAAAAAAAATGGCGTTAAAACGACATAAAAAAAATGACGTTAAAACGACATAAAAAAAATGACGTTAAAACGACATCAAAAAAATGACGTAAATAGACATAAAAAAATGACGTAAAACGACATAAAAAAAATGACGTTAAAACGACATAAAAAAAATGACGTTAAAACGACATAAAAAAAATGACGTTAAAACGACATAAAAAAAATGACGTAAATAGACATCAAAAAAATGACGTAAAACGACATAAAAAAAATGACGTTAAAACGACATCAAAAAAATGACGTAAAACGACATAAAAAAAAATGACGTTAAAACGACATAAAAAAAATGACGTTAAAACGACATCAAAAAAATGACGTTAAAACGACATCAAAAAAATGACGTTAAAACGACATCAAAAAAATGACGTTAAAACGACATCAAAAAAATGACGTTAAAACGACATCAAAAAAATGACGTTAAAACGACATCAAAAAAATGACGTAAATAGACATCAAAAAAATGACGTAAAACGACATAAAAAAAATGACGTTAAAACGACATCAAAAAAATGACGTTAAAACGACATCAAAAAAATGACGTTAAAACGACATAAAAAAATGACGTTAAAACGACATCAAAAAAATGACGTTAAAACGACAAAAAAAATGGCGTTAAAACGACATAAAAAAAATGACGTTAAAACGACATAAAAAAAATGACGTTAAAACGACATCAAAAAAATGACGTAAATAGACATAAAAAAAATGACGTAAAACGACATAAAAAAAATGACGTTAAAACGACATAAAAAAAATGACGTTAAAACGACATAAAAAAAATGACGTTAAAACGACATAAAAAAAATGACGTAAATAGACATCAAAAAAATGACGTAAAACGACATAAAAAAAATGACGTTAAAACGACATCAAAAAAATGACGTAAAACGACATAAAAAAAAATGACGTTAAAACGACATAAAAAAAATGACGTTAAAACGACATCAAAAAAATGACGTTAAAACGACATCAAAAAAATGACGTTAAAACGACATCAAAAAAATGACGTTAAAACGACATCAAAAAAATGACGTTAAAACGACATCAAAAAAATGACGTTAAAACGACATCAAAAAAATGACGTTAAAACGACATCAAAAAAATGACGTTAAAACGACATCAAAAAAATGACGTTAAAACGACATCAAAAAAATGACGTTAAAACGACATCAAAAAAATGACGTAAATAGACATCAAAAAAATGACGTTAAAACGACATAAAAAAAATGACGTAAATAGACATCAAAAAAATGACGTAAAACGACATAAAAAAAATGACGTTAAAACGACATCAAAAAAATGACGTAAAACGACATAAAAAAAAATGACGTTAAAACGACATAAAAAAAATGACGTTAAAACGACATCAAAAAAATGACGTTAAAACGACATCAAAAAAATGACGTTAAAACGACATCAAAAAAATGACGTTAAAACGACATCAAAAAAATGACGTTAAAACGACATCAAAAAAATGACGTTAAAACGACATCAAAAAAATGACGTAAATAGACATCAAAAAAATGACGTAAAACGACATAAAAAAAATGACGTTAAAACGACATCAAAAAAATGACGTTAAAACGACATCAAAAAAATGACGTTAAAACGACATAAAAAAATGACGTTAAAACGACATAAAAAAAATAACGTTAAAACGACATCAAAAAAATGACGTTAAAACGACATAAAAAAATGACGTTAAAACGACATCAAAAAAATGACGTTAAAACGACATAAAAAAATGACGTTAAAACGACATCAAAAAAATTACGTTAAAACGACATCAAAAAAATGACGTTAAAACGACATCAAAAAAATTACGTTAAAACGACATAAAAAAAATGACGTTAAAACGACATAAAAAAAATTAACGTTAAAACGACATAAAAAAAATAACGTTAAAACGACATAAAAAAAAAAACGTTAAAACGACATCAAAAAAATGACGTTAAAACGACATCAAAAAATGACGTTAAAACGACATCAAAAAAATGACGTTAAAACGACATAAAAAAAATGACGTTAAAACGACATCAAAAAAATGACGTTAAAACGACATAAAAAAAATGACGTTAAAACGACATAAAAAAAATGACGTTAAAACGACATAAAAAAAATGACGTTAAAACGACATAAAAAAAATGACGTTAAAACGACAAAAAAAATGACGTTAAAACGACATAAAAAAATGACGTTAAAACGACATCAAAAAATGACGTTAAAACGACATCAAAAAATGACGTTAAAACGACATAAAAAAAATGACGTTAAAACGACATAAAAAAAATGACGTTAAAACGACATAAAAAAAATGACGTCAAAACGGCATCAAAAAAATGACGTTAAAACGACATCAAAAAAACGACATCAAAAAAATGACGTTAAAACGACATAAAAAAAATGACGTTAAAACGACATAAAAAAAATGACGTTAAAACGACATCAAAAAAATAACGTTAAAACGACATCAAAAAAATGACGTTAAAACGACATCAAAAAAATGACGTCAAAACGGCATCAAAAAAATGACGTTAAAACGACATCAAAAAAACGACATCAAAAAAATGACGTTAAAACGACATAAAAAAAATGACGTTAAAACGACATCAAAAAAATGACGTTAAAACGACATCAAAAAAATAACGTTAAAACGACATAAAAAAAATGACGTTAAAACGACATCAAAAAAAATGACGTTAAAACGACAAAAAAAATGACGTTAAAACGACATCAAAAAAATGACGTTAAAACGACATAAAAAAAATGACGTTAAAACGACATCAAAAAAATGACGTTAAAACGACATCAAAAAATGACGTTAAAACGACATCAAAAAAATGACGTTAAAACGACATCAAAAAAATGACGTTAAAACGACATAAAAAAAATGACGTTAAAACGACATAAAAAAAATGACGTTAAAACGACATAAAAAAAATGACGTTAAAACGACATAAAAAAAATGACGTTAAAACGACAAAAAAAAATGACGTTAAAACGACATAAAAAAATGACGTTAAAACGACATCAAAAAATGACGTTAAAACGACATTAAAAAAATGACGTTAAAACGACATAAAAAAAATGACGTTAAAACGACATAAAAAAAATGACGTTAAAACGACATAAAAAAAATGACGTTAAAACGACATAAAAAAATGACGTTAAAACGACATAAAAAAATGACGTTAAAACGACTAAAAAAAAAAGACGTTAGAACGACATCAAAAAAATGACGTTAAAACGACATCAAAAAAATGACGTTAAAACGACATAAAAAAAATGACGTCAAAACGGCATAAAAAAAATGACGTTAAAACGACTAAAAAAAAATGACGTTAAAACGACATAAAAAAAATGACGTTAAAACGACATCAAAAAAATGACGTTAAAACGACATCAAAAAAATAACGTTAAAACGACATCAAAAAAACGACATCAAAAAAATGACGTTAAAACGACATAAAAAAAATGACGTTAAAACGACATCAAAAAAATTACGTTAAAACGACATCAAAAAAATAACGTTAAAACGACATCAAAAAAATGACGTTAAAACGACATCAAAAAAATGACGTTAAAACGACAAAAAAAATGACGTTAAAACGACATCAAAAAAATAACGTTAAAACGACATCAAAAAAATGACGTTAAAACGACATAAAAAAAATGACGTTAAAACGACATCAAAAAAATGACGTTAAAACGACATCAAAAAAATGACGTTAAAACGACATCAAAAAATGACGTTAAAACGACATCAAAAAAATGACGTTAAAACGACATCAAAAAAATGACGTTAAAACGACATCAAAAAAATGACGTTAAAACGACATAAAAAAAATGACGTTAAAACGACATAAAAAAAATGACGTTAAAACAACATAAAAAAAATAACGTTAAAACGACATCAAAAAAATAACGTTAAAACGACATCAAAAAAATAACGTTAAAACGACATCAAAAAAATAACGTTAAAACGACATAAAAAAAATGACGTTAAAACGACATAAAAAAAATGACGTTAAAACGACATAAAAAATTGACGTTAAAACGACATAAAAAAATTGACGTTAAAACGACATAAAAAAAATGACGTTAAAACGACATAAAAAATTTGACGTTAAAACGACATAAAAAAATGACGTTAAAACGACATTAAAAAAATGACGTTAAAACGACATAAAAAATGACGTTAAAACGACATAAAAAATTGACGTTAAAACGACATAAAAAATTGACGTTAAAACGACATAAAAAAAATGACGTTAAAACGACATAAAAAAAATAACGTTAAAACGACATAAAAAAAATGACGTTAAAACGACATAAAAAAATGACGTTAAAACGACATCAAAAAAATGACGTTAAAACGACATAAAAAAATGACGTTAAAACGACATCAAAAAAATTACGTTAAAACGACATCAAAAAAATGACGTTAAAACGACATCAAAAAAATTACGTTAAAACGACATAAAAAAAATGACGTTAAAACGACATAAAAAAAATTAACGTTAAAACGACATAAAAAAAATAACGTTAAAACGACATAAAAAAAAAAACGTTAAAACGACATCAAAAAATGACGTTAAAACGACATCAAAAAATGACGTTAAAACGACATCAAAAAAATGACGTTAAAACGACATAAAAAAAATGACGTTAAATCGACATAAAAAAAATGACGTCAAAACGACATCAAAAAAATGACGTTAAAACGACATCAAAAAATGACGTTAAAACGACAAAAAAAATGACGTTAAAACGACATAAAAAAATGACGTTAAAACGACATCAAAAAATGACGTTAAAACGACATCAAAAAATGACGTTAAAACGACATAAAAAAAATGACGTTAAAACGACATAAAAAAAATGACGTTAAAACGACATAAAAAAAATGACGTCAAAACGGCATCAAAAAAATGACGTTAAAACGACATCAAAAAAACGACATCAAAAAAATGACGTTAAAACGACATAAAAAAAATGACGTTAAAACGACATAAAAAAAATGACGTTAAAACGACATCAAAAAAATAACGTTAAAACGACATCAAAAAAATGACGTTAAAACGACATCAAAAAAATGACGTCAAAACGGCATCAAAAAAATGACGTTAAAACGACATCAAAAAAACGACATCAAAAAAATGACGTTAAAACGACATAAAAAAAATGACGTTAAAACGACATCAAAAAAATGACGTTAAAACGACATCAAAAAAATAACGTTAAAACGACATAAAAAAAATGACGTTAAAACGACATCAAAAAAAATGACGTTAAAACGACAAAAAAAATGACGTTAAAACGACATCAAAAAAATGACGTTAAAACGACATAAAAAAAATGACGTTAAAACGACATCAAAAAAATGACGTTAAAACGACATCAAAAAATGACGTTAAAACGACATCAAAAAAATGACGTTAAAACGACATCAAAAAAATGACGTTAAAACGACATAAAAAAAATGACGTTAAAACGACATAAAAAAAATGACGTTAAAACGACATAAAAAAAATGACGTTAAAACGACATAAAAAAAATGACGTTAAAACGACAAAAAAAAATGACGTTAAAACGACATAAAAAAATGACGTTAAAACGACATCAAAAAATGACGTTAAAACGACATTAAAAAAATGACGTTAAAACGACATAAAAAAAATGACGTTAAAACGACATAAAAAAAATGACGTTAAAACGACATAAAAAAAATGACGTTAAAACGACATAAAAAAATGACGTTAAAACGACATAAAAAAATGACGTTAAAACGACTAAAAAAAAAAGACGTTAGAACGACATCAAAAAAATGACTTTAAAACGACATCAAAAAAATGACGTTAAAACGACATAAAAAAAATGACGTCAAAACGGCATAAAAAAAATGACGTTAAAACGACTAAAAAAAAATGACGTTAAAACGACATAAAAAAAATGACGTTAAAACGACATCAAAAAAATGACGTTAAAACGACATCAAAAAAATAACGTTAAAACGACATCAAAAAAACGACATCAAAAAAATGACGTTAAAACGACATAAAAAAAATGACGTTAAAACGACATCAAAAAAATTACGTTAAAACGACATCAAAAAAATAACGTTAAAACGACATCAAAAAAATGACGTTAAAACGACATCAAAAAAATGACGTTAAAACGACAAAAAAATGACGTTAAAACGACATCAAAAAAATAACGTTAAAACGACATAAAAAAAATGACGTTAAAACGACATAAAAAAAATGACGTTAAAACGACATAAAAAAAATGACGTTAAAACGACATCAAAAAAATGACGTTAAAACGACATCAAAAAATGACGTTAAAACGACATCAAAAAAATGACGTTAAAACGACATCAAAAAAATGACGTTAAAACGACATCAAAAAAATGACGTTAAAACGACATAAAAAAAATGACGTTAAAACGACATAAAAAAAATGACGTTAAAACAACATAAAAAAAATAACGTTAAAACGACATCAAAAAAATAACGTTAAAACGACATCAAAAAAATAACGTTAAAACGACATCAAAAAAATGACGTAAATAGACATCAAAAAAATGACGTTAAAACGACATAAAAAAATGACGTTAAAACGACATCAAAAAAATGACGTTAAAACGAAAAAAAAATGACGTTAAAACGACATAAAAAAAATGACGTTAAAACGACATCAAAAAAATGACGTTAAAACGACATCAAAAAAATGACGTTAAAACGACATCAAAAAAATGACGTTAAAACGACATCAAAAAAATGACGTTAAAACGACATAAAAAAAATGACGTTAAAACGACATAAAAAAAATGACGTTAAAACGACATAAAAAAATGACGTTTAAACGACATAAAAAAATGACGTTAAAACGACATCAAAAAAATGATGTTAAAACGACATCAAAAAAATGACGTTAAAACGACATCAAAAAAATGACGTTAAAACGACATAAAAAAATGACGTTAAAACGACATCAAAAAAATGACGTTAAAACGACAAAAAAATGGCGTTAAAACGACATAAAAAAAATGACGTTAAAACGACATAAAAAAAATGACGTTAAAACGACATCAAAAAAATGACGTAAATAGACATAAAAAAAATGACGTAAAACGACATTAAAAAAATGACGTTAAAACGACATAAAAAAAATGACGTTAAAACGACATAAAAAAAATGACGTTAAAACGACATAAAAAAAATGACGTAAATAGACATCAAAAAAATGACGTAAAACGACATAAAAAAAATGACGTTAAAACGACATCAAAAAAATGACGTAAAACGACATAAAAAAAAATGACGTTAAAACGACATAAAAAAAATGACGTTAAAACGACATCAAAAAAATGACGTTAAAACGACATCAAAAAAATGACGTTAAAACGACATCAAAAAAATGACGTTAAAACGACATAAAAAAAATGACGTTAAAACGACATCAAAAAAATGACGTTAAAACGACATCAAAAAAATGACGTAAATAGACATCAAAAAAATGACGTAAAACGACATAAAAAAAATGACGTTAAAACGACATCAAAAAAATGACGTTAAAACGACATCAAAAAAATGACGTTAAAACGACATAAAAAAATGACGTTAAAACGACATAAAAAAAATGACGTTAAAACGACAAAAAAAATGGCGTTAAAACGACATAAAAAAAATGACGTTAAAACGACATAAAAAAAATGACGTTAAAACGACATCAAAAAAATGACGTAAATAGACATAAAAAAAATGACGTAAAACGACATAAAAAAAATGACGTTAAAACGACATAAAAAAAATGACGTTAAAACGACATAAAAAAAATGACGTTAAAACGACATAAAAAAAATGACGTAAATAGACATCAAAAAAATGACGTAAAACGACATAAAAAAAATGACGTTAAAACGACATCAAAAAAATGACGTAAAACGACATAAAAAAAAATGACGTTAAAACGACATAAAAAAAATGACGTTAAAACGACATCAAAAAAATGACGTTAAAACGACATCAAAAAAATGACGTTAAAACGACATCAAAAAAATGACGTTAAAACGACATCAAAAAAATGACGTTAAAACGACATCAAAAAAATGACGTTAAAACGACATCAAAAAAATGACGTAAATAGACATCAAAAAAATGACGTAAAACGACATAAAAAAAATGACGTTAAAACGACATCAAAAAAATGACGTTAAAACGACATCAAAAAAATGACGTTAAAACGACATAAAAAAATGACGTTAAAACGACATAAAAAAAATAACGTTAAAACGACATCAAAAAAATGACGTTAAAACGACATAAAAAAATGACGTTAAAACGACATCAAAAAAATGACGTTAAAACGACATAAAAAAATGACGTTAAAACGACATCAAAAAAATGACGTAAAACGACATAAAAAAAAATGACGTTAAAACGACATAAAAAAAATGACGTTAAAACGACATCAAAAAAATGACGTTAAAACGACATCAAAAAAATGACGTTAAAACGACATCAAAAAAATGACGTTAAAACGACATCAAAAAAATGACGTTAAAACGACATCAAAAAAATGACGTTAAAACGACATCAAAAAAATGACGTAAATACCCATCAAAAAAATGACGTTAAAACGACATAAAAAAATGACGTTAAAACGACATCAAAAAAATGACGTTAAAACGAAAAAAAAATGACGTTAAAACGACATAAAAAAAATGACGTTAAAACGACATAAAAAAAATGACGTTAAAACGACATCAAAAAAATGACGTTAAAACGACATCAAAAAAATGACGTTAAAACGACATAAAAAAAATGACGTTAAAACGACATAAAAAAAATGACGTTAAAACGACATAAAAAAATGACGTTTAAACGACATAAAAAAATGACGTTAAAACGACATCAAAAAAATGATGTTAAAACGACATCAAAAAAATGACGTTAAAACGACATAAAAAAAATGACGTTAAAACGACATAAAAAAATGACGTTAAAACGACATCAAAAAAATGACGTTAAAACGACAAAAAAAATGGCGTTAAAACGACATAAAAAAAATGACGTTAAAACGACATAAAAAAAATGACGTTAAAACGACATCAAAAAAATGACGTAAATAGACATAAAAAAATGACGTAAAACGACATAAAAAAAATGACGTTAAAACGACATAAAAAAAATGACGTTAAAACGACATAAAAAAAATGACGTTAAAACGACATAAAAAAAATGACGTAAATAGACATCAAAAAAATGACGTAAAACGACATAAAAAAAATGACGTTAAAACGACATCAAAAAAATGACGTAAAACGACATAAAAAAAAATGACGTTAAAACGACATAAAAAAAATGACGTTAAAACGACATCAAAAAAATGACGTTAAAACGACATCAAAAAAATGACGTTAAAACGACATCAAAAAAATGACGTTAAAACGACATCAAAAAAATGACGTTAAAACGACATCAAAAAAATGACGTTAAAACGACATAAAAAAATGACGTTAAAACGACATCAAAAAAATGACGTTAAAACGACAAAAAAAATGGCGTTAAAACGACATAAAAAAAATGACGTTAAAACGACATAAAAAAAATGACGTTAAAACGACATCAAAAAAATGACGTAAATAGACATAAAAAAAATGACGTAAAACGACATAAAAAAAATGACGTTAAAACGACATAAAAAAAATGACGTTAAAACGACATAAAAAAAATGACGTTAAAACGACATAAAAAAAATGACGTAAATAGACATCAAAAAAATGACGTAAAACGACATAAAAAAAATGACGTTAAAACGACATCAAAAAAATGACGTAAAACGACATAAAAAAAAATGACGTTAAAACGACATAAAAAAAATGACGTTAAAACGACATCAAAAAAATGACGTTAAAACGACATCAAAAAAATGACGTTAAAACGACATCAAAAAAATGACGTTAAAACGACATCAAAAAAATGACGTTAAAACGACATCAAAAAAATGACGTTAAAACGACATCAAAAAAATGACGTTAAAACGACATCAAAAAAATGACGTTAAAACGACATCAAAAAAATGACGTTAAAACGACATCAAAAAAATGACGTTAAAACGACATCAAAAAAATGACGTAAATAGACATCAAAAAAATGACGTTAAAACGACATAAAAAAAATGACGTAAATAGACATCAAAAAAATGACGTAAAACGACATAAAAAAAATGACGTTAAAACGACATCAAAAAAATGACGTAAAACGACATAAAAAAAAATGACGTTAAAACGACATAAAAAAAATGACGTTAAAACGACATCAAAAAAATGACGTTAAAACGACATCAAAAAAATGACGTTAAAACGACATCAAAAAAATGACGTTAAAACGACATCAAAAAAATGACGTTAAAACGACATCAAAAAAATGACGTTAAAACGACATCAAAAAAATGACGTAAATAGACATCAAAAAAATGACGTAAAACGACATAAAAAAAATGACGTTAAAACGACATCAAAAAAATGACGTTAAAACGACATCAAAAAAATGACGTTAAAACGACATAAAAAAATGACGTTAAAACGACATAAAAAAAATAACGTTAAAACGACATCAAAAAAATGACGTTAAAACGACATAAAAAAATGACGTTAAAACGACATCAAAAAAATGACGTTAAAACGACATAAAAAAATGACGTTAAAACGACATCAAAAAAATTACGTTAAAACGACATCAAAAAAATGACGTTAAAACGACATCAAAAAAATTACGTTAAAACGACATAAAAAAAATGACGTTAAAACGACATAAAAAAAATTAACGTTAAAACGACATAAAAAAAATAACGTTAAAACGACATAAAAAAAAAAACGTTAAAACGACATCAAAAAAATGACGTTAAAACGACATCAAAAAATGACGTTAAAACGACATCAAAAAAATGACGTTAAAACGACATAAAAAAAATGACGTTAAAACGACATAAAAAAAATGACGTTAAAACGACATAAAAAAAATGACGTTAAAACGACATAAAAAAAATGACGTTAAAACGACATAAAAAAAATGACGTTAAAACGACATAAAAAAAATGACGTTAAAACGACAAAAAAAATGACGTTAAAACGACATAAAAAAATGACGTTAAAACGACATCAAAAAATGACGTTAAAACGACATCAAAAAATGACGTTAAAACGACATAAAAAAAATGACGTTAAAACGACATAAAAAAAATGACGTTAAAACGACATAAAAAAAATGACGTCAAAACGGCATCAAAAAAATGACGTTAAAACGACATCAAAAAAACGACATCAAAAAAATGACGTTAAAACGACATAAAAAAAATGACGTTAAAACGACATAAAAAAAATGACGTTAAAACGACATCAAAAAAATAACGTTAAAACGACATCAAAAAAATGACGTTAAAACGACATCAAAAAAATGACGTCAAAACGGCATCAAAAAAATGACGTTAAAACGACATCAAAAAAACGACATCAAAAAAATGACGTTAAAACGACATAAAAAAAATGACGTTAAAACGACATCAAAAAAATGACGTTAAAACGACATCAAAAAAATAACGTTAAAACGACATAAAAAAAATGACGTTAAAACGACATCAAAAAAAATGACGTTAAAACGACAAAAAAAATGACGTTAAAACGACATCAAAAAAATGACGTTAAAACGACATAAAAAAAATGACGTTAAAACGACATCAAAAAAATGACGTTAAAACGACATCAAAAAATGACGTTAAAACGACATCAAAAAAATGACGTTAAAACGACATCAAAAAAATGACGTTAAAACGACATAAAAAAAATGACGTTAAAACGACATAAAAAAAATGACGTTAAAACGACATAAAAAAAATGACGTTAAAACGACATAAAAAAAATGACGTTAAAACGACAAAAAAAAATGACGTTAAAACGACATAAAAAAATGACGTTAAAACGACATCAAAAAATGACGTTAAAACGACATTAAAAAAATGACGTTAAAACGACATAAAAAAAATGACGTTAAAACGACATAAAAAAAATGACGTTAAAACGACATAAAAAAAATGACGTTAAAACGACATAAAAAAATGACGTTAAAACGACATAAAAAAATGACGTTAAAACGACTAAAAAAAAAAGACGTTAGAACGACATCAAAAAAATGACGTTAAAACGACATCAAAAAAATGACGTTAAAACGACATAAAAAAAATGACGTCAAAACGGCATAAAAAAAATGACGTTAAAACGACTAAAAAAAAATGACGTTAAAACGACATAAAAAAAATGACGTTAAAACGACATCAAAAAAATGACGTTAAAACGACATCAAAAAAATAACGTTAAAACGACATCAAAAAAACGACATCAAAAAAATGACGTTAAAACGACATAAAAAAAATGACGTTAAAACGACATCAAAAAAATTACGTTAAAACGACATCAAAAAAATAACGTTAAAACGACATCAAAAAAATGACGTTAAAACGACATCAAAAAAATGACGTTAAAACGACAAAAAAAATGACGTTAAAACGACATCAAAAAAATAACGTTAAAACGACATCAAAAAAATGACGTTAAAACGACATAAAAAAAATGACGTTAAAACGACATCAAAAAAATGACGTTAAAACGACATCAAAAAAATGACGTTAAAACGACATCAAAAAATGACGTTAAAACGACATCAAAAAAATGACGTTAAAACGACATCAAAAAAATGACGTTAAAACGACATCAAAAAAATGACGTTAAAACGACATAAAAAAAATGACGTTAAAACGACATAAAAAAAATGACGTTAAAACAACATAAAAAAAATAACGTTAAAACGACATCAAAAAAATAACGTTAAAACGACATCAAAAAAATAACGTTAAAACGACATCAAAAAAATAACGTTAAAACGACATAAAAAAAATGACGTTAAAACGACATAAAAAAAATGACGTTAAAACGACATAAAAAATTGACGTTAAAACGACATAAAAAAATTGACGTTAAAACGACATAAAAAAAATGACGTTAAAACGACATAAAAAATTTGACGTTAAAACGACATAAAAAAATGACGTTAAAACGACATTAAAAAAATGACGTTAAAACGACATAAAAAATGACGTTAAAACGACATAAAAAATTGACGTTAAAACGACATAAAAAATTGACGTTAAAACGACATAAAAAAAATGACGTTAAAACGACATAAAAAAAATAACGTTAAAACGACATCAAAAAAATGACGTTAAAACGACATAAAAAAATGACGTTAAAACGACATCAAAAAAATGACGTTAAAACGACATAAAAAAATGACGTTAAAACGACATCAAAAAAATTACGTTAAAACGACATCAAAAAAATGACGTTAAAACGACATCAAAAAAATTACGTTAAAACGACATAAAAAAAATGACGTTAAAACGACATAAAAAAAATTAACGTTAAAACGACATAAAAAAAATAACGTTAAAACGACATAAAAAAAAAAACGTTAAAACGACATCAAAAAATGACGTTAAAACGACATCAAAAAATGACGTTAAAACGACATCAAAAAAATGACGTTAAAACGACATAAAAAAAATGACGTTAAATCGACATAAAAAAAATGACGTCAAAACGACATCAAAAAAATGACGTTAAAACGACATCAAAAAATGACGTTAAAACGACATCAAAAAATGACGTTAAAACGACATAAAAAAAATGACGTTAAAACGACATAAAAAAAATGACGTTAAAACGACATAAAAAAAATGACGTCAAAACGGCATCAAAAAAATGACGTTAAAACGACATAAAAAAAACGACATAAAAAAAATGACGTTAAAACGACATAAAAAAAATGACGTCAAAACGGCATCAAAAAAATGACGTTAAAACGACATAAAAAAAACGACATAAAAAAAATGACGTTAAAACGACATAAAAAAAATGACGTTAAAACGACATAAAAAAAATGACGTTAAAACGACATCAAAAAAATAACGTTAAAACGACATAAAAAAAATGACGTTAAAACGACATCAAAAAAATGACGTCAAAACGGCATCAAAAAAATGACGTTAAAACGACATCAAAAAAACGACATCAAAAAAATGACGTTAAAACGACATAAAAAAAATGACGTTAAAACGACATCAAAAAAATGACGTTAAAACGACATCAAAAAAATAACGTTAAAACGACATCAAAAAAATGACGTTAAAACGACATCAAAAAAATGACGTTAAAACGACAAAAAAAATGACGTTAAAACGACATCAAAAAAATAACGTTAAAACGACATCAAAAAAATGACGTTAAAACGACATAAAAAAAATGACGTTAAAACGACATCAAAAAAATGACGTTAAAACGACATCAAAAAATGACGTTAAAACGACATCAAAAAAATGACGTTAAAACGACATCAAAAAAATGACGTTAAAACGACATCAAAAAAATGACGTTAAAACGACATAAAAAAAATGACGTTAAAACGACATAAAAAAAATGACGTTAAAACGACATAAAAAAAATGACGTTAAAACGACATAAAAAAAAAGACGTTAAAACGACAAAAAAAAATGACGTTAAAACGACATAAAAAAATGACGTTAAAACGACATCAAAAAATGACGTTAAAACGACATCAAAAAATGACGTTAAAACGACATAAAAAAAATGACGTTAAAACGACATAAAAAAAATGACGTTAAAACGACATAAAAAAAATGACGTTAAAACGACATAAAAAAATGACGTTAAAACGACATAAAAAAATGACGTTAAAACGACTAAAAAAAAAAGACGTTAGAACGACATCAAAAAAATGACGTTAAAACGACATCAAAAAAATGACGTTAAAACGACATAAAAAAAATGACGTCAAAACGGCATAAAAAAAATGACGTTAAAACGACTAAAAAAAAATGACGTTAAAACGACATAAAAAAAATGACGTTAAAACGACATCAAAAAAATGACGTTAAAACGACATAAAAAAAATGACGTCAAAACGGCATAAAAAAAATGACGTTAAAACGACATCAAAAAAATGACGTTAAAACGACATCAAAAAAATGACGTTAAAACGACTTAAAAAAAATGACGTTAAAACGACATCAAAAAAATGACGTTAAAACGACAAAAAAAAAATGACGTTAAAACGACATCAAAAAAATGACGTTAAAACGACATCAAAAAAATGACGTTAAAACGACATCAAAAAAATGACGTTAAAACGACATAAAAAAATGACGTTAAAACGGCATCAAAAAAATGACGTTAAAACGGCATCAAAAAAATGACGTTAAAACGACATCAAAAAATGACGTTAAAACGACATAAAAAAAATGACGTTAAAACGACATCAAAAAAATGACGTTAAAAAGACAAAAAAAATGACGTTAAAACGACATCAAAAAAATGACGTCAAAACGGCATCAAAAAAATGACGTTAAAACGACATCAAAAAAATGACGTTAAAACGACATAAAAAAAAATGACGTTAAAACGACATAAAAAAATGACGTTAAAACGACATCAAAAAAATAACGTTAAAACGACATAAAAAAAATAACGTTAAAACGACATAAAAAAAATGACGTTAAAACGACATAAAAAAAATGACGTTAAAACGACATCAAAAAAATGACGTTAAAACGACATCAAAAAAATGACGTTAAAACGACATAAAAAAAATGACGTTAAAACGACATCAAAAAAATGACGTTAAAACGACATCAAAAAAATGACGTTAAAACGACATCAAAAAAATGACGTCAAAACGGCATCAAAAAAATGACGTTAAAACGACATAAAAAAAACGACATAAAAAAATGACGTTAAAACGACATCAAAAAAATGACGTTAAAACGACATAAAAAAAATGACGTTAAAACGACATAAAAAAAATAACGTTAAAACGACATCAAAAAAATAACGTTAAAACGACATCAAAAAAATGACGTTAAAACGGCATAAAAAAATGACGTTAAAACGGCATAAAAAAAATGACGTTAAAACGACATAAAAAAATGACGTTAAAACGGCATAAAAAAATGACGTTAAAACGACAAAAAAAAAATGACGTTAAAACGACATAAAAAAATTGACGTTAAAACGACATCAAAAAAATGACGTTAAAACGACATAAAAAAAATGACGTTAAAACGACATAAAAAAAATGACGTTAAAACGACATAAAAAAAATGACGTCAAAACGGCATCAAAAAAATGACGTCAAAACGACATCAAAAAAATGACGTTAAAACGACATAAAAAAAATGACGTTAAAACGACATCAAAAAAATGACGTTAAAACGACATCAAAAAAATGACGTTAAAACGACATAAAAAAAATGACGTTAAAACGACATAAAAAAAATGACGTTAAAACGACAAAAAAAAATGACGTTAAAACGACATAAAAAAATGACGTTAAAACGACATCAAAAAATGACGTTAAAACGACATCAAAAAATGACGTTAAAACGACATAAAAAAAATGACGTTAAAACGACATAAAAAAAATGACGTTAAAACGACATAAAAAAAATGACGTCAAAACGGCATCAAAAAAATGACGTTAAAACGACATCAAAAAAACGACATCAAAAAAATGACGTTAAAACGACATAAAAAAAATGACGTTAAAACGACATCAAAAAAATGACGTTAAAACGACATAAAAAAAATAACGTTAAAACGACATCAAAAAAATGACGTTAAAACGACATCAAAAAAATGACGTCAAAACGGCATCAAAAAAATGACGTTAAAACGACATCAAAAAAACGAAATCAAAAAAATGACGTAAATAGACATCAAAAAAATGACGTTAAAACGACATAAAAAAATGACGTTAAAACGACATCAAAAAAATGACGTTAAAACGAAAAAAAAATGACGTTAAAACGACATAAAAAAAATGACGTTAAAACGACATAAAAAAAATGACGTTAAAACGACATCAAAAAAATGACGTTAAAACGACATCAAAAAAATGACGTTAAAACGACATCAAAAAAATGACGTTAAAACGACATAAAAAAAATGACGTTAAAACGACATAAAAAAAATGACGTTAAAACGACATAAAAAAATGACGTTTAAACGACATAAAAAAATGACGTTAAAACGACATCAAAAAAATGATGTTAAAACGACATCAAAAAAATGACGTTAAAACGACATAAAAAAAATGACGTTAAAACGACATAAAAAAAATGACGTTAAAACGACATAAAAAAAATGACGTCAAAACGGCATCAAAAAAATGACGTCAAAACGACATCAAAAAAATGACGTTAAAACGACATAAAAAAAATGACGTTAAAACGACATCAAAAAAATGACGTTAAAACGACATCAAAAAAATGACGTTAAAACGACATAAAAAAAATGACGTTAAAACGACATAAAAAAAATGACGTTAAAACGACAAAAAAAAATGACGTTAAAACGACATAAAAAAATGACGTTAAAACGACATCAAAAAATGACGTTAAAACGACATCAAAAAATGACGTTAAAACGACATAAAAAAAATGACGTTAAAACGACATAAAAAAAATGACGTTAAAACGACATAAAAAAAATGACGTCAAAACGGCATCAAAAAAATGACGTTAAAACGACATCAAAAAAACGACATCAAAAAAATGACGTTAAAACGACATAAAAAAAATGACGTTAAAACGACATCAAAAAAATGACGTTAAAACGACATAAAAAAAATAACGTTAAAACGACATAAAAAAAATGACGTTAAAACGACATCAAAAAAATGACGTCAAAACGGCATCAAAAAAATGACGTTAAAACGACATCAAAAAAACGAAATCAAAAAAATGACGTAAATAGACATCAAAAAAATGACGTTAAAACGACATAAAAAAATGACGTTAAAACGACATCAAAAAAATGACGTTAAAACGAAAAAAAAATGACGTTAAAACGACATAAAAAAAATGACGTTAAAACGACATAAAAAAAATGACGTTAAAACGACATCAAAAAAATGACGTTAAAACGACATCAAAAAAATGACGTTAAAACGACATCAAAAAAATGACGTTAAAACGACATAAAAAAAATGACGTTAAAACGACATAAAAAAAATGACGTTAAAACGACATAAAAAAATGACGTTTAAACGACATAAAAAAATGACGTTAAAACGACATCAAAAAAATGATGTTAAAACGACATCAAAAAAATGACGTTAAAACGACATAAAAAAAATGACGTTAAAACGACATAAAAAAATGACGTTAAAACGACATCAAAAAAATGACGTTAAAACGACAAAAAAAATGGCGTTAAAACGACATAAAAAAAATGACGTTAAAACGACATAAAAAAAATGACGTTAAAACGACATCAAAAAAATGACGTAAATAGACATAAAAAAATGACGTAAAACGACATAAAAAAAATGACGTTAAAACGACATAAAAAAAATGACGTTAAAACGACATAAAAAAAATGACGTTAAAACGACATAAAAAAAATGACGTAAATAGACATCAAAAAAATGACGTAAAACGACATAAAAAAAATGACGTTAAAACGACATCAAAAAAATGACGTAAAACGACATAAAAAAAAATGACGTTAAAACGACATAAAAAAAATGACGTTAAAACGACATCAAAAAAATGACGTTAAAACGACATCAAAAAAATGACGTTAAAACGACATCAAAAAAATGACGTTAAAACGACATCAAAAAAATGACGTTAAAACGACATCAAAAAAATGACGTTAAAACGACATCAAAAAAATGACGTAAATAGACATCAAAAAAATGACGTAAAACGACATAAAAAAAATGACGTTAAAACGACATCAAAAAAATGACGTTAAAACGACATCAAAAAAATGACGTTAAAACGACATAAAAAAATGACGTTAAAACGACATCAAAAAAATGACGTTAAAACGACAAAAAAAATGGCGTTAAAACGACATAAAAAAAATGACGTTAAAACGACATAAAAAAAATGACGTTAAAACGACATCAAAAAAATGACGTAAATAGACATAAAAAAAATGACGTAAAACGACATAAAAAAAATGACGTTAAAACGACATAAAAAAAATGACGTTAAAACGACATAAAAAAAATGACGTTAAAACGACATAAAAAAAATGACGTAAATAGACATCAAAAAAATGACGTAAAACGACATAAAAAAAATGACGTTAAAACGACATCAAAAAAATGACGTAAAACGACATAAAAAAAAATGACGTTAAAACGACATAAAAAAAATGACGTTAAAACGACATCAAAAAAATGACGTTAAAACGACATCAAAAAAATGACGTTAAAACGACATCAAAAAAATGACGTTAAAACGACATCAAAAAAATGACGTTAAAACGACATCAAAAAAATGACGTTAAAACGACATCAAAAAAATGACGTTAAAACGACATCAAAAAAATGACGTTAAAACGACATCAAAAAAATGACGTTAAAACGACATCAAAAAAATGACGTAAATAGACATCAAAAAAATGACGTAAAACGACATAAAAAAATTACGTTAAAACGACATCAAAAAAATGACGTAAAACGACATAAAAAAAAATGACGTTAAAACGACATAAAAAAAATGACGTTAAAACGACATCAAAAAAATGACGTTAAAACGACATCAAAAAAATGACGTTAAAACGACATCAAAAAAATGACGTTAAAACGACATCAAAAAAATGACGTTAAAACGACATCAAAAAAATGACGTTAAAACGACATCAAAAAAATGACGTAAATAGACATCAAAAAAATGACGTAAAACGACATAAAAAAAATGACGTTAAAACGACATCAAAAAAATGACGTTAAAACGACATCAAAAAAATGACGTTAAAACGACATAAAAAAATGACGTTAAAACGACATAAAAAAAATAACGTTAAAACGACATCAAAAAAATGACGTTAAAACGACATAAAAAAATGACGTTAAAACGACATCAAAAAAATGACGTTAAAACGACATAAAAAAATGACGTTAAAACGACATCAAAAAAATTACGTTAAAACGACATCAAAAAAATGACGTTAAAACGACATCAAAAAAATTACGTTAAAACGACATAAAAAAAATGACGTTAAAACGACATAAAAAAAATTAACGTTAAAACGACATAAAAAAAATAACGTTAAAACGACATAAAAAAAAAAACGTTAAAACGACATCAAAAAAATGACGTTAAAACGACATCAAAAAATGACGTTAAAACGACATCAAAAAAATGACGTTAAAACGACATAAAAAAAATGACGTTAAAACGACATCAAAAAAATGACGTTAAAACGACATAAAAAAAATGACGTTAAAACGACATAAAAAAAATGACGTTAAAACGACATAAAAAAAATGACGTTAAAACGACATAAAAAAAATGACGTTAAAACGACAAAAAAAATGACGTTAAAACGACATAAAAAAATGACGTTAAAACGACATCAAAAAATGACGTTAAAACGACATCAAAAAATGACGTTAAAACGACATAAAAAAAATGACGTTAAAACGACATAAAAAAAATGACGTTAAAACGACATAAAAAAAATGACGTCAAAACGGCATCAAAAAAATGACGTTAAAACGACATCAAAAAAACGACATCAAAAAAATGACGTTAAAACGACATAAAAAAAATGACGTTAAAACGACATAAAAAAAATGACGTTAAAACGACATCAAAAAAATAACGTTAAAACGACATCAAAAAAATGACGTTAAAACGACATCAAAAAAATGACGTCAAAACGGCATCAAAAAAATGACGTTAAAACGACATCAAAAAAACGACATCAAAAAAATGACGTTAAAACGACATAAAAAAAATGACGTTAAAACGACATCAAAAAAATGACGTTAAAACGACATCAAAAAAATAACGTTAAAACGACATAAAAAAAATGACGTTAAAACGACATCAAAAAAAATGACGTTAAAACGACAAAAAAAATGACGTTAAAACGACATCAAAAAAATGACGTTAAAACGACATAAAAAAAATGACGTTAAAACGACATCAAAAAAATGACGTTAAAACGACATCAAAAAATGACGTTAAAACGACATCAAAAAAATGACGTTAAAACGACATCAAAAAAATGACGTTAAAACGACATAAAAAAAATGACGTTAAAACGACATAAAAAAAATGACGTTAAAACGACATAAAAAAAATGACGTTAAAACGACATAAAAAAAATGACGTTAAAACGACAAAAAAAAATGACGTTAAAACGACATAAAAAAATGACGTTAAAACGACATCAAAAAATGACGTTAAAACGACATTAAAAAAATGACGTTAAAACGACATAAAAAAAATGACGTTAAAACGACATAAAAAAAATGACGTTAAAACGACATAAAAAAAATGACGTTAAAACGACATAAAAAAATGACGTTAAAACGACATAAAAAAATGACGTTAAAACGACTAAAAAAAAAAGACGTTAGAACGACATCAAAAAAATGACGTTAAAACGACATCAAAAAAATGACGTTAAAACGACATAAAAAAAATGACGTCAAAACGGCATAAAAAAAATGACGTTAAAACGACTAAAAAAAAATGACGTTAAAACGACATAAAAAAAATGACGTTAAAACGACATCAAAAAAATGACGTTAAAACGACATCAAAAAAATAACGTTAAAACGACATCAAAAAAACGACATCAAAAAAATGACGTTAAAACGACATAAAAAAAATGACGTTAAAACGACATCAAAAAAATTACGTTAAAACGACATCAAAAAAATAACGTTAAAACGACATCAAAAAAATGACGTTAAAACGACATCAAAAAAATGACGTTAAAACGACAAAAAAAATGACGTTAAAACGACATCAAAAAAATAACGTTAAAACGACATCAAAAAAATGACGTTAAAACGACATAAAAAAAATGACGTTAAAACGACATCAAAAAAATGACGTTAAAACGACATAAAAAAAATGACGTTAAAACGACATCAAAAAATGACGTTAAAACGACATCAAAAAAATGACGTTAAAACGACATCAAAAAAATGACGTTAAAACGACATCAAAAAAATGACGTTAAAACGACATAAAAAAAATGACGTTAAAACGACATAAAAAAAATGACGTTAAAACAACATAAAAAAAATAACGTTAAAACGACATCAAAAAAATAACGTTAAAACGACATCAAAAAAATAACGTTAAAACGACATCAAAAAAATAACGTTAAAACGACATAAAAAAAATGACGTTAAAACGACATAAAAAAAATGACGTTAAAACGACATAAAAAATTGACGTTAAAACGACATAAAAAAATTGACGTTAAAACGACATAAAAAAAATGACGTTAAAACGACATAAAAAAATTGACGTTAAAACGACATAAAAAAATGACGTTAAAACGACATTAAAAAAATGACGTTAAAACGACATAAAAAATGACGTTAAAACGACATAAAAAATTGACGTTAAAACGACATAAAAAATTGACGTTAAAACGACATAAAAAAAATGACGTTAAAACGACATAAAAAAAATAACGTTAAAACGACATCAAAAAAATGACGTTAAAACGACATAAAAAAATGACGTTAAAACGACATCAAAAAAATGACGTTAAAACGACATAAAAAAATGACGTTAAAACGACATCAAAAAAATTACGTTAAAACGACATCAAAAAAATGACGTTAAAACGACATCAAAAAAATTACGTTAAAACGACATAAAAAAAATGACGTTAAAACGACATAAAAAAAATTAACGTTAAAACGACATAAAAAAAATAACGTTAAAACGACATAAAAAAAAAAACGTTAAAACGACATCAAAAAATGACGTTAAAACGACATCAAAAAATGACGTTAAAACGACATCAAAAAAATGACGTTAAAACGACATAAAAAAAATGACGTTAAATCGACATAAAAAAAATGACGTCAAAACGACATCAAAAAAATGACGTTAAAACGACATCAAAAAATGACGTTAAAACGACATCAAAAAATGACGTTAAAACGACATAAAAAAAATGACGTTAAAACGACATAAAAAAAATGACGTTAAAACGACATAAAAAAAATGACGTCAAAACGGCATCAAAAAAATGACGTTAAAACGACATAAAAAAAACGACATAAAAAAAATGACGTTAAAACGACATAAAAAAAATGACGTTAAAACGACATCAAAAAAATGACGTTAAAACGACATCAAAAAAATAACGTTAAAACGACATAAAAAAAATGACGTTAAAACGACATCAAAAAAATGACGTCAAAACGGCATCAAAAAAATGACGTTAAAACGACATCAAAAAAACGACATCAAAAAAATGACGTTAAAACGACATAAAAAAAATGACGTTAAAACGACATCAAAAAAATGACGTTAAAACGACATCAAAAAAATAACGTTAAAACGACATCAAAAAAATGACGTTAAAACGACATCAAAAAAATGACGTTAAAACGACAAAAAAAATGACGTTAAAACGACATCAAAAAAATAACGTTAAAACGACATCAAAAAAATGACGTTAAAACGACATAAAAAAAATGACGTTAAAACGACATCAAAAAAATGACGTTAAAACGACATCAAAAAATGACGTTAAAACGACATCAAAAAAATGACGTTAAAACGACATCAAAAAAATGACGTTAAAACGACATCAAAAAAATGACGTTAAAACGACATAAAAAAAATGACGTTAAAACGACATAAAAAAAATGACGTTAAAACGACATAAAAAAAATGACGTTAAAACGACATAAAAAAAAAGACGTTAAAACGACAAAAAAAAATGACGTTAAAACGACATAAAAAAATGACGTTAAAACGACATCAAAAAATGACGTTAAAACGACATCAAAAAATGACGTTAAAACGACATAAAAAAAATGACGTTAAAACGACATAAAAAAAATGACGTTAAAACGACATAAAAAAAATGACGTTAAAACGACATAAAAAAATGACGTTAAAACGACATAAAAAAATGACGTTAAAACGACTAAAAAAAAAAGACGTTAGAACGACATCAAAAAAATGACGTTAAAACGACATCAAAAAAATGACGTTAAAACGACATAAAAAAAATGACGTCAAAACGGCATAAAAAAAATGACGTTAAAACGACTAAAAAAAAATGACGTTAAAACGACATAAAAAAAATGACGTTAAAACGACATCAAAAAAATGACGTTAAAACGACATAAAAAAAATGACGTCAAAACGGCATAAAAAAAATGACGTTAAAACGACATCAAAAAAATGACGTTAAAACGACATCAAAAAAATGACGTTAAAACGACTTAAAAAAAATGACGTTAAAACGACATCAAAAAAATGACGTTAAAACGACAAAAAAAAAATGACGTTAAAACGACATCAAAAAAATGACGTTAAAACGACATCAAAAAAATGACGTTAAAACGACATCAAAAAAATGACGTTAAAACGACATAAAAAAATGACGTTAAAACGGCATCAAAAAAATGACGTTAAAACGGCATCAAAAAAATGACGTTAAAACGACATCAAAAAATGACGTTAAAACGACATAAAAAAAATGACGTTAAAACGACATCAAAAAAATGACGTTAAAAAGACAAAAAAAATGACGTTAAAACGACATCAAAAAAATGACGTCAAAACGGCATCAAAAAAATGACGTTAAAACGACATCAAAAAAATGACGTTAAAACGACATAAAAAAAAATGACGTTAAAACGACATAAAAAAATGACGTTAAAACGACATAAAAAAAATGACGTTAAAACGACATCAAAAAAATGACGTTAAAACGACATCAAAAAAATGACGTTAAAACGACATAAAAAAAATGACGTTAAAACGACATCAAAAAAATGACGTTAAAACGACATCAAAAAAATGACGTTAAAACGACATCAAAAAAATGACGTCAAAACGGCATCAAAAAAATGACGTTAAAACGACATAAAAAAAACGACATAAAAAAATGACGTTAAAACGACATAAAAAAAATGACGTTAAAACGACATAAAAAAAATGACGTTAAAACGACATAAAAAAAATAACGTTAAAACGACATCAAAAAAATAACGTTAAAACGACATCAAAAAAATGACGTTAAAACGGCATAAAAAAATTACGTTAAAACGGCATAAAAAAAATGACGTTAAAACGACATCAAAAAATGACGTTAAAACGACATAAAAAAAATGACGTTAAAACGACATCAAAAAAATGACGTTAAAAAGACAAAAAAAATGACGTTAAAACGACATCAAAAAAATGACGTCAAAACGGCATCAAAAAAATGACGTTAAAACGACATCAAAAAAATGACGTTAAAACGACATAAAAAAAAATGACGTTAAAACGACATAAAAAAATGACGTTAAAACGACATAAAAAAAATGACGTTAAAACGACATCAAAAAAATGACGTTAAAACGACATCAAAAAAATGACGTTAAAACGACATAAAAAAAATGACGTTAAAACGACATCAAAAAAATGACGTTAAAACGACATCAAAAAAATGACGTTAAAACGACATCAAAAAAATGACGTCAAAACGGCATCAAAAAAATGACGTTAAAACGACATAAAAAAAACGACATAAAAAAATGACGTTAAAACGACATCAAAAAAATGACGTTAAAACGACATAAAAAAAATGACGTTAAAACGACATAAAAAAAATAACGTTAAAACGACATCAAAAAAATAACGTTAAAACGACATCAAAAAAATGACGTTAAAACGGCATAAAAAAATTACGTTAAAACGGCATAAAAAAAATGACGTTAAAACGACATAAAAAAAATGACGTTAAAACGGCATAAAAAAATGACGTTAAAACGACATAAAAAAAATGACGTTAAAACGACATAAAAAAATTGACGTTAAAACGACATCAAAAAAATGACGTTAAAACGACATAAAAAAAATGACGTTAAAACGACATAAAAAAAATGACGTTAAAACGACATAAAAAAAATGACGTCAAAACGGCATCAAAAAAATGACGTCAAAACGACATCAAAAAAATGACGTTAAAACGACATAAAAAAAATGACGTTAAAACGACATAAAAAAAATGACGTTAAAACGACATCAAAAAAATGACGTTAAAACGACATAAAAAAAATGACGTTAAAACGACATAAAAAAAATGACGTTAAAACGACAAAAAAAAATGACGTTAAAACGACATAAAAAATGACGTTAAAACGACATCAAAAAATGACGTTAAAACGACATCAAAAAATGACGTTAAAACGACATAAAAAAAATGACGTTAAAACGACATAAAAAAAATGACGTTAAAACGACATAAAAAAAATGACGTCAAAACGGCATCAAAAAAATGACGTTAAAACGACATCAAAAAAACGACATCAAAAAAATGACGTTAAAACGACATAAAAAAAATGACGTTAAAACGACATCAAAAAAATGACGTTAAAACGACATAAAAAAAATAACGTTAAAACGACATCAAAAAAATGACGTTAAAACGACATCAAAAAAATGACGTCAAAACGGCATCAAAAAAATGACGTTAAAACGACATCAAAAAAACGACATAAAAAAAATGACGTTAAAACGACATAAAAAAAATGACGTTAAAACGACATCAAAAAAATGACGTTAAAACGACATAAAAAAAATAACGTTAAAACGACATAAAAAAAATGACGTTAAAACGACATCAAAAAAATGACGTTAAAACGACATAAAAAAAATGACGTTAAAACGACATCAAAAAAATAACGTTAAAACGACATAAAAAAAATGACGTTAAAACGACATAAAAAAAATGACGTCAAAACGGCATCAAAAAAATGACGTCAAAACGACATCAAAAAAATGACGTTAAAACGACATAAAAAAATGACGTTAAAACGACATAAAAAAATGACGTTAAAACGACTAAAAAAAAAAGACGTTAGAACGACATCAAAAAAATGACGTTAAAACGACATCAAAAAAATGACGTTAAAACGACATAAAAAAAATGACGTCAAAACGGCATAAAAAAAATGACGTTAAAACGACTAAAAAAAAATGACGTTAAAACGACATAAAAAAAATGACGTTAAAACGACATCAAAAAAATGACGTTAAAACGACATCAAAAAAATAACGTTAAAACGACATCAAAAAAACGACATAAAAAAAATGACGTTAAAACGACATAAAAAAAATGACGTTAAAACGACATCAAAAAAATTACGTTAAAACGACATCAAAAAAATAACGTTAAAACGACATCAAAAAAATGACGTTAAAACGACATCAAAAAAATGACGTTAAAACGACAAAAAAAATGACGTTAAAACGACATCAAAAAAATAACGTTAAAACGACATCAAAAAAATGACGTTAAAACGACATAAAAAAAATGACGTTAAAACGACATCAAAAAAATGACGTTAAAACGACATCAAAAAAATGACGTTAAAACGACATCAAAAAATGACGTTAAAACGACATCAAAAAAATGACGTTAAAACGACATCAAAAAAATGACGTTAAAACGACATCAAAAAAATGACGTTAAAACGACATAAAAAAAATGACGTTAAAACGACATAAAAAAAATGACGTTAAAACAACATAAAAAAAATAACGTTAAAACGACATCAAAAAAATAACGTTAAAACGACATCAAAAAAATAACGTTAAAACGACATCAAAAAAATAACGTTAAAACGACATAAAAAAAATGACGTTAAAACGACATAAAAAAAATGACGTTAAAACGACATAAAAAATTGACGTTAAAACGACATAAAAAAATTGACGTTAAAACGACATAAAAAAAATGACGTTAAAACGACATAAAAAAATTGACGTTAAAACGACATAAAAAAATGACGTTAAAACGACATTAAAAAAATGACGTTAAAACGACATAAAAAATGACGTTAAAACGACATAAAAAATTGACGTTAAAACGACATAAAAAATTGACGTTAAAACGACATAAAAAAAATGACGTTAAAACGACATAAAAAAAATAACGTTAAAACGACATCAAAAAAATGACGTTAAAACGACATAAAAAAATGACGTTAAAACGACATCAAAAAAATGACGTTAAAACGACATAAAAAAATGACGTTAAAACGACATCAAAAAAATGACGTTAAAACGACATCAAAAAAATGACGTTAAAACGACATCAAAAAAATTACGTTAAAACGACATAAAAAAAATGACGTTAAAACGACATAAAAAAAATTAACGTTAAAACGACATAAAAAAATAACGTTAAAACGACATAAAAAAAAAAACGTTAAAACGACATCAAAAAATGACGTTAAAACGACATCAAAAAATGACGTTAAAACGACATCAAAAAAATGACGTTAAAACGACATAAAAAAAATGACGTTAAATCGACATAAAAAAAATGACGTCAAAACGACATCAAAAAAATGACGTTAAAACGACATCAAAAAATGACGTTAAAACGACATCAAAAAATGACGTTAAAACGACATAAAAAAAATGACGTTAAAACGACATAAAAAAAATGACGTTAAAACGACATAAAAAAAATGACGTCAAAACGGCATCAAAAAAATGACGTTAAAACGACATAAAAAAAACGACATAAAAAAAATGACGTTAAAACGACATAAAAAAAATGACGTTAAAACGACATCAAAAAAATGACGTTAAAACGACATCAAAAAAATAACGTTAAAACGACATAAAAAAAATGACGTTAAAACGACATCAAAAAAATGACGTCAAAACGGCATCAAAAAAATGACGTTAAAACGACATAAAAAAAATGACGTTAAAACGACATCAAAAAAATGACGTTAAAACGACATCAAAAAAATAACGTTAAAACGACATCAAAAAAATGACGTTAAAACGACATCAAAAAAATGACGTTAAAACGACAAAAAAAATGACGTTAAAACGACATCAAAAAAATAACGTTAAAACGACATCAAAAAAATGACGTTAAAACGACATAAAAAAAATGACGTTAAAACGACATCAAAAAAATGACGTTAAAACGACATCAAAAAATGACGTTAAAACGACATCAAAAAAATGACGTTAAAACGACATAAAAAAAATGACGTTAAAACGACATCAAAAAAATGACGTTAAAACGACATAAAAAAAATGACGTTAAAACGACATAAAAAAAATGACGTTAAAACGACATAAAAAAAATGACGTTAAAACGACATAAAAAAAAAGACGTTAAAACGACAAAAAAAAATGACGTTAAAACGACATAAAAAAATGACGTTAAAACGACATCAAAAAATGACGTTAAAACGACATCAAAAAATGACGTTAAAACGACATAAAAAAAATGACGTTAAAACGACATAAAAAAAATGACGTTAAAACGACATAAAAAAAATGACGTTAAAACGACATAAAAAAATGACGTTAAAACGACATAAAAAAATGACGTTAAAACGACTAAAAAAAAAAGACGTTAGAACGACATCAAAAAAATGACGTTAAAACGACATCAAAAAAATGACGTTAAAACGACATAAAAAAAATGACGTCAAAACGGCATAAAAAAAATGACGTTAAAACGACTAAAAAAAAATGACGTTAAAACGACATAAAAAAAATGACGTTAAAACGACATCAAAAAAATGACGTTAAAACGACATAAAAAAAATGACGTCAAAACGGCATAAAAAAAATGACGTTAAAACGACATCAAAAAAATGACGTTAAAACGACATCAAAAAAATGACGTTAAAACGACTTAAAAAAAATGACGTTAAAACGACATCAAAAAAATGACGTTAAAACGACAAAAAAAAAATGACGTTAAAACGACATCAAAAAAATGACGTTAAAACGACATCAAAAAAATGACGTTAAAACGACATCAAAAAAATGACGTTAAAACGACATAAAAAAATGACGTTAAAACGGCATCAAAAAAATGACGTTAAAACGGCATCAAAAAAATGACGTTAAAACGACATCAAAAAATGACGTTAAAACGACATAAAAAAAATGACGTTAAAACGACATCAAAAAAATGACGTTAAAAAGACAAAAAAAATGACGTTAAAACGACATCAAAAAAGCATCAAAAAAATGACGTTAAAACGACATCAAAAAAATGACGTTAAAACGACATAAAAAAAAATGACGTTAAAACGACATAAAAAAATGACGTTAAAACGACATCAAAAAATGACGTTAAAACGACATAAAAAAAATGACGTTAAAACGACATCAAAAAAATGACGTTAAAAAGACAAAAAAAATGACGTTAAAACGACATCAAAAAAGCATCAAAAAAATGACGTTAAAACGACATCAAAAAAATGACGTTAA
This sequence comes from Nannobrachium achirus, assembly GCF_963921795.1. Taxonomy (NCBI): domain Eukaryota; kingdom Metazoa; phylum Chordata; class Actinopteri; order Myctophiformes; family Myctophidae; genus Nannobrachium; species Nannobrachium achirus. The sequence continues at coordinate 49,341,678 of NC_137831.1, read as the reverse complement.
AACGACATAAAAAAAAATGACGTTAAAACGACATAAAAAAATGACGTTAAAACGACATCAAAAAAATAACGTTAAAACGACATAAAAAAAATAACGTTAAAACGACATAAAAAAAATGACGTTAAAACGACATAAAAAAAATGACGTTAAAACGACATCAAAAAAATGACGTTAAAACGACATCAAAAAAATGACGTTAAAACGACATAAAAAAAATGACGTTAAAACGACATCAAAAAAATGACGTTAAAACGACATCAAAAAAATGACGTTAAAACGACATCAAAAAAATGACGTCAAAACGGCATCAAAAAAATGACGTTAAAACGACATAAAAAAAACGACATAAAAAAATGACGTTAAAACGACATCAAAAAAATGACGTTAAAACGACATAAAAAAAATGACGTTAAAACGACATAAAAAAAATAACGTTAAAACGACATCAAAAAAATAACGTTAAAACGACATCAAAAAAATGACGTTAAAACGGCATAAAAAAATGACGTTAAAACGGCATAAAAAAAATGACGTTAAAACGACATAAAAAAATGACGTTAAAACGGCATAAAAAAATGACGTTAAAACGACATAAAAAAAATGACGTTAAAACGACATAAAAAAATTGACGTTAAAACGACATCAAAAAAATGACGTTAAAACGACATAAAAAAAATGACGTTAAAACGACATAAAAAAAATGACGTTAAAACGACATAAAAAAAATGACGTCAAAACGGCATCAAAAAAATGACGTCAAAACGACATCAAAAAAATGACGTTAAAACGACATAAAAAAAATGACGTTAAAACGACATCAAAAAAATGACGTTAAAACGACATCAAAAAAATGACGTTAAAACGACATAAAAAAAATGACGTTAAAACGACATAAAAAAAATGACGTTAAAACGACAAAAAAAAATGACGTTAAAACGACATAAAAAAATGACGTTAAAACGACATCAAAAAATGACGTTAAAACGACATCAAAAAATGACGTTAAAACGACATAAAAAAAATGACGTTAAAACGACATAAAAAAAATGACGTTAAAACGACATAAAAAAAATGACGTCAAAACGGCATCAAAAAAATGACGTTAAAACGACATCAAAAAAACGACATCAAAAAAATGACGTTAAAACGACATAAAAAAAATGACGTTAAAACGACATCAAAAAAATGACGTTAAAACGACATAAAAAAAATAACGTTAAAACGACATCAAAAAAATGACGTTAAAACGACATCAAAAAAATGACGTCAAAACGGCATCAAAAAAATGACGTTAAAACGACATCAAAAAAACGAAATAAAAAAAATGACGTAAATAGACATCAAAAAAATGACGTTAAAACGACATAAAAAAATGACGTTAAAACGACATCAAAAAAATGACGTTAAAACGAAAAAAAAATGACGTTAAAACGACATAAAAAAAATGACGTTAAAACGACATCAAAAAAATGACGTTAAAACGACATCAAAAAAATGACGTTAAAACGACATCAAAAAAATGACGTTAAAACGACATAAAAAAAATGACGTTAAAACGACATAAAAAAAATGACGTTAAAACGACATAAAAAAATGACGTTTAAACGACATAAAAAAATGACGTTAAAACGACATCAAAAAAATGATGTTAAAACGACATCAAAAAAATGACGTTAAAACGACATAAAAAAAATGACGTTAAAACGACATAAAAAAATGACGTTAAAACGACATCAAAAAAATGACGTTAAAACGACAAAAAAAATGGCGTTAAAACGACATAAAAAAAATGACGTTAAAACGACATAAAAAAAATGACGTTAAAACGACATCAAAAAAATGACGTAAATAGACATAAAAAAATGACGTAAAACGACATAAAAAAAATGACGTTAAAACGACATAAAAAAAATGACGTTAAAACGACATAAAAAAAATGACGTTAAAACGACATAAAAAAAATGACGTAAATAGACATCAAAAAAATGACGTAAAACGACATAAAAAAAATGACGTTAAAACGACATCAAAAAAATGACGTAAAACGACATAAAAAAAAATGACGTTAAAACGACATAAAAAAAATGACGTTAAAACGACATCAAAAAAATGACGTTAAAACGACATCAAAAAAATGACGTTAAAACGACATCAAAAAAATGACGTTAAAACGACATCAAAAAAATGACGTTAAAACGACATCAAAAAAATGACGTTAAAACGACATCAAAAAAATGACGTAAATAGACATCAAAAAAATGACGTAAAACGACATAAAAAAAATGACGTTAAAACGACATCAAAAAAATGACGTTAAAACGACATCAAAAAAATGACGTTAAAACGACATAAAAAAATGACGTTAAAACGACATCAAAAAAATGACGTTAAAACGACAAAAAAAATGGCGTTAAAACGACATAAAAAAAATGACGTTAAAACGACATAAAAAAAATGACGTTAAAACGACATCAAAAAAATGACGTAAATAGACATAAAAAAAATGACGTAAAACGACATAAAAAAAATGACGTTAAAACGACATAAAAAAAATGACGTTAAAACGACATAAAAAAAATGACGTTAAAACGACATAAAAAAAATGACGTAAATAGACATCAAAAAAATGACGTAAAACGACATAAAAAAAATGACGTTAAAACGACATCAAAAAAATGACGTAAAACGACATAAAAAAAAATGACGTTAAAACGACATCAAAAAAATGACGTTAAAACGACATCAAAAAAATGACGTTAAAACGACATCAAAAAAATGACGTTAAAACGACATCAAAAAAATGACGTTAAAACGACATCAAAAAAATGACGTTAAAACGACATCAAAAAAATGACGTTAAAACGACATCAAAAAAATGACGTTAAAACGACATCAAAAAAATGACGTTAAAACGACATCAAAAAAATGACGTTAAAACGACATCAAAAAAATGACGTAAATAGACATCAAAAAAATGACGTTAAAACGACATAAAAAAAATGACGTAAATAGACATCAAAAAAATGACGTAAAACGACATAAAAAAAATTACGTTAAAACGACATCAAAAAAATGACGTAAAACGACATAAAAAAAAATGACGTTAAAACGACATAAAAAAAATGACGTTAAAACGACATCAAAAAAATGACGTTAAAACGACATCAAAAAAATGACGTTAAAACGACATCAAAAAAATGACGTTAAAACGACATCAAAAAAATGACGTTAAAACGACATCAAAAAAATGACGTTAAAACGACATCAAAAAAATGACGTAAATAGACATCAAAAAAATGACGTAAAACGACATAAAAAAAATGACGTTAAAACGACATCAAAAAAATGACGTTAAAACGACATCAAAAAAATGACGTTAAAACGACATAAAAAAATGACGTTAAAACGACATAAAAAAAATAACGTTAAAACGACATCAAAAAAATGACGTTAAAACGACATAAAAAAATGACGTTAAAACGACATAAAAAAAATGACGTTAAAACGACATAAAAAAATGACGTTAAAACGACATCAAAAAAATTACGTTAAAACGACATCAAAAAAATGACGTTAAAACGACATCAAAAAAATTACGTTAAAACGACATAAAAAAAATGACGTTAAAACGACATAAAAAAAATTAACGTTAAAACGACATAAAAAAAATAACGTTAAAACGACATAAAAAAAAAAACGTTAAAACGACATCAAAAAAATGACGTTAAAACGACATCAAAAAATGACGTTAAAACGACATCAAAAAAATGACGTTAAAACGACATAAAAAAAATGACGTTAAAACGACATCAAAAAAATGACGTTAAAACGACATAAAAAAAATGACGTTAAAACGACATAAAAAAAATGACGTTAAAACGACATAAAAAAAATGACGTTAAAACGACATAAAAAAAATGACGTTAAAACGACAAAAAAAATGACGTTAAAACGACATAAAAAAATGACGTTAAAACGACATCAAAAAATGACGTTAAAACGACATCAAAAAATGACGTTAAAACGACATAAAAAAAATGACGTTAAAACGACATAAAAAAAATGACGTTAAAACGACATAAAAAAAATGACGTCAAAACGGCATCAAAAAAATGACGTTAAAACGACATCAAAAAAACGACATCAAAAAAATGACGTTAAAACGACATAAAAAAAATGACGTTAAAACGACATAAAAAAAATGACGTTAAAACGACATCAAAAAAATAACGTTAAAACGACATCAAAAAAATGACGTTAAAACGACATCAAAAAAATGACGTCAAAACGGCATCAAAAAAATGACGTTAAAACGACATCAAAAAAACGACATCAAAAAAATGACGTTAAAACGACATAAAAAAAATGACGTTAAAACGACATCAAAAAAATGACGTTAAAACGACATCAAAAAAATAACGTTAAAACGACATAAAAAAAATGACGTTAAAACGACATCAAAAAAAATGACGTTAAAACGACAAAAAAAATGACGTTAAAACGACATCAAAAAAATGACGTTAAAACGACATAAAAAAAATGACGTTAAAACGACATCAAAAAAATGACGTTAAAACGACATCAAAAAATGACGTTAAAACGACATCAAAAAAATGACGTTAAAACGACATCAAAAAAATGACGTTAAAACGACATAAAAAAAATGACGTTAAAACGACATAAAAAAAATGACGTTAAAACGACATAAAAAAAATGACGTTAAAACGACATAAAAAAAATGACGTTAAAACGACAAAAAAAATGACGTTAAAACGACATAAAAAAATGACGTTAAAACGACATCAAAAAATGACGTTAAAACGACATTAAAAAAATGACGTTAAAACGACATAAAAAAAATGACGTTAAAACGACATAAAAAAAATGACGTTAAAACGACATAAAAAAAATGACGTTAAAACGACATAAAAAAATGACGTTAAAACGACATAAAAAAATGACGTTAAAACGACTAAAAAAAAAAGACGTTAGAACGACATCAAAAAAATGACGTTAAAACGACATCAAAAAAATGACGTTAAAACGACATAAAAAAAATGACGTCAAAACGGCATAAAAAAAATGACGTTAAAACGACTAAAAAAAAATGACGTTAAAACGACATAAAAAAAATGACGTTAAAACGACATCAAAAAAATGACGTTAAAACGACATCAAAAAAATAACGTTAAAACGACATCAAAAAAACGACATCAAAAAAATGACGTTAAAACGACATAAAAAAAATGACGTTAAAACGACATCAAAAAAATTACGTTAAAACGACATCAAAAAAATAACGTTAAAACGACATCAAAAAAATGACGTTAAAACGACATCAAAAAAATGACGTTAAAACGACAAAAAAAATGACGTTAAAACGACATCAAAAAAATAACGTTAAAACGACATCAAAAAAATGACGTTAAAACGACATAAAAAAAATGACGTTAAAACGACATCAAAAAAATGACGTTAAAACGACATCAAAAAAATGACGTTAAAACGACATCAAAAAATGACGTTAAAACGACATCAAAAAAATGACGTTAAAACGACATCAAAAAAATGACGTTAAAACGACATCAAAAAAATGACGTTAAAACGACATAAAAAAAATGACGTTAAAACGACATAAAAAAAATGACGTTAAAACAACATAAAAAAAATAACGTTAAAACGACATCAAAAAAATAACGTTAAAACGACATCAAAAAAATGACGTTAAAACAACATAAAAAAAATAACGTTAAAACGACATCAAAAAAATGACGTTAAAACGACATCAAAAAAATGACGTTAAAACAACATAAAAAAAATAACGTTAAAACGACATCAAAAAAATGACGTTAAAACGACATAAAAAAATGACGTTAAAACGACATCAAAAAAATGACGTTAAAACGACATAAAAAAATGACGTTAAAACGACATCAAAAAAATTACGTTAAAACGACATCAAAAAAATGACGTTAAAACGACATCAAAAAAATTACGTTAAAACGACATAAAAAAAATGACGTTAAAACGACATAAAAAAAATTAACGTTAAAACGACATAAAAAAAATAACGTTAAAACGACATAAAAAAAAAAACGTTAAAACGACATCAAAAAAATGACGTTAAAACGACATCAAAAAATGACGTTAAAACGACATCAAAAAAATGACGTTAAAACGACATAAAAAAAATGACGTTAAAACGACATCAAAAAAATGACGTTAAAACGACATAAAAAAAATGACGTTAAAACGACATAAAAAAAATGACGTTAAAACGACATAAAAAAAATGACGTTAAAACGACATAAAAAAAATGACGTTAAAACGACAAAAAAAATGACGTTAAAACGACATAAAAAAATGACGTTAAAACGACATCAAAAAATGACGTTAAAACGACATCAAAAAATGACGTTAAAACGACATAAAAAAAATGACGTTAAAACGACATAAAAAAAATGACGTTAAAACGACATAAAAAAAATGACGTCAAAACGGCATCAAAAAAATGACGTTAAAACGACATCAAAAAAACGACATCAAAAAAATGACGTTAAAACGACATAAAAAAAATGACGTTAAAACGACATAAAAAAAATGACGTTAAAACGACATCAAAAAAATAACGTTAAAACGACATCAAAAAAATGACGTTAAAACGACATCAAAAAAATGACGTCAAAACGGCATCAAAAAAATGACGTTAAAACGACATCAAAAAAACGACATCAAAAAAATGACGTTAAAACGACATAAAAAAAATGACGTTAAAACGACATCAAAAAAATGACGTTAAAACGACATCAAAAAAATAACGTTAAAACGACATAAAAAAAATGACGTTAAAACGACATCAAAAAAAATGACGTTAAAACGACAAAAAAAATGACGTTAAAACGACATCAAAAAAATGACGTTAAAACGACATCAAAAAAATGACGTTAAAACGACATAAAAAAAATGACGTTAAAACGACATCAAAAAATGACGTTAAAACGACATCAAAAAAATGACGTTAAAACGACATCAAAAAAATGACGTTAAAACGACATAAAAAAAATGACGTTAAAACGACATAAAAAAAATGACGTTAAAACGACATAAAAAAAATGACGTTAAAACGACATAAAAAAAATGACGTTAAAACGACATAAAAAAAATGACGTTAAAACGACAAAAAAAAATGACGTTAAAACGACATAAAAAAATGACGTTAAAACGACATCAAAAAATGACGTTAAAACGACATTAAAAAAATGACGTTAAAACGACATAAAAAAAATGACGTTAAAACGACATAAAAAAAATGACGTTAAAACGACATAAAAAAAATGACGTTAAAACGACATAAAAAAAATGACGTTGAAACGACATAAAAAAAATGACGTTAAAACGACATAAAAAAAATGACGTTAAAACGACATAAAAAAATGACGTTAAAACGACATAAAAAAATGACGTTAAAACGACTAAAAAAAAAAGACGTTAGAACGACATCAAAAAAATGACGTTAAAACGACATCAAAAAAATGACGTTAAAACGACATAAAAAAAATGACGTCAAAACGGCATAAAAAAAATGACGTTAAAACGACTAAAAAAAAATGACGTTAAAACGACATAAAAAAAATGACGTTAAAACGACATCAAAAAAATGACGTTAAAACGACATCAAAAAAATAACGTTAAAACGACATCAAAAAAACGACATCAAAAAAATGACGTTAAAACGACATAAAAAAAATGACGTTAAAACGACATCAAAAAAATTACGTTAAAACGACATCAAAAAAATAACGTTAAAACGACATCAAAAAAATGACGTTAAAACGACATCAAAAAAATGACGTTAAAACGACAAAAAAAATGACGTTAAAACGACATCAAAAAAATAACGTTAAAACGACATCAAAAAAATGACGTTAAAACGACATAAAAAAAATGACGTTAAAACGACATCAAAAAAATGACGTTAAAACGACATCAAAAAAATGACGTTAAAACGACATCAAAAAATGACGTTAAAACGACATCAAAAAAATGACGTTAAAACGACATCAAAAAAATGACGTTAAAACGACATCAAAAAAATGACGTTAAAACGACATAAAAAAAATGACGTTAAAACGACATAAAAAAAATGACGTTAAAACAACATAAAAAAAATAACGTTAAAACGACATCAAAAAAATAACGTTAAAACGACATCAAAAAAATAACGTTAAAACGACATCAAAAAAATAACGTTAAAACGACATAAAAAAAATGACGTTAAAACGACATAAAAAAAATGACGTTAAAACGACATAAAAAATTGACGTTAAAACGACATAAAAAAATTGACGTTAAAACGACATAAAAAAAATGACGTTAAAACGACATAAAAAAATTGACGTTAAAACGACATAAAAAAATGACGTTAAAACGACATTAAAAAAATGACGTTAAAACGACATAAAAAATGACGTTAAAACGACATAAAAAATTGACGTTAAAACGACATAAAAAATTGACGTTAAAACGACATAAAAAAAATGACGTTAAAACGACATAAAAAAAATAACGTTAAAACGACATCAAAAAAATGACGTTAAAACGACATAAAAAAATGACGTTAAAACGACATCAAAAAAATGACGTTAAAACGACATAAAAAAATGACGTTAAAACGACATCAAAAAAATTACGTTAAAACGACATCAAAAAAATGACGTTAAAACGACATCAAAAAAATTACGTTAAAACGACATAAAAAAAATGACGTTAAAACGACATAAAAAAAATTAACGTTAAAACGACATAAAAAAAATAACGTTAAAACGACATAAAAAAAAAAACGTTAAAACGACATCAAAAAATGACGTTAAAACGACATCAAAAAATGACGTTAAAACGACATCAAAAAAATGACGTTAAAACGACATAAAAAAAATGACGTTAAATCGACATAAAAAAAATGACGTCAAAACGACATCAAAAAAATGACGTTAAAACGACATCAAAAAATGACGTTAAAACGACATCAAAAAATGACGTTAAAACGACATAAAAAAAATGACGTTAAAACGACATAAAAAAAATGACGTTAAAACGACATAAAAAAAATGACGTCAAAACGGCATCAAAAAAATGACGTTAAAACGACATAAAAAAAACGACATAAAAAAAATGACGTTAAAACGACATAAAAAAAATGACGTTAAAACGACATCAAAAAAATGACGTTAAAACGACATCAAAAAAATAACGTTAAAACGACATAAAAAAAATGACGTTAAAACGACATCAAAAAAATGACGTCAAAACGGCATCAAAAAAATGACGTTAAAACGACATCAAAAAAACGACATCAAAAAAATGACGTTAAAACGACATAAAAAAAATGACGTTAAAACGACATCAAAAAAATGACGTTAAAACGACATCAAAAAAATAACGTTAAAACGACATCAAAAAAATGACGTTAAAACGACATCAAAAAAATGACGTTAAAACGACAAAAAAAATGACGTTAAAACGACATCAAAAAAATAACGTTAAAACGACATCAAAAAAATGACGTTAAAACGACATAAAAAAAATGACGTTAAAACGACATCAAAAAAATGACGTTAAAACGACATCAAAAAATGACGTTAAAACGACATCAAAAAAATGACGTTAAAACGACATCAAAAAAATGACGTTAAAACGACATCAAAAAAATGACGTTAAAACGACATAAAAAAAATGACGTTAAAACGACATAAAAAAAATGACGTTAAAACGACATAAAAAAAATGACGTTAAAACGACATAAAAAAAAAGACGTTAAAACGACAAAAAAAAATGACGTTAAAACGACATAAAAAAATGACGTTAAAACGACATCAAAAAATGACGTTAAAACGACATCAAAAAATGACGTTAAAACGACATAAAAAAAATGACGTTAAAACGACATAAAAAAAATGACGTTAAAACGACATAAAAAAAATGACGTTAAAACGACATAAAAAAATGACGTTAAAACGACATAAAAAAATGACGTTAAAACGACTAAAAAAAAAAGACGTTAGAACGACATCAAAAAAATGACGTTAAAACGACATCAAAAAAATGACGTTAAAACGACATAAAAAAAATGACGTCAAAACGGCATAAAAAAAATGACGTTAAAACGACTAAAAAAAAATGACGTTAAAACGACATAAAAAAAATGACGTTAAAACGACATCAAAAAAATGACGTTAAAACGACATAAAAAAAATGACGTCAAAACGGCATAAAAAAAATGACGTTAAAACGACATCAAAAAAATGACGTTAAAACGACATCAAAAAAATGACGTTAAAACGACTTAAAAAAAATGACGTTAAAACGACATCAAAAAAATGACGTTAAAACGACAAAAAAAAAATGACGTTAAAACGACATCAAAAAAATGACGTTAAAACGACATCAAAAAAATGACGTTAAAACGACATCAAAAAAATGACGTTAAAACGACATAAAAAAATGACGTTAAAACGGCATCAAAAAAATGACGTTAAAACGGCATCAAAAAAATGACGTTAAAACGACATCAAAAAATGACGTTAAAACGACATAAAAAAAATGACGTTAAAACGACATCAAAAAAATGACGTTAAAAAGACAAAAAAAATGACGTTAAAACGACATCAAAAAAATGACGTCAAAACGGCATCAAAAAAATGACGTTAAAACGACATCAAAAAAATGACGTTAAAACGACATAAAAAAAAATGACGTTAAAACGACATAAAAAAATGACGTTAAAACGACATCAAAAAAATAACGTTAAAACGACATAAAAAAAATAACGTTAAAACGACATAAAAAAAATGACGTTAAAACGACATAAAAAAATGACGTTAAAACGACATCAAAAAAATGACGTTAAAACGACATCAAAAAAATGACGTTAAAACGACATAAAAAAAATGACGTTAAAACGACATCAAAAAAATGACGTTAAAACGACATCAAAAAAATGACGTTAAAACGACATCAAAAAAATGACGTCAAAACGGCATCAAAAAAATGACGTTAAAACGACATAAAAAAAATGACGTTAAAACGACATAAAAAAAATGACGTTAAAACGACATAAAAAAAATGACGTTAAAACGACATAAAAAAATGACGTTAAAACGACATAAAAAAATGACGTTAAAACGACTAAAAAAAAAAGACGTTAGAACGACATCAAAAAAATGACGTTAAAACGACATCAAAAAAATGACGTTAAAACGACATAAAAAAAATGACGTCAAAACGGCATAAAAAAAATGACGTTAAAACGACTAAAAAAAAATGACGTTAAAACGACATAAAAAAAATGACGTTAAAACGACATCAAAAAAATGACGTTAAAACGACATCAAAAAAATAACGTTAAAACGACATCAAAAAAACGACATCAAAAAAATGACGTTAAAACGACATAAAAAAAATGACGTTAAAACGACATCAAAAAAATTACGTTAAAACGACATCAAAAAAATAACGTTAAAACGACATCAAAAAAATGACGTTAAAACGACATCAAAAAAATGACGTTAAAACGACAAAAAAAATGACGTTAAAACGACATCAAAAAAATAACGTTAAAACGACATCAAAAAAATGACGTTAAAACGACATCAAAAAAATGACGTTAAAACGACATCAAAAAAATGACGTTAAAACGACATCAAAAAAATGACGTTAAAACGACATCAAAAAATGACGTTAAAACGACATCAAAAAAATGACGTTAAAACGACATCAAAAAAATGACGTTAAAACGACATCAAAAAAATGACGTTAAAACGACATAAAAAAAATGACGTTAAAACGACATAAAAAAAATGACGTTAAAACAACATAAAAAAAATAACGTTAAAACGACATCAAAAAAATAACGTTAAAACGACATCAAAAAAATAACGTTAAAACGACATCAAAAAAATAACGTTAAAACGACATAAAAAAAATGACGTTAAAACGACATAAAAAAAATGACGTTAAAACGACATAAAAAATTGACGTTAAAACGACATAAAAAAATTGACGTTAAAACGACATAAAAAAAATGACGTTAAAACGACATAAAAAAATTGACGTTAAAACGACATAAAAAAATGACGTTAAAACGACATTAAAAAAATGACGTTAAAACGACATAAAAAATGACGTTAAAACGACATAAAAAATTGACGTTAAAACGACATAAAAAATTGACGTTAAAACGACATAAAAAAAATGACGTTAAAACGACATAAAAAAAATAACGTTAAAACGACATCAAAAAAATGACGTTAAAACGACATAAAAAAATGACGTTAAAACGACATCAAAAAAATGACGTTAAAACGACATAAAAAAATGACGTTAAAACGACATCAAAAAAATTACGTTAAAACGACATCAAAAAAATGACGTTAAAACGACATCAAAAAAATTACGTTAAAACGACATAAAAAAAATGACGTTAAAACGACATAAAAAAAATTAACGTTAAAACGACATAAAAAAAATAACGTTAAAACGACATAAAAAAAAAAACGTTAAAACGACATCAAAAAATGACGTTAAAACGACATCAAAAAATGACGTTAAAACGACATCAAAAAAATGACGTTAAAACGACATAAAAAAAATGACGTTAAATCGACATAAAAAAAATGACGTCAAAACGACATCAAAAAAATGACGTTAAAACGACATCAAAAAATGACGTTAAAACGACATCAAAAAATGACGTTAAAACGACATAAAAAAAATGACGTTAAAACGACATAAAAAAAATGACGTTAAAACGACATAAAAAAAATGACGTCAAAACGGCATCAAAAAAATGACGTTAAAACGACATAAAAAAAACGACATAAAAAAAATGACGTTAAAACGACATAAAAAAAATGACGTTAAAACGACATCAAAAAAATGACGTTAAAACGACATCAAAAAAATAACGTTAAAACGACATAAAAAAAATGACGTTAAAACGACATCAAAAAAATGACGTCAAAACGGCATCAAAAAAATGACGTTAAAACGACATCAAAAAAACGACATCAAAAAAATGACGTTAAAACGACATAAAAAAAATGACGTTAAAACGACATCAAAAAAATGACGTTAAAACGACATCAAAAAAATAACGTTAAAACGACATCAAAAAAATGACGTTAAAACGACATCAAAAAAATGACGTTAAAACGACAAAAAAAATGACGTTAAAACGACATCAAAAAAATAACGTTAAAACGACATCAAAAAAATGACGTTAAAACGACATAAAAAAAATGACGTTAAAACGACATCAAAAAAATGACGTTAAAACGACATCAAAAAATGACGTTAAAACGACATCAAAAAAATGACGTTAAAACGACATCAAAAAAATGACGTTAAAACGACATCAAAAAAATGACGTTAAAACGACATAAAAAAAATGACGTTAAAACGACATAAAAAAAATGACGTTAAAACGACATAAAAAAAATGACGTTAAAACGACATAAAAAAAAAGACGTTAAAACGACAAAAAAAAATGACGTTAAAACGACATAAAAAAATGACGTTAAAACGACATCAAAAAATGACGTTAAAACGACATCAAAAAATGACGTTAAAACGACATAAAAAAAATGACGTTAAAACGACATAAAAAAAATGACGTTAAAACGACATAAAAAAAATGACGTTAAAACGACATAAAAAAATGACGTTAAAACGACATAAAAAAATGACGTTAAAACGACTAAAAAAAAAAGACGTTAGAACGACATCAAAAAAATGACGTTAAAACGACATCAAAAAAATGACGTTAAAACGACATAAAAAAAATGACGTCAAAACGGCATAAAAAAAATGACGTTAAAACGACTAAAAAAAAATGACGTTAAAACGACATAAAAAAAATGACGTTAAAACGACATCAAAAAAATGACGTTAAAACGACATAAAAAAAATGACGTCAAAACGGCATAAAAAAAATGACGTTAAAACGACATCAAAAAAATGACGTTAAAACGACATCAAAAAAATGACGTTAAAACGACTTAAAAAAAATGACGTTAAAACGACATCAAAAAAATGACGTTAAAACGACAAAAAAAAAATGACGTTAAAACGACATCAAAAAAATGACGTTAAAACGACATCAAAAAAATGACGTTAAAACGACATCAAAAAAATGACGTTAAAACGACATAAAAAAATGACGTTAAAACGGCATCAAAAAAATGACGTTAAAACGGCATCAAAAAAATGACGTTAAAACGACATCAAAAAATGACGTTAAAACGACATAAAAAAAATGACGTTAAAACGACATCAAAAAAATGACGTTAAAAAGACAAAAAAAATGACGTTAAAACGACATCAAAAAAATGACGTCAAAACGGCATCAAAAAAATGACGTTAAAACGACATCAAAAAAATGACGTTAAAACGACATAAAAAAAAATGACGTTAAAACGACATAAAAAAATGACGTTAAAACGACATCAAAAAAATAACGTTAAAACGACATAAAAAAAATAACGTTAAAACGACATAAAAAAAATGACGTTAAAACGACATAAAAAAAATGACGTTAAAACGACATCAAAAAAATGACGTTAAAACGACATCAAAAAAATGACGTTAAAACGACATAAAAAAAATGACGTTAAAACGACATCAAAAAAATGACGTTAAAACGACATCAAAAAAATGACGTTAAAACGACATCAAAAAAATGACGTCAAAACGGCATCAAAAAAATGACGTTAAAACGACATAAAAAAAACGACATAAAAAAATGACGTTAAAACGACATCAAAAAAATGACGTTAAAACGACATAAAAAAAATGACGTTAAAACGACATAAAAAAAATAACGTTAAAACGACATCAAAAAAATAACGTTAAAACGACATCAAAAAAATGACGTTAAAACGGCATAAAAAAATGACGTTAAAACGGCATAAAAAAAATGACGTTAAAACGACATAAAAAAATGACGTTAAAACGGCATAAAAAAATGACGTTAAAACGACATAAAAAAAATGACGTTAAAACGACATAAAAAAATTGACGTTAAAACGACATCAAAAAAATGACGTTAAAACGACATAAAAAAAATGACGTTAAAACGACATAAAAAAAATGACGTTAAAACGACATAAAAAAAATGACGTCAAAACGGCATCAAAAAAATGACGTCAAAACGACATCAAAAAAATGACGTTAAAACGACATAAAAAAAATGACGTTAAAACGACATAAAAAAAATGACGTTAAAACGACATCAAAAAAATGACGTTAAAACGACATAAAAAAAATGACGTTAAAACGACATAAAAAAAATGACGTTAAAACGACAAAAAAAAATGACGTTAAAACGACATAAAAAATGACGTTAAAACGACATCAAAAAATGACGTTAAAACGACATCAAAAAATGACGTTAAAACGACATAAAAAAAATGACGTTAAAACGACATAAAAAAAATGACGTTAAAACGACATAAAAAAAATGACGTCAAAACGGCATCAAAAAAATGACGTTAAAACGACATCAAAAAAACGACATCAAAAAAATGACGTTAAAACGACATAAAAAAAATGACGTTAAAACGACATCAAAAAAATGACGTTAAAACGACATAAAAAAAATAACGTTAAAACGACATCAAAAAAATGACGTTAAAACGACATCAAAAAAATGATGTCAAAACGGCATCAAAAAAATGACGTTAAAACGACATCAAAAAAACGACATCAAAAAAATGACGTTAAAACGACATAAAAAAAATGACGTTAAAACGACATCAAAAAAATGACGTTAAAACGACATAAAAAAAATAACGTTAAAACGACATAAAAAAAATGACGTTAAAACGACATCAAAAAAATGACGTTAAAACGACATAAAAAAAATGACGTTAAAACGACATCAAAAAAATAACGTTAAAACGACATCAAAAAAATGACGTTAAAACGACATAAAAAAAATGACGTCAAAACGGCATCAAAAAAATGACGTCAAAACGACATAAAAAAAATGACGTTAAAACGACATAAAAAAAATGACGTTAAAACGACATCAAAAAAATGACGTTAAAACGACATCAAAAAAATGACGTTAAAACGACATAAAAAAAATGACGTTAAAACGACATAAAAAAAATGACGTTAAAACGACAAAAAAAAATGACGTTAAAACGACATAAAAAAATGACGTTAAAACGACATCAAAAAATGACGTTAAAACGACATCAAAAAATGACGTTAAAACGACATAAAAAAAATGACGTTAAAACGACATAAAAAAAATGACGTTAAAACGACATAAAAAAAATGACGTCAAAACGGCATCAAAAAAATGACGTTAAAACGACATCAAAAAAACGACATCAAAAAAATTACGTTAAAACGACATAAAAAAAATGACGTTAAAACGACATCAAAAAAATGACGTTAAAACGACATCAAAAAAATAACGTTAAAACGACATCAAAAAAATGACGTTAAAACGACATCAAAAAAATGACGTCAAAACGGCATCAAAAAAATGACGTTAAAACGACATCAAAAAAACGACATCAAAAAAATGACGTTAAAACGACATAAAAAAAATGACGTTAAAACGACATCAAAAAAATGACGTTAAAACGACATAAAAAAAATAACGTTAAAACGACATAAAAAAAATGACGTTAAAACGACATCAAAAAAATGACGTTAAAACGACATAAAAAAAATGACGTTAAAACGACATCAAAAAAATAACGTTAAAACGACATCAAAAAAATGACGTTAAAACGACATAAAAAAAATGACGTTAAAACGACATCAAAAAAATGACGTTAAAACGACATCAAAAAATGACGTTAAAACGACATCAAAAAAATGACGTTAAAACGACATCAAAAAAATGACGTTAAAACGACATAAAAAAAATGACGTTAAAACGACATAAAAAAAATGACGTTAAAACGACATAAAAAAAATGACGTTAAAACGACATAAAAAAAATGACGTTAAAACGACATAAAAAAAATGACGTTAAAACGACAAAAAAAAATGACGTTAAAACGACATCAAAAAATGACGTTAAAACGACATCAAAAAATGACGTTAAAACGACATCAAAAAATGACGTTAAAACGACATAAAAAAAATGACGTTAAAACGACATAAAAAAAATGACGTTAAAACGACATCAAAAAAATGACGTTAAAACGACATAAAAAAATGACGTTAAAACGACATAAAAAAATGACGTTAAAACGACTAAAAAAAAAAGACGTTAGAACGACATCAAAAAAATGACGTTAAAACGACATCAAAAAAATGACGTTAAAACGACATAAAAAAAATGACGTCAAAACGGCATAAAAAAAATGACGTTAAAACGACTAAAAAAAAATGACGTTAAAACGACATAAAAAAAATGACGTTAAAACGACATCAAAAAAATGACGTTAAAACGACATAAAAAAAATGACGTCAAAACGGCATAAAAAAATGACGTTAAAACGACATCAAAAAAATGACGTTAAAACGACTTAAAAAAATGACGTTAAAACGACATCAAAAAAATGACGTTAAAACAACATCAAAAAAATGACGTCAAAACGACATCAAAAAAATGACGTTAAAACGACTTAAAAAAAATGACGTTAAAACGACATCAAAAAAATGACGTTAAAACGACATAAAAAATTGACGTTAAAACGACATAAAAAAATTGACGTTAAAACGACATAAAAAAAATGACGTTAAAACGACATAAAAAAATTGACGTTAAAACGACATAAAAAAATGACGTTAAAACGACATTAAAAAAATGACGTTAAAACGACATAAAAAATGACGTTAAAACGACATAAAAAATTGACGTTAAAACGACATAAAAAAATTGACGTTAAAACGACATAAAAAAAATGACGTTAAAACGACATAAAAAAAATAACGTTAAAACGACATCAAAAAAATGACGTTAAAACGACATCAAAAAAATGACGTTAAAACGACATAAAAAAATGACGTTAAAACGACATCAAAAAAATTACGTTAAAACGACATCAAAAAAATGACGTTAAAACGACATCAAAAAATGACGTTAAAACGACATCAAAAAAATGACGTTAAAACGACATAAAAAAAATGACGTTAAAACGACATCAAAAAAATGACGTTAAAACGACATAAAAAAAATGACGTTAAAACGACATAAAAAAAATGACGTTAAAACGACATAAAAAAAATGACGTTAAAACGACATAAAAAAAATGACGTTAAAACGACATAAAAAAAATGACGTTAAAACGACAAAAAAAAATGACGTTAAAACGACATAAAAAAATGACGTTAAAACGACATCAAAAAATGACGTTAAAACGACATCAAAAAATGACGTTAAAACGACATAAAAAAAATGACGTTAAAACGACATAAAAAAAATGACGTTAAAACGACATAAAAAAAATGACGTCAAAACGGCATCAAAAAAATGACGTTAAAACGACATCAAAAAAACGACATCAAAAAAATGACGTTAAAACGACATAAAAAAAATGACGTTAAAACGACATCAAAAAAATGACGTTAAAACGACATCAAAAAAATAACGTTAAAACGACATCAAAAAAATGACGTTAAAACGACATCAAAAAAATGACGTCAAAACGGCATCAAAAAAATGACGTTAAAACGACATCAAAAAAACGACATCAAAAAAATGACGTTAAAACGACATAAAAAAAATGACGTTAAAACGACATCAAAAAAATGACGTTAAAACGACATCAAAAAAATAACGTTAAAACGACATCAAAAAAATGACGTTAAAACGACATAAAAAAAATGACGTTAAAACGACATAAAAAAAATGACGTTAAAACGACATCAAAAAAATAACGTTAAAACGACATCAAAAAAATGACGTTAAAACGACATAAAAAAAATGACGTTAAAACGACATCAAAAAAATGACGTTAAAACGACATCAAAAAATGACGTTAAAACGACATCAAAAAAATGACGTTAAAACGACATCAAAAAAATGACGTTAAAACGACATCAAAAAAATGACGTTAAAACGACATAAAAAAAATGACGTTAAAACGACATAAAAAAAATGACGTTAAAACGACATAAAAAAAATGACGTTAAAACGACATAAAAAAAATGACGTTAAAACGACAAAAAAAAATGACGTTAAAACGACATAAAAAAATGACGTTAAAACGACATCAAAAAATGACGTTAAAACGACATCAAAAAATGACGTTAAAACGACATAAAAAAAATGACGTTAAAACGACATAAAAAAAATGACGTTAAAACGACATAAAAAAAATGACGTTAAAACGACATAAAAAAATGACGTTAAAACGACATAAAAAAATGACGTTAAAACGACTAAAAAAAAAAGACGTTAGAACGACATCAAAAAAATGACGTTAAAACGACATCAAAAAAATGACGTTAAAACGACATAAAAAAAATGACGTCAAAACGGCATAAAAAAAATGACGTTAAAACGACTAAAAAAAAATGACGTTAAAACGACATAAAAAAAATGACGTTAAAACGACATAAAAAAATGACGTTAAAACGACATAAAAAAAATGACGTCAAAACGGCATAAAAAAAATGACGTTAAAACGACATAAAAAAAATGACGTCAAAACGACATCAAAAAAATGACGTTAAAACGACATAAAAAAAATGACGTTAAAACGACATCAAAAAAATGACGTTAAAACGACATCAAAAAATGACGTTAAAACGACATCAAAAAATGACGTTAAAACGACATCAAAAAAATGACGTTAAAACGACATCAAAAAAATGACGTTAAAACGACATCAAAAAATGACGTTAAAACGACATCAAAAAAATGACGTTAAAACGACAAAAAAATGACGTTAAAACGACATCAAAAAAATGACGTTAAAACGACATCAAAAAATGACGTTAAAACGACATAAAAAAAAATGACGTTAAAACGACATCAAAAAAATGACGTTAAAACGATATCAAAAAATGACGTTAAAACGACATCAAAAAAATGACGTTAAAACGACATAAAAAAAATGACGTTAAAACGACATCAAAAAAATGACGTTAAAACGACATCAAAAAAATGACGTTAAAACGACATCAAAAAATGACGTTAAAACGACATCAAAAAAATGACGTTAAAACGACATCAAAAAAATGACGTTAAAACGACATCAAAAAAATGACGTTAAAACGACATAAAAAAAATGACGTTAAAACGACATAAAAAAAATGACGTTAAAACGACATAAAAAAAATGACGTTAAAACGACATAAAAAAAATGACGTTAAAACGACATAAAAAAAATGACGTTAAAACGACAAAAAAAAATGACGTTAAAACGACATAAAAAAATGACGTTAAAACGACATCAAAAAATGACGTTAAAACGACATCAAAAAATGACGTTAAAACGACATTAAAAAAATGACGTTAAAACGACATAAAAAAAATGACGTTAAAACGACATAAAAAAAATGACGTCAAAACGGCATAAAAAAAATGACGTTAAAACGACATCAAAAAAACGACATAAAAAAAATGACGTTAAAACGACATCAAAAAAATGACGTTAAAACGACATCAAAAAAATGACGTTAAAACGACATCAAAAAAATAACGTTAAAACGACATCAAAAAAATGACGTTAAAACGACATCAAAAAAATGACGTCAAAACGGCATCAAAAAAATGACGTTAAAACGACATCAAAAAAACGACATCAAAAAAATGACGTTAAAACGACATAAAAAAAATGACGTTAAAACGACATCAAAAAAATGACGTTAAAACGACATCAAAAAAATAACGTTAAAACGACATAAAAAAAATGACGTTAAAACGACATCAAAAAAATGACGTTAAAACGACATAAAAAAAATGACGTTAAAACGACATCAAAAAAATGACGTTAAAACGACATCAAAAAAATGACGTTAAAACGACATAAAAAAAATGACGTTAAAACGACATAAAAAAAATGACGTTAAAACGACATCAAAAAATGACGTTAAAACGACATCAAAAAAATGACGTTAAAACGACATCAAAAAAATGACGTTAAAACGACATCAAAAAAATGACGTTAAAACGACATAAAAAAAATGACGTTAAAACGACATAAAAAAAATGACGTTAAAACGACATAAAAAAAATGACGTTAAAACGACATAAAAAAAATGACGTTAAAACGACAAAAAAAAATGACGTTAAAACGACATAAAAAAATGACGTTAAAACGACATCAAAAAATGACGTTAAAACGACATCAAAAAATGACGTTAAAACGACATAAAAAAAATGACGTTAAAACGACATAAAAAAATGACGTTAAAACGACATCAAAAAAATGACGTTAAAACGACATAAAAAAATGACGTTAAAACGACATAAAAAAATGACGTTAAAACGACTAAAAAAAAAGACGTTAGAACGACATCAAAAAAATGACGTTAAAACGACATAAAAAAAATGACGTTAAAACGACATAAAAAAAACGACATCAAAAAAATGACGTTAAAACGACATAAAAAAAATGACGTTAAAACGACATCAAAAAAATAACGTTAAAACGACATCAAAAAAATGACGTTAAAACGACATAAAAAAATGACGTTAAAACGACATCAAAAAAATGACGTTAAAACGACATCAAAAAATGACGTTAAAACGACATCAAAAAAATGACGTTAAAACGACATCAAAAAAATGACGTTAAAACGACATCAAAAAAATGACGTTAAAACGACATAAAAAAAATGACGTTAAAACGACATAAAAAAAATGACGTTAAAACGACATAAAAAAAATGACGTTAAAACGACATAAAAAAAATGACGTTAAAACGACAAAAAAAAATGACGTTAAAACGACATAAAAAAATGACGTTAAAACGACATCAAAAAATGACGTTAAAACGACATCAAAAAATGACGTTAAAACGACAAAAAAAAATGACGTTAAAACGACATAAAAAAATGACGTTAAAACGACATCAAAAAATGACGTTAAAACGACATCAAAAAATGACGTTAAAACGACATAAAAAAAATGACGTTAAAACGACATAAAAAAAATGACGTTAAAACGACATAAAAAAAATGACGTCAAAACGGCATCAAAAAAATGACGTTAAAACGACATCAAAAAAACGACATCAAAAAAATGACGTTAAAACGACATAAAAAAAATGACGTTAAAACGACATAAAAAAAATGACGTCAAAACGGCATCAAAAAAATGACGTTAAAACGACATCAAAAAAACGACATCAAAAAAATGACGTTAAAACGACATAAAAAAAATGACGTTAAAACGACATCAAAAAAATGACGTTAAAACGACATCAAAAAAATAACGTTAAAACGACATCAAAAAAATGACGTTAAAACGACATCAAAAAAATGACGTCAAAACGGCATCAAAAAAATGACGTTAAAACGACATCAAAAAAACGACATCAAAAAAATGACGTTAAAACGACATAAAAAAAATGACGTTAAAACGACATAAAAAAAATGACGTTAAAACGACATCAAAAAAATAACGTTAAAACGACATAAAAAAAATGACGTTAAAACGACATCAAAAAAATGACGTTAAAACGACATAAAAAAAATGACGTTAAAACGACATCAAAAAAATAACGTTAAAACGACATCAAAAAATGACGTTAAAACGACATAAAAAAAATGACGTTAAAACGACATAAAAAAAATGACGTTAAAACGACATCAAAAAAATGACGTTAAAACGACATAAAAAAAATGACGTTAAAACGACATAAAAAAAATGACGTTAAAACGACATCAAAAAAATGACGTTAAAACGACATCAAAAAAATGACGTTAAAACGACATCAAAAAAATGACGTTAAAACGACATCAAAAAAATGACGTTAAAACGACATCAAAAAATGACGTTAAAACGACATCAAAAAAATGACGTTAAAACGACATAAAAAAAATGACGTTAAAACGACATAAAAAAAATGACGTTAAAACGACATAAAAAAAATGACGTTAAAACGACATAAAAAAAATGACGTTAAAACGACAAAAAAAAATGACGTTAAAACGACATAAAAAAATGACGTTAAAACGACATCAAAAAATGACGTTAAAACGACATCAAAAAATGACGTTAAAACGACATAAAAAAAATGACGTTAAAACGACATCAAAAAAATGACGTTAAAACGACATAAAAAAATGACGTTAAAACGACATAAAAAAAATGACGTTAAAACGACATCAAAAAAATGACGTTAAAACGACATCAAAAAATGACGTTAAAACGACATCAAAAAAATGACGTTAAAACGACATCAAAAAAATGACGTTAAAACGACATAAAAAAAATGACGTTAAAACGACATCAAAAAAATAACGTTAAAACGACATCAAAAAAATGACGTTAAAACGACATAAAAAAAATGACGTTAAAACGACATCAAAAAAATGACGTTAAAACGACATCAAAAAATGACGTTAAAACGACATCAAAAAAATGACGTTAAAACGACATAAAAAAAATGACGTTAAAACGACATAAAAAAAATGACGTTAAAACGACATAAAAAAAATGACGTTAAAACGACATAAAAAAAATGACGTTAAAACGACAAAAAAAAATGACGTTAAAACGACATAAAAAAATGACGTTAAAACGACATCAAAAAATGACGTTAAAACGACATCAAAAAATGACGTTAAAACGACATAAAAAAAATGACGTTAAAACGACATAAAAAAAATGACGTTAAAACGACATCAAAAAAATGACGTTAAAACGACATAAAAAAATGACGTTAAAACGACATAAAAAAATGACGTTAAAACGACTAAAAAAAAAAGACGTTAGAACGACATCAAAAAAATGACGTTAAAACGACATCAAAAAAATGACGTTAAAACGACATAAAAAAAATGACGTCAAAACGGCATAAAAAAAATGACGTTAAAACGACAAAAAAAAAATGACGTTAAAACGACATAAAAAAATGACGTTAAAACGACTAAAAAAAAAAGACGTTAGAACGACATCAAAAAAATGACGTTAAAACGACATCAAAAAAATGACGTTAAAACGACATAAAAAAAATGACGTCAAAACGGCATAAAAAAAATGACGTTAAAACGACATAAAAAAAATGACGTTAAAACGACATAAAAAAAATGACGTTAAAACGACATAAAAAAAATGACGTTAAAACGACATAAAAAAAATGACGTTAAAACGACATAAAAAAAATGACGTTAAAACGACAAAAAAAAATGACGTTAAAACGACATAAAAAAATGACGTTAAAACGACATCAAAAAATGACGTTAAAACGACATCAAAAAATGACGTTAAAACGACATTAAAAAAATGACGTTAAAACGACATAAAAAAAATGACGTTAAAACGACATAAAAAAAATGACGTCAAAACGGCATAAAAAAAATGACGTTAAAACGACATCAAAAAAACGACATCAAAAAAATGACGTTAAAACGACATAAAAAAAATGACGTTAAAACGACATCAAAAAAATGACGTTAAAACGACATCAAAAAAATAACGTTAAAACGACATCAAAAAAATGACGTTAAAACGACATCAAAAAAATGACGTCAAAACGGCATCAAAAAAATGACGTTAAAACGACATCAAAAAAACGACATCAAAAAAATGACGTTAAAACGACATAAAAAAAATGACGTTAAAACGACATAAAAAAAATGACGTTAAAACGACATCAAAAAAATGACGTTAAAACGACATCAAAAAAATAACGTTAAAACGACATAAAAAAAATGACGTTAAAACGACATCAAAAAAATGACGTTAAAACGACATAAAAAAAATGACGTTAAAACGACATCAAAAAAATGACGTTAAAACGACATCAAAAAAATGACGTTAAAACGACATAAAAAAAATGACGTTAAAACGACATAAAAAAAATGACGTTAAAACGACATCAAAAAATGACGTTAAAACGACATCAAAAAAATGACGTTAAAACGACATAAAAAAAATGACGTTAAAACGACATAAAAAAAATGACGTTAAAACGACAAAAAAAAATGACGTTAAAACGACATAAAAAAATGACGTTAAAACGACATCAAAAAATGACGTTAAAACGACATCAAAAAATGACGTTAAAACGACATAAAAAAAATGACGTTAAAACGACATAAAAAAATGACGTTAAAACGACATCAAAAAAATGACGTTAAAACGACATAAAAAAATGACGTTAAAACGACATAAAAAAATGACGTTAAAACGACTAAAAAAAAAAGACGTTAGAACGACATCAAAAAAATGACGTTAAAACGACATAAAAAAAATGACGTTAAAACGACATAAAAAAAACGACATCAAAAAAATGACGTTAAAACGACATAAAAAAAATGACGTTAAAACGACATCAAAAAAATGACGTTAAAACGACATCAAAAAAATAACGTTAAAACGACATAAAAAAAATGACGTTAAAACGACATCAAAAAAATGACGTTAAAACGACATAAAAAAAATGACGTTAAAACGACATCAAAAAAATAACGTTAAAACGACATCAAAAAAATGACGTTAAAACGACATAAAAAAATGACGTTAAAACGACATCAAAAAAATGACGTTAAAACGACATCAAAAAATGACGTTAAAACGACATCAAAAAAATGACGTTAAAACGACATCAAAAAAATGACGTTAAAACGACATCAAAAAAATGACGTTAAAACGACATAAAAAAAATGACGTTAAAACGACATAAAAAAAATGACGTTAAAACGACATAAAAAAAATGACGTTAAAACGACATAAAAAAAATGACGTTAAAACGACAAAAAAAAATGACGTTAAAACGACATAAAAAAATGACGTTAAAACGACATCAAAAAATGACGTTAAAACGACATCAAAAAATGACGTTAAAACGACAAAAAAAAATGACGTTAAAACGACATAAAAAAATGACGTTAAAACGACATCAAAAAATGACGTTAAAACGACATCAAAAAATGACGTTAAAACGACATAAAAAAAATGACGTTAAAACGACATAAAAAAAATGACGTTAAAACGACATAAAAAAAATGACGTCAAAACGGCATCAAAAAAATGACGTTAAAACGACATCAAAAAAACGACATCAAAAAAATGACGTTAAAACGACATAAAAAAAATGACGTTAAAACGACATAAAAAAAATGACGTCAAAACGGCATCAAAAAAATGACGTTAAAACGACATCAAAAAAACGACATCAAAAAAATGACGTTAAAACGACATAAAAAAAATGACGTTAAAACGACATCAAAAAAATGACGTTAAAACGACATCAAAAAAATAACGTTAAAACGACATCAAAAAAATGACGTTAAAACGACATCAAAAAAATGACGTCAAAACGGCATCAAAAAAATGACGTTAAAACGACATCAAAAAAACGACATCAAAAAAATGACGTTAAAACGACATAAAAAAAATGACGTTAAAACGACATAAAAAAAATGACGTTAAAACGACATCAAAAAAATAACGTTAAAACGACATAAAAAAAATGACGTTAAAACGACATCAAAAAAATGACGTTAAAACGACATAAAAAAAATGACGTTAAAACGACATCAAAAAAATAACGTTAAAACGACATCAAAAAATGACGTTAAAACGACATCAAAAAAATGACGTTAAAACGACATAAAAAAAATGACGTTAAAACGACATAAAAAAAATGACGTTAAAACGACATCAAAAAAATGACGTTAAAACGACATAAAAAAAATGACGTTAAAACGACATAAAAAAAATGACGTTAAAACGACATCAAAAAAATAACGTTAAAACGACATCAAAAAAATGACGTTAAAACGACATAAAAAAAATGACGTTAAAACGACATCAAAAAAATGACGTTAAAACGACATCAAAAAATGACGTTAAAACGACATCAAAAAAATGACGTTAAAACGACATAAAAAAAATGACGTTAAAACGACATAAAAAAAATGACGTTAAAACGACATAAAAAAAATGACGTTAAAACGACATAAAAAAAATGACGTTAAAACGACAAAAAAAAATGACGTTAAAACGACATAAAAAAATGACGTTAAAACGACATCAAAAAATGACGTTAAAACGACATCAAAAAATGACGTTAAAACGACATAAAAAAAATGACGTTAAAACGACATAAAAAAAATGACGTTAAAACGACATCAAAAAAATGACGTTAAAACGACATAAAAAAATGACGTTAAAACGACATAAAAAAAATGACGTTAAAACGACATCAAAAAAATGACGTTAAAACGACATCAAAAAATGACGTTAAAACGACATCAAAAAAATGACGTTAAAACGACATCAAAAAAATGACGTTAAAACGACATAAAAAAAATGACGTTAAAACGACATCAAAAAAATAACGTTAAAACGACATCAAAAAAATGACGTTAAAACGACATAAAAAAAATGACGTTAAAACGACATCAAAAAAATGACGTTAAAACGACATCAAAAAATGACGTTAAAACGACATCAAAAAAATGACGTTAAAACGACATCAAAAAAATGACGTTAAAACGACATAAAAAAAATGACGTTAAAACGACATAAAAAAAATGACGTTAAAACGACATAAAAAAAATGACGTTAAAACGACAAAAAAAAATGACGTTAAAACGACATAAAAAAATGACGTTAAAACGACATCAAAAAATGACGTTAAAACGACATCAAAAAATGACGTTAAAACGACATAAAAAAAATGACGTTAAAACGACATAAAAAAAATGACGTTAAAACGACATCAAAAAAATGACGTTAAAACGACATAAAAAAATGACGTTAAAACGACATAAAAAAATGACGTTAAAACGACTAAAAAAAAAAGACGTTAGAACGACATCAAAAAAATGACGTTAAAACGACATCAAAAAAATGACGTTAAAACGACATAAAAAAAATGACGTCAAAACGGCATAAAAAAAATGACGTTAAAACGACAAAAAAAAAATGACGTTAAAACGACATAAAAAAATGACGTTAAAACGACTAAAAAAAAAAGACGTTAGAACGACATCAAAAAAATGACGTTAAAACGACATCAAAAAAATGACGTTAAAACGACATAAAAAAAATGACGTCAAAACGGCATAAAAAAAATGACGTTAAAACGACATAAAAAAAATGACGTTAAAACGACATAAAAAAAATGACGTTAAAACGACATAAAAAAAATGACGTTAAAACGACATAAAAAAAATGACGTTAAAACGACATAAAAAAAATGACGTTAAAACGACAAAAAAAAATGACGTTAAAACGACATAAAAAAATGACGTTAAAACGACATCAAAAAATGACGTTAAAACGACATCAAAAAATGACGTTAAAACGACATTAAAAAAATGACGTTAAAACGACATAAAAAAAATGACGTTAAAACGACATAAAAAAAATGACGTCAAAACGGCATAAAAAAAATGACGTTAAAACGACATCAAAAAAACGACATCAAAAAAATGACGTTAAAACGACATAAAAAAAATGACGTTAAAACGACATCAAAAAAATGACGTTAAAACGACATCAAAAAAATAACGTTAAAACGACATCAAAAAAATGACGTTAAAACGACATCAAAAAAATGACGTCAAAACGGCATCAAAAAAATGACGTTAAAACGACATCAAAAAAACGACATCAAAAAAATGACGTTAAAACGACATAAAAAAATGACGTTAAAACGACATCAAAAAAATGACGTTAAAACGACATCAAAAAAATAACGTTAAAACGACATAAAAAAAATGACGTTAAAACGACATCAAAAAAATGACGTTAAAACGACATAAAAAAAATGACGTTAAAACGACATCAAAAAAATGACGTTAAAACGACATCAAAAAAATGACGTTAAAACGACATAAAAAAAATGACGTTAAAACGACATAAAAAAAATGACGTTAAAACGACATCAAAAAATGACGTTAAAACGACATCAAAAAAATGACGTTAAAACGACATCAAAAAAATGACGTTAAAACGACATCAAAAAAATGACGTTAAAACGACATAAAAAAAATGACGTTAAAACGACATAAAAAAAATGACGTTAAAACGACATAAAAAAAATGACGTTAAAACGACATAAAAAAAATGACGTTAAAACGACAAAAAAAAATGACGTTAAAACGACATAAAAAAATGACGTTAAAACGACATCAAAAAATGACGTTAAAACGACATCAAAAAATGACGTTAAAACGACATAAAAAAAATGACGTTAAAACGACATAAAAAAATGACGTTAAAACGACATCAAAAAAATGACGTTAAAACGACATAAAAAAAATGACGTTAAAACGACATAAAAAAATGACGTTAAAACGACTAAAAAAAAAAGACGTTAGAACGACATCAAAAAAATGACGTTAAAACGACATAAAAAAAATGACGTTAAAACGACATAAAAAAAACGACATCAAAAAAATGACGTTAAAACGACATAAAAAAAATGACGTTAAAACGACATCAAAAAAATGACGTTAAAACGACATCAAAAAAATAACGTTAAAACGACATCAAAAAAATGACGTTAAAACGACATCAAAAAAATGACGTTAAAACGACATCAAAAAAATGACGTTAAAACGACATAAAAAAAATGACGTTAAAACGACATAAAAAAAATGACGTTAAAACGACATCAAAAAAATGACGTTAAAACGACATCAAAAAAATGACGTTAAAACGACATAAAAAAATGACGTTAAAACGACATAAAAAAATGACGTTAAAACGACATAAAAAAAATGACGTCAAAACGGCATAAAAAAAATGACGTTAAAACGACATAAAAAAAATGACGTCAAAACGACATCAAAAAAATGACGTTAAAACGACATAAAAAAAATGACGTTAAAACGACATCAAAAAAATGACGTTAAAACGACATCAAAAAATGACGTTAAAACGACATCAAAAAATGACGTTAAAACGACATCAAAAAAATGACGTTAAAACGACATCAAAAAAATGACGTTAAAACGACATCAAAAAATGACGTTAAAACGACATCAAAAAAATGACGTTAAAACGACAAAAAAATGACGTTAAAACGACATCAAAAAAATGACGTTAAAACGACATCAAAAAATGACGTTAAAACGACATAAAAAAAAATGACGTTAAAACGACATCAAAAAAATGACGTTAAAACGATATCAAAAAATGACGTTAAAACGACATCAAAAAAATGACGTTAAAACGACATAAAAAAAATGACGTTAAAACGACATCAAAAAAATGACGTTAAAACGACATCAAAAAAATGACGTTAAAACGACATCAAAAAATGACGTTAAAACGACATCAAAAAAATGACGTTAAAACGACATCAAAAAAATGACGTTAAAACGACATCAAAAAAATGACGTTAAAACGACATAAAAAAAATGACGTTAAAACGACATAAAAAAAATGACGTTAAAACGACATAAAAAAAATGACGTTAAAACGACATAAAAAAAATGACGTTAAAACGACATAAAAAAAATGACGTTAAAACGACAAAAAAAAATGACGTTAAAACGACATAAAAAAATGACGTTAAAACGACATCAAAAAATGACGTTAAAACGACATCAAAAAATGACGTTAAAACGACATTAAAAAAATGACGTTAAAACGACATAAAAAAAATGACGTTAAAACGACATAAAAAAAATGACGTCAAAACGGCATAAAAAAAATGACGTTAAAACGACATCAAAAAAACGACATAAAAAAAATGACGTTAAAACGACATCAAAAAAATGACGTTAAAACGACATCAAAAAAATGACGTTAAAACGACATCAAAAAAATAACGTTAAAACGACATCAAAAAAATGACGTTAAAACGACATCAAAAAAATGACGTCAAAACGGCATCAAAAAAATGACGTTAAAACGACATCAAAAAAACGACATCAAAAAAATGACGTTAAAACGACATAAAAAAAATGACGTTAAAACGACATCAAAAAAATGACGTTAAAACGACATCAAAAAAATAACGTTAAAACGACATAAAAAAAATGACGTTAAAACGACATCAAAAAAATGACGTTAAAACGACATAAAAAAAATGACGTTAAAACGACATCAAAAAAATGACGTTAAAACGACATCAAAAAAATGACGTTAAAACGACATAAAAAAAATGACGTTAAAACGACATAAAAAAAATGACGTTAAAACGACATCAAAAAATGACGTTAAAACGACATCAAAAAAATGACGTTAAAACGACATCAAAAAAATGACGTTAAAACGACATCAAAAAAATGACGTTAAAACGACATAAAAAAAATGACGTTAAAACGACATAAAAAAAATGACGTTAAAACGACATAAAAAAAATGACGTTAAAACGACATAAAAAAAATGACGTTAAAACGACAAAAAAAAATGACGTTAAAACGACATAAAAAAATGACGTTAAAACGACATCAAAAAATGACGTTAAAACGACATCAAAAAATGACGTTAAAACGACATAAAAAAAATGACGTTAAAACGACATAAAAAAATGACGTTAAAACGACATCAAAAAAATGACGTTAAAACGACATAAAAAAATGACGTTAAAACGACATAAAAAAATGACGTTAAAACGACTAAAAAAAAAAGACGTTAGAACGACATCAAAAAAATGACGTTAAAACGACATAAAAAAAATGACGTTAAAACGACATAAAAAAAACGACATCAAAAAAATGACGTTAAAACGACATAAAAAAAATGACGTTAAAACGACATCAAAAAAATAACGTTAAAACGACATCAAAAAAATGACGTTAAAACGACATAAAAAAATGACGTTAAAACGACATCAAAAAAATGACGTTAAAACGACATCAAAAAATGACGTTAAAACGACATCAAAAAAATGACGTTAAAACGACATCAAAAAAATGACGTTAAAACGACATCAAAAAAATGACGTTAAAACGACATAAAAAAAATGACGTTAAAACGACATAAAAAAAATGACGTTAAAACGACATAAAAAAAATGACGTTAAAACGACATAAAAAAAATGACGTTAAAACGACAAAAAAAAATGACGTTAAAACGACATAAAAAAATGACGTTAAAACGACATCAAAAAATGACGTTAAAACGACATCAAAAAATGACGTTAAAACGACAAAAAAAAATGACGTTAAAACGACATAAAAAAATGACGTTAAAACGACATCAAAAAATGACGTTAAAACGACATCAAAAAATGACGTTAAAACGACATAAAAAAAATGACGTTAAAACGACATAAAAAAAATGACGTTAAAACGACATAAAAAAAATGACGTCAAAACGGCATCAAAAAAATGACGTTAAAACGACATCAAAAAAACGACATCAAAAAAATGACGTTAAAACGACATAAAAAAAATGACGTTAAAACGACATAAAAAAAATGACGTCAAAACGGCATCAAAAAAATGACGTTAAAACGACATCAAAAAAACGACATCAAAAAAATGACGTTAAAACGACATAAAAAAAATGACGTTAAAACGACATCAAAAAAATGACGTTAAAACGACATCAAAAAAATAACGTTAAAACGACATCAAAAAAATGACGTTAAAACGACATCAAAAAAATGACGTCAAAACGGCATCAAAAAAATGACGTTAAAACGACATCAAAAAAACGACATCAAAAAAATGACGTTAAAACGACATAAAAAAAATGACGTTAAAACGACATAAAAAAAATGACGTTAAAACGACATCAAAAAAATAACGTTAAAACGACATAAAAAAAATGACGTTAAAACGACATCAAAAAAATGACGTTAAAACGACATAAAAAAAATGACGTTAAAACGACATCAAAAAAATAACGTTAAAACGACATCAAAAAATGACGTTAAAACGACATAAAAAAAATGACGTTAAAACGACATAAAAAAAATGACGTTAAAACGACATCAAAAAAATGACGTTAAAACGACATAAAAAAAATGACGTTAAAACGACATAAAAAAAATGACGTTAAAACGACATCAAAAAAATGACGTTAAAACGACATCAAAAAAATGACGTTAAAACGACATCAAAAAAATGACGTTAAAACGACATCAAAAAAATGACGTTAAAACGACATCAAAAAATGACGTTAAAACGACATCAAAAAAATGACGTTAAAACGACATAAAAAAAATGACGTTAAAACGACATAAAAAAAATGACGTTAAAACGACATAAAAAAAATGACGTTAAAACGACATAAAAAAAATGACGTTAAAACGACAAAAAAAAATGACGTTAAAACGACATAAAAAAATGACGTTAAAACGACATCAAAAAATGACGTTAAAACGACATCAAAAAATGACGTTAAAACGACATAAAAAAAATGACGTTAAAACGACATCAAAAAAATGACGTTAAAACGACATAAAAAAATGACGTTAAAACGACATAAAAAAAATGACGTTAAAACGACATCAAAAAAATGACGTTAAAACGACATCAAAAAATGACGTTAAAACGACATCAAAAAAATGACGTTAAAACGACATCAAAAAAATGACGTTAAAACGACATAAAAAAAATGACGTTAAAACGACATCAAAAAAATAACGTTAAAACGACATCAAAAAAATGACGTTAAAACGACATAAAAAAAATGACGTTAAAACGACATCAAAAAAATGACGTTAAAACGACATCAAAAAATGACGTTAAAACGACATCAAAAAAATGACGTTAAAACGACATAAAAAAAATGACGTTAAAACGACATAAAAAAAATGACGTTAAAACGACATAAAAAAAATGACGTTAAAACGACATAAAAAAAATGACGTTAAAACGACAAAAAAAAATGACGTTAAAACGACATAAAAAAATGACGTTAAAACGACATCAAAAAATGACGTTAAAACGACATCAAAAAATGACGTTAAAACGACATAAAAAAAATGACGTTAAAACGACATAAAAAAAATGACGTTAAAACGACATCAAAAAAATGACGTTAAAACGACATAAAAAAATGACGTTAAAACGACATAAAAAAATGACGTTAAAACGACTAAAAAAAAAAGACGTTAGAACGACATCAAAAAAATGACGTTAAAACGACATCAAAAAAATGACGTTAAAACGACATAAAAAAAATGACGTCAAAACGGCATAAAAAAAATGACGTTAAAACGACAAAAAAAAAATGACGTTAAAACGACATAAAAAAATGACGTTAAAACGACTAAAAAAAAAAGACGTTAGAACGACATCAAAAAAATGACGTTAAAACGACATCAAAAAAATGACGTTAAAACGACATAAAAAAAATGACGTCAAAACGGCATAAAAAAAATGACGTTAAAACGACATAAAAAAAATGACGTTAAAACGACATAAAAAAAATGACGTTAAAACGACATAAAAAAAATGACGTTAAAACGACATAAAAAAAATGACGTTAAAACGACATAAAAAAAATGACGTTAAAACGACAAAAAAAAATGACGTTAAAACGACATAAAAAAATGACGTTAAAACGACATCAAAAAATGACGTTAAAACGACATCAAAAAATGACGTTAAAACGACATTAAAAAAATGACGTTAAAACGACATAAAAAAAATGACGTTAAAACGACATAAAAAAAATGACGTCAAAACGGCATAAAAAAAATGACGTTAAAACGACATCAAAAAAACGACATCAAAAAAATGACGTTAAAACGACATAAAAAAAATGACGTTAAAACGACATCAAAAAAATGACGTTAAAACGACATCAAAAAAATAACGTTAAAACGACATCAAAAAAATGACGTTAAAACGACATCAAAAAAATGACGTCAAAACGGCATCAAAAAAATGACGTTAAAACGACATCAAAAAAACGACATCAAAAAAATGACGTTAAAACGACATAAAAAAAATGACGTTAAAACGACATCAAAAAAATGACGTTAAAACGACATCAAAAAAATAACGTTAAAACGACATAAAAAAAATGACGTTAAAACGACATCAAAAAAATGACGTTAAAACGACATAAAAAAAATGACGTTAAAACGACATCAAAAAAATGACGTTAAAACGACATCAAAAAAATGACGTTAAAACGACATAAAAAAAATGACGTTAAAACGACATAAAAAAAATGACGTTAAAACGACATCAAAAAATGACGTTAAAACGACATCAAAAAAATGACGTTAAAACGACATCAAAAAAATGACGTTAAAACGACATCAAAAAAATGACGTTAAAACGACATAAAAAAAATGACGTTAAAACGACATAAAAAAAATGACGTTAAAACGACATAAAAAAAATGACGTTAAAACGACATAAAAAAAATGACGTTAAAACGACAAAAAAAAATGACGTTAAAACGACATAAAAAAATGACGTTAAAACGACATCAAAAAATGACGTTAAAACGACATCAAAAAATGACGTTAAAACGACATAAAAAAAATGACGTTAAAACGACATAAAAAAATGACGTTAAAACGACATCAAAAAAATGACGTTAAAACGACATAAAAAAAATGACGTTAAAACGACATAAAAAAATGACGTTAAAACGACTAAAAAAAAAAGACGTTAGAACGACATCAAAAAAATGACGTTAAAACGACATAAAAAAAATGACGTTAAAACGACATAAAAAAAACGACATCAAAAAAATGACGTTAAAACGACATAAAAAAAATGACGTTAAAACGACATCAAAAAAATGACGTTAAAACGACATCAAAAAAATAACGTTAAAACGACATAAAAAAAATGACGTTAAAACGACATCAAAAAAATGACGTTAAAACGACATAAAAAAATGACGTTAAAACGACATCAAAAAAATAACGTTAAAACGACATCAAAAAAATGACGTTAAAACGACATAAAAAAATGACGTTAAAACGACATCAAAAAAATGACGTTAAAACGACATCAAAAAATGACGTTAAAACGACATCAAAAAAATGACGTTAAAACGACATCAAAAAAATGACGTTAAAACGACATCAAAAAAATGACGTTAAAACGACATCAAAAAAATGACGTTAAAACGACATAAAAAAAATGACGTTAAAACGACATAAAAAAAATGACGTTAAAACGACAAAAAAAAATGACGTTAAAACGACATAAAAAAATGACGTTAAAACGACATCAAAAAATGACGTTAAAACGACATCAAAAAATGACGTTAAAACGACAAAAAAAAATGATGTTAAAACGACATAAAAAAATGACGTTAAAACGACATCAAAAAATGACGTTAAAACGACATCAAAAAATGACGTTAAAACGACATAAAAAAAATGACGTTAAAACGACATAAAAAAAATGACGTTAAAACGACATAAAAAAAATGACGTCAAAACGGCATCAAAAAAATGACGTTAAAACGACATCAAAAAAACGACATCAAAAAAATGACGTTAAAACGACATAAAAAAAATGACGTTAAAACGACATAAAAAAAATGACGTCAAAACGGCATCAAAAAAATGACGTTAAAACGACATCAAAAAAACGACATCAAAAAAATGACGTTAAAACGACATAAAAAAAATGACGTTAAAACGACATCAAAAAAATGACGTTAAAACGACATCAAAAAAATAACGTTAAAACGACATCAAAAAAATGACGTCAAAACGGCATCAAAAAAATGACGTTAAAACGACATCAAAAAAACGACATCAAAAAAATGACGTTAAAACGACATAAAAAAAATGACGTTAAAACGACATAAAAAAAATGACGTTAAAACGACATCAAAAAAATAACGTTAAAACGACATAAAAAAAATGACGTTAAAACGACATCAAAAAAATGACGTTAAAACGACATAAAAAAAATGACGTTAAAACGACATCAAAAAAATAACGTTAAAACGACATAAAAAAAATGACGTTAAAACGACATCAAAAAAATGACGTTAAAACGACATCAAAAAATGACGTTAAAACGACATCAAAAAAATGACGTTAAAACGACATCAAAAAAATGACGTTAAAACGACATCAAAAAAATGACGTTAAAACGACATAAAAAAAATGACGTTAAAACGACATAAAAAAAATGACGTTAAAACGACATAAAAAAAATGACGTTAAAACGACATAAAAAAAATGACGTTAAAACGACAAAAAAAAATGACGTTAAAACGACATAAAAAAATGACGTTAAAACGACATCAAAAAATGACGTTAAAACGACATCAAAAAATGACGTTAAAACGACATAAAAAAAATGACGTTAAAACGACATAAAAAAAATGACGTTAAAACGACATCAAAAAAATGACGTTAAAACGACATAAAAAAATGACGTTAAAACGACATAAAAAAATGACGTTAAAACGACTAAAAAAAAAAGACGTTAGAACGACATCAAAAAAATGACGTTAAAACGACATCAAAAAAATGACGTTAAAACGACATAAAAAAAATGACGTCAAAACGGCATAAAAAAAATGACGTTAAAACGACTAAAAAAAAATGACGTTAAAACGACATAAAAAAAATGACGTTAAAACGACATCAAAAAAATGACGTTAAAACGACATAAAAAAAATAACGTCAAAACGGCATAAAAAAAATGACGTTAAAACGACATAAAAAAAATGACGTTAAAACGACATCAAAAAAATGACGTTAAAACGACATAAAAAAAATGACGTTAAAACGACATAAAAAAAATGACGTTAAAACGACATCAAAAAAATGACGTTAAAACGACATCAAAAAAATAACGTCAAAACGACATAAAAAAAATAACGTTAAAACGACATCAAAAAAATGACGTTAAAACGACATCAAAAAAATGACGTTAAAACGACATCAAAAAATGACGTTAAAACGACATAAAAAAAATGACGTTAAAACGACATAAAAAAAATGACGTTAAAACGACATAAAAAAAATGACGTTAAAACGACATAAAAAAATGACGTTAAAACGACTTTAAAAAAATGACGTTAAAACGACATCAAAAAATGACGTTAAAACGACATCAAAAAAATGACGTTAAAACGACATCAAAAAATGACGTTAAAACGACATAAAAAAAATGACGTTAAAACGACATAAAAAAAATGACGTTAAAACGACATAAAAAAATTGACGTTAAAACGACATCAAAAAATGACGTTAAAACGACATAAAAAAAATGACGTTAAAACGACATAAAAAAAATGACGTTAAAACGACATCAAAAAAATGACGTTAAAACGACATCAAAAAATGACGTTAAAACGACATAAAAAAAATGACGTTAAAACGACATAAAAAAAATGACGTTAAAACGACATAAAAAAAATGACGTTAAAACGACATAAAAAAATGACGTTAAAACGACTTTAAAAAAATGACGTTAAAACGACATCAAAAAATGACGTTAAAACGACATCAAAAAAATGACGTTAAAACGACATCAAAAAATGACGTTAAAACGACATAAAAAAAATGACGTTAAAACGACATAAAAAAAATGACGTTAAAACGACATAAAAAAATTGACGTTAAAACGACATCAAAAAAATGACGTTAAAACGACATAAAAAAAATGACGTTAAAACGACATAAAAAAAATGACGTTAAAACGACATAAAAAAAATGACGTCAAAACGGCATCAAAAAAATGACGTCAAAACGACATCAAAAAAATGACGTTAAAACGACATAAAAAAAATGACGTTAAAACGACATAAAAAAATGACGTTAAAACGACATCAAAAAAATGACGTTAAAACGACATAAAAAAAATGACGTTAAAACGACATAAAAAAAATGACGTCAAAACGGCATAAAAAAAATGACGTTAAAACGACATCAAAAAAACGACATCAAAAAAATGACGTTAAAACGACATAAAAAAAATGACGTTAAAACGACATCAAAAAAATGACGTTAAAACGACATCAAAAAAATAACGTTAAAACGACATCAAAAAAATGACGTTAAAACGACATCAAAAAAATGACGTCAAAACGGCATCAAAAAAATGACGTTAAAACGACATCAAAAAAACGACATCAAAAAAATGACGTTAAAACGACATAAAAAAAATGACGTTAAAACGACATCAAAAAAATGACGTTAAAACGACATCAAAAAAATAACGTTAAAACGACATAAAAAAAATGACGTTAAAACGACATCAAAAAAATGACGTTAAAACGACATAAAAAAAATGACGTTAAAACGACATCAAAAAAATGACGTTAAAACGACATCAAAAAAATGACGTTAAAACGACATAAAAAAAATGACGTTAAAACGACATAAAAAAAATGACGTTAAAACGACATCAAAAAATGACGTTAAAACGACATCAAAAAAATGACGTTAAAACGACATCAAAAAAATGACGTTAAAACGACATCAAAAAAATGACGTTAAAACGACATAAAAAAAATGACGTTAAAACGACATAAAAAAAATGACGTTAAAACGACATAAAAAAAATGACGTTAAAACGACATAAAAAAAATGACGTTAAAACGACAAAAAAAAATGACGTTAAAACGACATAAAAAAATGACGTTAAAACGACATCAAAAAATGACGTTAAAACGACATCAAAAAATGACGTTAAAACGACATAAAAAAAATGACGTTAAAACGACATAAAAAAATGACGTTAAAACGACATCAAAAAAATGACGTTAAAACGACATAAAAAAATGACGTTAAAACGACATAAAAAAATGACGTTAAAACGACTAAAAAAAAAAGACGTTAGAACGACATCAAAAAAATGACGTTAAAACGACATAAAAAAAATGACGTTAAAACGACATAAAAAAAACGACATCAAAAAAATGACGTTAAAACGACATAAAAAAAATGACGTTAAAACGACATCAAAAAAATGACGTTAAAACGACATCAAAAAAATAACGTTAAAACGACATAAAAAAAATGACGTTAAAACGACATCAAAAAAATGACGTTAAAACGACATAAAAAAATGACGTTAAAACGACATCAAAAAAATAACGTTAAAACGACATCAAAAAAATGACGTTAAAACGACATAAAAAAATGACGTTAAAACGACATCAAAAAAATGACGTTAAAACGACATCAAAAAATGACGTTAAAACGACATCAAAAAAATGACGTTAAAACGACATCAAAAAAATGACGTTAAAACGACATCAAAAAAATGACGTTAAAACGACATCAAAAAAATGACGTTAAAACGACATAAAAAAAATGACGTTAAAACGACATAAAAAAAATGACGTTAAAACGACAAAAAAAAATGACGTTAAAACGACATAAAAAAATGACGTTAAAACGACATCAAAAAATGACGTTAAAACGACATCAAAAAATGACGTTAAAACGACAAAAAAAAATGATGTTAAAACGACATAAAAAAATGACGTTAAAACGACATCAAAAAATGACGTTAAAACGACATCAAAAAATGACGTTAAAACGACATAAAAAAAATGACGTTAAAACGACATAAAAAAAATGACGTTAAAACGACATAAAAAAAATGACGTCAAAACGGCATCAAAAAAATGACGTTAAAACGACATCAAAAAAACGACATCAAAAAAATGACGTTAAAACGACATAAAAAAAATGACGTTAAAACGACATAAAAAAAATGACGTCAAAACGGCATCAAAAAAATGACGTTAAAACGACATCAAAAAAACGACATCAAAAAAATGACGTTAAAACGACATAAAAAAAATGACGTTAAAACGACATCAAAAAAATGACGTTAAAACGACATCAAAAAAATAACGTTAAAACGACATCAAAAAAATGACGTCAAAACGGCATCAAAAAAATGACGTTAAAACGACATCAAAAAAACGACATCAAAAAAATGACGTTAAAACGACATAAAAAAAATGACGTTAAAACGACATAAAAAAAATGACGTTAAAACGACATCAAAAAAATAACGTTAAAACGACATAAAAAAAATGACGTTAAAACGACATCAAAAAAATGACGTTAAAACGACATAAAAAAAATGACGTTAAAACGACATCAAAAAAATAACGTTAAAACGACATAAAAAAAATGACGTTAAAACGACATCAAAAAAATGACGTTAAAACGACATCAAAAAATGACGTTAAAACGACATCAAAAAAATGACGTTAAAACGACATCAAAAAAATGACGTTAAAACGACATCAAAAAAATGACGTTAAAACGACATAAAAAAAATGACGTTAAAACGACATCAAAAAAATGACGTTAAAACGACATCAAAAAAATGACGTTAAAACGACATAAAAAAAATGACGTTAAAACGACAAAAAAAAATGACGTTAAAACGACATAAAAAAATGACGTTAAAACGACATCAAAAAATGACGTTAAAACGACATCAAAAAATGACGTTAAAACGACATAAAAAAAATGACGTTAAAACGACATAAAAAAAATGACGTTAAAACGACATCAAAAAAATGACGTTAAAACGACATAAAAAAATGACGTTAAAACGACATAAAAAAATGACGTTAAAACGACTAAAAAAAAAAGACGTTAGAACGACATCAAAAAAATGACGTTAAAACGACATCAAAAAAATGACGTTAAAACGACATAAAAAAAATGACGTCAAAACGGCATAAAAAAAATGACGTTAAAACGACTAAAAAAAAATGACGTTAAAACGACATAAAAAAAATGACGTTAAAACGACATCAAAAAAATGACGTTAAAACGACATAAAAAAAATAACGTCAAAACGGCATAAAAAAAATGACGTTAAAACGACATAAAAAAAATGACGTTAAAACGACATCAAAAAAATGACGTTAAAACGACATAAAAAAAATGACGTTAAAACGACATAAAAAAAATGACGTTAAAACGACATCAAAAAAATGACGTTAAAACGACATCAAAAAAATAACGTCAAAACGACATAAAAAAAATAACGTTAAAACGACATCAAAAAAATGACGTTAAAACGACATCAAAAAAATGACGTTAAAACGACATCAAAAAATGACGTTAAAACGACATAAAAAAAATGACGTTAAAACGACATAAAAAAAATGACGTTAAAACGACATAAAAAAAATGACGTTAAAACGACATAAAAAAATGACGTTAAAACGACTTTAAAAAAATGACGTTAAAACGACATAAAAAAATGACGTTAAAACGACATAAAAAAAATGACGTTAAAACGACAAAAAAAATGACGTTAAAACGACATAAAAAAATTACGTTAAAACGACAAAAAAAATGACGTTAAAACGACATCAAAAAAATGACGTTAAAACGGCATAAAAAAATGACGTTAAAACGGCATAAAAAAAATGACGTTAAAACGACATAAAAAAATGACGTTAAAACGGCATAAAAAAATGACGTTAAAACGACATAAAAAAAATGACGTTAAAACGACATAAAAAAATTGACGTTAAAACGACATCAAAAAAATGACGTTAAAACGACATAAAAAAAATGACGTTAAAACGACATAAAAAAAATGACGTTAAAACGACATAAAAAAAATGACGTCAAAACGGCATCAAAAAAATGACGTCAAAACGACATCAAAAAAATGACGTTAAAACGACATAAAAAAAATGACGTTAAAACGACATAAAAAAAATGACGTTAAAACGACATCAAAAAAATGACGTTAAAACGACATCAAAAAAATGACGTTAAAACGACATAAAAAAAATGACGTTAAAACGACATCAAAAGAATAACGTTAAAACGACGTAAAAAAAATGACGTTAAAACGACATAAAAAAAATGACGTTAAAACGACGTAAAAAAAATAACGTTAAACGACGTCAAAAAAATAACGTTAAAATAACGTTAAAAAAATAACGTTAAAAAAATTATCTTAAAATAACGTTAAAAATATAATATTAAAATAACGTTAAAAAAATAATATTAAAATAACGTTAAAAAAATAATATTAAAATAACGTTAAAAAAATAATATT
Source organism: Nannobrachium achirus (assembly GCF_963921795.1). Classification (NCBI taxonomy): domain Eukaryota; kingdom Metazoa; phylum Chordata; class Actinopteri; order Myctophiformes; family Myctophidae; genus Nannobrachium; species Nannobrachium achirus. Next base: position 49,298,625 of record NC_137831.1, on the reverse strand, counting down.
AAAATAACGTTAAAAAAATAATATTAAAATAACGTTAAAAAAATAATATTAAAATAACGTTAAAAAATAATATTAAAATAACGTTAAAAAAATAATATTAAAATAACGTTAAAATAATAAGATTAAAATAGCGTTAAAAAAATAATCTTAAAATAACGTTAAAAAAATAATCTTAAAATAACGTTAAAAAAATAATCTTAAAATAACGTTAAAAAAATAATCTTAACCCTCTAAGGCCCGCATTAAGAAATACTTGAAATAAAATAACGTTAAAAAAATAAGATTAAAATAACGTTAAAAAAATAAGATTAAAATAACGTTAAAAAAATAAGATTAAAATAACGTTAAAAAAATAAGATTAAAATAACGTTAAAAAAATAAGATTAAAATAACGTTAAAAAAATAATCTTAAAATAACGTTAAAAAAATAATCTTAAAATAACGTTAAAAAATAATCTTAATAACGTTAAAAAATAATCTTGAAATAACGTTAAAAAAATAATCTTGAAATAACGTATAATATTAAAATAACGTTAAAAAAATAATCTTAAAATAACGTTAAAAAAATAATCTTAAAATAACTTTAAAAAAATAATCTTAAAATAACGTTAAAAAAATAAGATTAAAATAACGTTAAAAAAATAAGATTAAAATAACGTTAAAAAAATAAGATTAAAATAACGTTAAAAAAATAAGATTAAAATAACGTTAAAAAAATAATCTTAAAATAACGTTAAAAAAATAATCTTAAAATAACGTTAAAAAAATAATCTTAAAATAACGTTAAAAAAATAATCTTAAAATAACGTTAAAAAAATAATCTTAAAATAACGTTAAAAAAATAATCTTAAAATAACGTTAAAAAAATAATCTTAAAATAACGTTAAAAAAATAATCTTAAAATAACGTTAAAAAAATAAGATTAAAATAACGTTAAAAAAAAAGATTAAAATAACGTTAAAAAAATAATCTTAAAATAACGTTAAAAAAATAATCTTAAAATAACGTTAAAAAAATAATCTTAAAATAACGTTAAAAAAATAATATTAAAATAACGTTAAAAAAATAATATTGAAATAACGTTAAAAAAATAATATTGAAATAACGTTAAAAAAATAATATTGAAATAACGTTAAAAAAATAATATTGAAATAACGTTAAAAAAATAATATTGAAATAACGTTAAAAAAATAATATTGAAATAACGTTAAAAAAATAATATTGAAATAACGTTAAAAAAATAATATTGAAATAACGTTAAAAAAATAATATTAAAATAACGTTAAAAAAATAATCTTAAAATAACGTTAAAAAAATAATCTTAAAATAACGTTAAAAAAATAATCTTAAAATAACGTTAAAAAAATAATCTTAAAATAACGTTAAAAAAATAATATTAAAATAACGTTAAAAAAATAATATTAGAATAACGTTAAAAAAATAATATTAAAATAACGTTAAAAAAATAATATTAAAATAACGTTAAAAAAATAATATTAAAATAACGTTAAAAAAATAATATTAAAATAACGTTAAAAAAATAATATTAAAATAACGTTAAAAAAATAAGATTAAAATAACGTTAAAAAAATAAGATTAAAATAACGTTAAAAAAATAAGATTAAAATAACGTTAAAAAAATAAGATTAAAATAACGTTAAAAAAATAATCTTAAAATAACGTTAAAAAAATAATCTTAAAATAACGTTAAAAAATAATCTTAATAACGTTAAAAAATAATCTTGAAATAACGTTAAAAAAATAATATTGAAATAACGTATAATATTAAAATAACGTTAAAAAAATAATCTTAAAATAACGTTAAAAAAAGAATCTTAAAATAACGTTAAAAAAATAAGATTAAAATAACGTTAAAAAAATAAGATTAAAATAACGTTAAAAAAATAAGATTAAAATAACGTTAAAAAAATAAGATTAAAATAACGTTAAAAAAATAAGATTAAAATAACGTTAAAAAAATAAGATTAAAATAACGTTAAAAAAATAATCTTAAAATAACGTTAAAAAAATAATCTTAAAATAACGTTAAAAAAATAATCTTAAAATAACGTTAAAAAAATAATCTTAAAATAACGTTAAAAAAATAATCTTAAAATAACGTTAAAAAAATAATCTTAAAATAACGTTAAAAAAATAATCTTAAAATAACGTTAAAAAAATAATCTTAAAATAACGTTAAAAAAATAAGATTAAAATAACGTTAAAAAAAAAGATTAAAATAACGTTAAAAAAATAAGATTAAAATAACGTTAAAAAAATAAGATTAAAATAACGTTAAAAAAATAAGATTAAAATAACGTTAAAAAAATAAGATTAAAATAACATTTTTAAAAAATAAGATTAAAATAACGTTAAAAAAATAATCTTAAAATAACGTTAAAAAAATAATCTTAAAATAACGTTAAAAAAATAATCTTAATAACGTTAAAAAATAATCTTGAAATAGCGTTAAAAAAATAATCTTAAAATAACGTTAAAAAAATAATCTTAAAATAACGTTAAAAAAATAATCTTAAAATAACGTTAAAAAAATAAGATTAAAATAACGTTAAAAAAATAAGATTAAAATAACGTTAAAAAAATAAGATTAAAAGAACGTTAAAAAAATAAGATTAAAATAACGTTAAAAAAATAAGATTAAAATAACGTTAAAAAAATAATCTTAAAATAACATTAAAAAAATAATCTTAAAATAAAATTAAAAAATAATCTTAAAATAACGTTAAAAAAATAATCTTAAAATAACGTTAAAAAAATAATCTTAAAATAACGTTAAAAAATAATCTTAAAATAACGTTAAAAAAATAATCTTAAAATAACGTTAAAAAAATAATCTTAAAATAACGTTAAAATAATAATCTTAAAATAACGTTAAAAAAATAATCTTAAAATAACGTTAAAAAAATAAGATTAAAATAACGTTAAAAAAATAAGATTAAAATAACGTTAAAAAAATAAGATTAAAATAACGTTAAAAAAATAATCTTAAAATAACGTTAAAAAAATAATCTTAAAATAACGTTAAAAAATAATCTTAATAACGTTAAAAAATAATCTTGAAATAACGTTAAAAAAATAATATTGAAATAACGTATAATATTAAAATAACGTTAAAAAAATAATCTTAAAATAACGTTAAAAAAATAATCTTAAAATAACTTTAAAAAAATAATCTTAAAATAACGTTAAAAAAATAAGATTAAAATAACGTTAAAAAAATAAGATTAAAATAACGTTAAAAAAATAAGATTAAAATAACGTTAAAAAAATAAGATTAAAATAACGTTAAAAAAATAATCTTAAAATAACGTTAAAAAAATAATCTTAAAATAACGTTAAAAAAATAATCTTAAAATAACGTTAAAAAAATAATCTTAAAATAACGTTAAAAAAATAATCTTAAAATAACGTTAAAAAAATAATCTTAAAATAACGTTAAAAAAATAATCTTAAAATAACGTTAAAAAAATAAGATTAAAATAACGTTAAAAAAAAAGATTAAAATAACGTTAAAAAAATAAGATTAAAATAACGTTAAAAAAATAAGATTAAAATAACGTTAAAAAAATAAGATTAAAATAACGTTAAAAAAATAAGATTAAAATAACATTTTTAAAAAATAAGATTAAAATAACGTTAAAAAAATAATCTTAAAATAACGTTAAAAAAATAATCTTAAAATAACGTTAAAAAAATAATCTTAATAACGTTAAAAAATAATCTTGAAATAACGTTAAAAAAATAATCTTAAAATAACGTTAAAAAAATAATCTTAAAATAACGTTAAAAAAATAATCTTAGAATAACGTTAAAAAAATAAGATTAAAATAACGTTAAAAAAATAAGATTAAAATAACGTTAAAAAAATAAGATTAAAATAACGTTAAAAAAATAAGATTAAAATAACGTTAAAAAAATAAGATTAAAATAACGTTAAAAAAATAATCTTAAAATAACATTAAAAAAATAATCTTAAAATAAAATTAAAAAATAATCTTAAAATAACGTTAAAAAAATAATCTTAAAATAACGTTAAAAAAATAATCTTAAAATAACGTTAAAAAAATAATCTTAAAATATCGTTAAAAAAATAATCTTAAAATAACGTTAAAAAAATAATCTTAAAATAACGTTAAAAAAATAATCTTAAAATAACGTTAAAAAAATAATCTTAAAATAACGTTAAAAAAATAAGATTAAAATAACGTTAAAAAAAAAGATTAAAATAACGTTAAAAAAATAATATTAAAATAACGTTAAAAAAATAATATTAAAATAACGTTAAAAAAATAAGATTAAAATAACGTTAAAAAAATAAGATTAAAATAACGTTAAAAAAATAAGATTAAAATAACGTTAAAAAAATAAGATTAAAATAACGTTAAAAAAATAAGATTAAAATAACGTTAAAAAAATAATCTTAAAATAACGTTAAAAAAATAATCTTAAAATAACGTTAAAAAATAATCTTAATAACGTTAAAAAATAATCTTGAAATAACGTTAAAAAAATAATCTTGAAATAACGTATAATATTAAAATAACGTTAAAAAAATAATCTTAAAATAACGTTAAAAAAATAATCTTAAAATAACTTTAAAAAAATAATCTTAAAATAACGTTAAAAAAATAAGATTAAAATAACGTTAAAAAAATAAGATTAAAATAACGTTAAAAAAATAAGATTAAAATAACGTTAAAAAAATAAGATTAAAATAACGTTAAAAAAATAATCTTAAAATAACGTTAAAAAAATAATCTTAAAATAACGTTAAAAAAATAATCTTAAAATAACGTTAAAAAAATAATCTTAAAATAACGTTAAAAAAATAATCTTAAAATAACGTTAAAAAAATAATCTTAAAATAACGTTAAAAAAATAATCTTAAAATAACGTTAAAAAAATAATCTTAAAATAACGTTAAAAAAATAAGATTAAAATAACGTTAAAAAAAAAGATTAAAATAACGTTAAAAAAATAATCTTAAAATAACGTTAAAAAAATAATCTTAAAATAACGTTAAAAAAATAATCTTAAAATAACGTTAAAAAAATAATCTTAAAATAACGTTAAAAAAATAATCTTAAAATAACGTTAAAAAAATAATCTTAGAATAACGTTAAAAAAATAAGATTAAAATAACGTTAAAAAAATAAGATTAAAATAACGTTAAAAAAATAAGATTAAAATAACGTTAAAAAAATAAGATTAAAATAACGTTAAAAAAATAAGATTAAAATAACGTTAAAAAAATAATCTTAAAATAACATTAAAAAAATAATCTTAAAATAAAATTAAAAAATAATCTTAAAATAACGTTAAAAAAATAATCTTAAAATAACGTTAAAAAAATAATCTTAAAATAACGTTAAAAAAATAATCTTAAAATATCGTTAAAAAAATAATCTTAAAATAACGTTAAAAAAATAATCTTAAAATAACGTTAAAAAAATAATCTTAAAATAACGTTAAAAAAATAATCTTAAAATAACGTTAAAAAAATAAGATTAAAATAACGTTAAAAAAAAAGATTAAAATAACGTTAAAAAAATAATATTAAAATAACGTTAAAAAAATAATATTAAAATAACGTTAAAAAAATAATATTAAAATAACGTTAAAAAAATAAGATTAAAATAACGTTAAAAAAATAAGATTAAAATAACGTTAAAAAAATAATATTAAAATAACGTTAAAAAAATAATATTAAAATAACGTTAAAAAAATAATATTAAAATAACGTTAAAAAAATAATATTGAAATAACGTAAAAAAAATAATATTGAAATAACGTAAAAAAAATAATATTGAAATAACGTTAAAAAAATAATATTGAAATAACGTTAAAAAAATAATATTGAAATAACGTTAAAAAAATAATATTGAAATAACGTTAAAAAAATAAGATTAAAATAACGTTAAAAAAATAAGATTAAAATAACGTTAAAAAAATAAGATTAAAATAACGTTAAAAAAATAAGATTAAAATAACGTTAAAAAAATAATCTTAAAATAACGTTAAAAAAATAATATTAAAATAACGTTAAAAAAATAATATTAAAATAACGTTAAAAAAATAATATTAAAATAACGTTAAAAAAATAATATTAAAATAACGTTAAAAAAATAATATTGAAATAACGTTAAAAAAATAATATTGAAATAACGTTAAAAAAATAATATTGAAATAACGTTAAAAAAATAATATTGAAATAACGTTAAAAAAATAATATTGAAATAACGTTAAAAAAATAATATTGAAATAACGTTAAAAAAATAATATTGAAATAACGTTAAAAAAATAATATTGAAATAACGTTAAAAAAATAATATTAAAATAACGTTAAAAAAATAATCTTAAAATAACGTTAAAAAAATAATCTTAAAATAACGTTAAAAAAATAATCTTAAAATAACGTTAAAAAAATAATCTTAAAATAACGTTAAAAAAATAATATTAAAATAACGTTAAAAAAATAATATTAGAATAACGTTAAAAAAATAATATTAAAATAACGTTAAAAAAATAATATTAAAATAACGTTAAAAAAATAATATTAAAATAACGTTAAAAAAATAATATTAAAATAACGTTAAAAAAATAATATTAAAATAACGTTAAAAAAATAAGATTAAAATAACGTTAAAAAAATAAGATTAAAATAACGTTAAAAAAATAAGATTAAAATAACGTTAAAAAAATAAGATTAAAATAACGTTAAAAAAATAATCTTAAAATAACGTTAAAAAAATAATCTTAAAATAACGTTAAAAAATAATCTTAATAACGTTAAAAAATAATCTTGAAATAACGTTAAAAAAATAATATTGAAATAACGTATAATATTAAAATAACGTTAAAAAAATAATCTTAAAATAACGTTAAAAAAAGAATCTTAAAATAACGTTAAAAAAATAAGATTAAAATAACGTTAAAAAAATAAGATTAAAATAACGTTAAAAAAATAAGATTAAAATAACGTTAAAAAAATAAGATTAAAATAACGTTAAAAAAATAAGATTAAAATAACGTTAAAAAAATAAGATTAAAATAACGTTAAAAAAATAATCTTAAAATAACGTTAAAAAAATAATCTTAAAATAACGTTAAAAAAATAATCTTAAAATAACGTTAAAAAAATAATCTTAAAATAACGTTAAAAAAATAATCTTAAAATAACGTTAAAAAAATAATCTTAAAATAACGTTAAAAAAATAATCTTAAAATAACGTTAAAAAAATAATCTTAAAATAACGTTAAAAAAATAAGATTAAAATAACGTTAAAAAAAAAGATTAAAATAACGTTAAAAAAATAAGATTAAAATAACGTTAAAAAAATAAGATTAAAATAACGTTAAAAAAATAAGATTAAAATAACGTTAAAAAAATAAGATTAAAATAACATTTTTAAAAAATAAGATTAAAATAACGTTAAAAAAATAATCTTAAAATAACGTTAAAAAAATAATCTTAAAATAACGTTAAAAAAATAATCTTAATAACGTTAAAAAATAATCTTGAAATAGCGTTAAAAAAATAATCTTAAAATAACGTTAAAAAAATAATCTTAAAATAACGTTAAAAAAATAATCTTAAAATAACGTTAAAAAAATAAGATTAAAATAACGTTAAAAAAATAAGATTAAAATAACGTTAAAAAAATAAGATTAAAAGAACGTTAAAAAAATAAGATTAAAATAACGTTAAAAAAATAAGATTAAAATAACGTTAAAAAAATAATCTTAAAATAACATTAAAAAAATAATCTTAAAATAAAATTAAAAAATAATCTTAAAATAACGTTAAAAAAATAATCTTAAAATAACGTTAAAAAAATAATCTTAAAATAACGTTAAAAAATAATCTTAAAATAACGTTAAAAAAATAATCTTAAAATAACGTTAAAAAAATAATCTTAAAATAACGTTAAAATAATAATCTTAAAATAACGTTAAAAAAATAATCTTAAAATAACGTTAAAAAAATAAGATTAAAATAACGTTAAAAAAATAAGATTAAAATAACGTTAAAAAAATAATCTTAAAATAACGTTAAAAAAATAATCTTAAAATAACGTTAAAAAATAATCTTAATAACGTTAAAAAATAATCTTGAAATAACGTTAAAAAAATAATATTGAAATAACGTATAATATTAAAATAACGTTAAAAAAATAATCTTAAAATAACGTTAAAAAAATAATCTTAAAATAACTTTAAAAAAATAATCTTAAAATAACGTTAAAAAAATAAGATTAAAATAACGTTAAAAAAATAAGATTAAAATAACGTTAAAAAAATAAGATTAAAATAACGTTAAAAAAATAAGATTAAAATAACGTTAAAAAAATAATCTTAAAATAACGTTAAAAAAATAATCTTAAAATAACGTTAAAAAAATAATCTTAAAATAACGTTAAAAAAATAATCTTAAAATAACGTTAAAAAAATAATCTTAAAATAACGTTAAAAAAATAATCTTAAAATAACGTTAAAAAAATAATCTTAAAATAACGTTAAAAAAATAAGATTAAAATAACGTTAAAAAAAAAGATTAAAATAACGTTAAAAAAATAAGATTAAAATAACGTTAAAAAAATAAGATTAAAATAACGTTAAAAAAATAAGATTAAAATAACGTTAAAAAAATAAGATTAAAATAACATTTTTAAAAAATAAGATTAAAATAACGTTAAAAAAATAATCTTAAAATAACGTTAAAAAAATAATCTTAAAATAACGTTAAAAAAATAATCTTAATAACGTTAAAAAATAATCTTGAAATAACGTTAAAAAAATAATCTTAAAATAACGTTAAAAAAATAATCTTAAAATAACGTTAAAAAAATAATCTTAGAATAACGTTAAAAAAATAAGATTAAAATAACGTTAAAAAAATAAGATTAAAATAACGTTAAAAAAATAAGATTAAAATAACGTTAAAAAAATAAGATTAAAATAACGTTAAAAAAATAAGATTAAAATAACGTTAAAAAAATAATCTTAAAATAACATTAAAAAAATAATCTTAAAATAAAATTAAAAAATAATCTTAAAATAACGTTAAAAAAATAATCTTAAAATAACGTTAAAAAAATAATCTTAAAATAACGTTAAAAAAATAATCTTAAAATATCGTTAAAAAAATAATCTTAAAATAACGTTAAAAAAATAATCTTAAAATAACGTTAAAAAAATAATCTTAAAATAACGTTAAAAAAATAATCTTAAAATAACGTTAAAAAAATAAGATTAAAATAACGTTAAAAAAAAAGATTAAAATAACGTTAAAAAAATAATATTAAAATAACGTTAAAAAAATAATATTAAAATAACGTTAAAAAAATAAGATTAAAATAACGTTAAAAAAATAAGATTAAAATAACGTTAAAAAAATAATATTAAAATAACGTTAAAAAAATAATATTAAAATAACGTTAAAAAAATAATATTAAAATAACGTTAAAAAAATAATATTAAAATAACGTTAAAAAAATAATATTGAAATAACGTAAAAAAAATAATATTGAAATAACGTTAAAAAAATAATATTGAAATAACGTTAAAAAAATAATATTGAAATAACGTTAAAAAAATAATATTGAAATAACGTTAAAAAAATAATATTGAAATAACGTTAAAAAAATAATATTGAAATAACGTTAAAAAAATAAGATTAAAATAACGTTAAAAAAATAAGATTAAAATAACGTTAAAAAAATAATCTTAAAATAACGTTAAAAAAATAATCTTAAAATAACGTTAAAAAAATAATCTTAAAATAACGTTAAAAAAATAATATTAAAATAACGTTAAAAAAATAATATTAAAATAACGTTAAAAAAATAATATTAAAATAACGTTAAAAAAATAATATTAAAATAACGTTAAAAAAATAATATTAAAATAACGTTAAAAAAATAATATTAAAATAACGTTAAAAAAATAATATTAAAATAACGTTAAAAAAATAATATTAAAATAACGTTAAAAAAATAAGATTAAAATAACGTTAAAAAAATAAGATTAAAATAACGTTAAAAAAATAATCTTAAAATAACGTTAAAAAAATAATCTTAAAATAACGTTAAAAAAATAATCTTAAAATAACGTTAAAAAATAATCTTAATAACGTTAAAAAATAATCTTGAAATAACGTTAAAAAAATAATATTGAAATAACGTATAATATTAAAATAACGTTAAAAAAATAATCTTAAAATAACGTTAAAAAAAGAATCTTAAAATAACGTTAAAAAAATAAGATTAAAATAACGTTAAAAAAATAAGATTAAAATAACGTTAAAAAAATAAGATTAAAATAACGTTAAAAAAATAAGATTAAAATAACGTTAAAAAAATAATCTTAAAATAACGTTAAAAAAATAATCTTAAAATAACGTTAAAAAAATAATCTTAAAATAACGTTAAAAAAATAATCTTAAAATAACGTTAAAAAAATAATCTTAAAATAACGTTAAAAAAATAATCTTAAAATAACGTTAAAAAAATAATCTTAAAATAACGTTAAAAAAATAATCTTAAAATAACGTTAAAAAAATAAGATTAAAATAACGTTAAAAAAAAAGATTAAAATAACGTTAAAAAAATAAGATTAAAATAACGTTAAAAAAATAAGATTAAAATAACGTTAAAAAAATAAGATTAAAATAACGTTAAAAAAATAAGATTAAAATAACATTTTTAAAAAATAAGATTAAAATAACGTTAAAAAAATAATCTTAAAATAACGTTAAAAAAATAATCTTAAAATAACGTTAAAAAAATAATCTTAATAACGTTAAAAAATAATCTTGAAATAGCGTTAAAAAAATAATCTTAAAATAACGTTAAAAAAATAATCTTAAAATAACGTTAAAAAAATAATCTTAAAATAACGTTAAAAAAATAAGATTAAAATAACGTTAAAAAAATAAGATTAAAATAACGTTAAAAAAATAAGATTAAAAGAACGTTAAAAAAATAAGATTAAAATAACGTTAAAAAAATAAGATTAAAATAACGTTAAAAAAATAATCTTAAAATAACATTAAAAAAATAATCTTAAAATAAAATTAAAAAATAATCTTAAAATAACGTTAAAAAAATAATCTTAAAATAACGTTAAAAAAATAATCTTAAAATAACGTTAAAAAATAATCTTAAAATAACGTTAAAAAAATAATCTTAAAATAACGTTAAAAAAATAATCTTAAAATAACGTTAAAATAATAATCTTAAAATAACGTTAAAAAAATAATCTTAAAATAACGTTAAAAAAATAATATTAAAATAACGTTAAAAAAATAATATTAAAATAACGTTAAAAAAATAAGATTAAAATAACGTTAAAAAAATAAGATTAAAATAACGTTAAAAAAATAATATTAAAATAACGTTAAAAAAATAATATTAAAATAACGTTAAAAAAATAATATTGAAATAACGTTAAAAAAATAATATTGAAATAACGTTAAAAAAATAATATTGAAATAACGTTAAAAAAATAATATTGAAATAACGTTAAAAAAATAATATTGAAATAACGTTAAAAAAATAATATTGAAATAACGTTAAAAAAATAATATTGAAATAACGTTAAAAAAATAATATTGAAATAACGTTAAAAAAATAATATTGAAATAACGTTAAAAAAATAATATTAAAATAACGTTAAAAAAATAATATTAAAATAACGTTAAAAAAATAATCTTAAAATAACGTTAAAAAAATAATCTTAAAATAACGTTAAAAAAATAATCTTAAAATAACGTTAAAAAAATAATCTTAAAATAACGTTAAAAAAAAAAGATTAAAATAACGTTAAAAAAAAAGATTAAAATAACGTTAAAAAAATAAGATTAAAATAACGTTAAAAAAATAAGATTAAAATAACGTTAAAAAAATAAGATTAAAATAACGTTAAAAAAATAATATTAAAATAACGTTAAAAAAATAATATTAAAATAACGTTAAAAAAATAATATTAAAATAACGTTAAAAAAATAATATTGAAATAACGTTAAAAAAATAATATTGAAATAACGTTAAAAAAATAATATTGAAATAACGTTAAAAAAATAATATTGAAATAACGTTAAAAAAATAATATTGAAATAACGTTAAAAAAATAATATTGAAATAACGTTAAAAAAATAATATTGAAATAACGTTAAAAAAATAATATTAAAATAACGTTAAAAAAATAATCTTAAAATAACGTTAAAAAAATAATCTTAAAATAACGTTAAAAAAATAATCTTAAAATAACGTTAAAAAAATAATCTTAAAATAACGTTAAAAAAATAATCTTAAAATAACGTTAAAAAAATAATCTTAAAATAACGTTAAAAAAATAATATTAAAATAACGTTAAAAAAATAATATTAAAATAACGTTAAAAAAATAATATTAAAATAACGTTAAAAAAATAATATTAAAATAACGTTAAAAAAATAATATTAAAATAACGTTAAAAAAATAATATTAAAATAACGTTAAAAAAATAATATTAAAATAACGTTAAAAAAATAATATTAAAATAACGTTAAAAAAATAATATTAAAATAAAGTTAAAAAAATAATATTAAAATAAAGTTAAAAAAATAATATTAAAATAAAGTTAAAAAAATAATATTAAAATAACGTTAAAAAAATAAGATTAAAATAGCGTTAAAAAAATAAGATTAAAATAGCGTTAAAAAAATAAGATTAAAATAACGTTAAAAAAATAAGATTAAAATAACGTTAAAAAAATAAGATTAAAATAACGTTAAAAAAATAAGATTAAAATAACGTTAAAAAAATAAGATTAAAATAACGTTAAAAAAATAAGATTAAAATAACGTTAAAAAAATAAGATTAAAATAACGTTAAAAAAATAAGATTAAAATAACGTTAAAAAAATAAGATTAAAATAACGTTAAAAAAATAAGATTAAAATAACGTTTAAAAAAATAAGATTAAAATAACGTTAAAAAAATAAGATTAAAATAACGTTAAAAAAATAAGATTAAAATAACGTTAAAAAAATAAGATTAAAATAACGTTAAAAAAATAAGATTAAAATAACGTTAAAAAAATAAGATTAAAATAACTGGCATACCTGGATAGAAAATAATAAATATATTTTGATTTATGATTGTTCCACTGTGTTTGTGACCAGTGGTGTAAAGTAACTAAGTACATTTACTTAAGTACTGTAGGCCTACTTAAAGGGCCTACACCATGCTTTTAAAACTATATTTTTTGTCTAAATATATGCTCAAAATTGAGCCTAAGACAGGTTTTAACCCTCAATAAACAATCTGACCATTCCTTTTAGATTCTTCTATGACTCCTATAATGAGGCTCTCGAGCTGCAATACCAAAACGGCCTCTGTTTGCTCAGTGGCGCATCTAGTGGGGTTTTTCCACCCCTCCCCCTCCCCCCTCCGTTCCTCTCAACTGTTCCCCTCCCACCTCCTAGCCTCATTTGAATACTGCCTGCCCCTCGCCCCTCGTCACACTCCACAAAAGTTTGTTTCCACATCAGACCAGAGAGTTGTAGCGTCCCTGACTGTCTCCTAGCAACTCACTTTCCCTTTCCAACGTGTTTTAGCAATATGGCTGCAGTCGCTCTTGCCTACGATCCAATCTCAGATCCTGATTTATCGGACCTTGAAAACTCTGATCCAGACACGGACGCACCGCAGCCGCGTCGGCCTGTTCGATCGCTGGCGCCGCTTGGCTCTGTGCCTTCTTGGTAATGTAACATTATAACGATTACTTTAGCTACGTTATTGGCTACTGATGCTACTGCTAACCTTTTTTTCCCACCCGCCAGTGGCGAAATTAGACCTTATTCCCCATGGGTTTTCAGATCAAGGGGGCCCTGATCAAAGGGGCCCGGGTCTGTTGTCTTTGGGCGATTTAAGCGCAAACTACAATGATTAATCCACAGATTAGGAAAGTAGGGCCCTGGGACCCCTAATATATTGGAAATTACAAAATATATATATATATAATCTTTATTTCAGACAGAAGTCCATATCACAAGTTACATAATAAAACATACAAGAAAGATAAAAAGGAAATTAAAAATAAGAAAAAGTACACAATAAAAGAACTTAAGTGCAATCCTACCTAATCAGCAGCAAACTGCTGAACCAGTGCTTGCGTAGCCTGGAGGTGACCCGGTAACAGCTCTTTGTAGGGTTTGTTAGCCCTACTATAATGCCGTTATTTGACACCTCCAACCGCTGCATAAAATTGTACATGATTTGCCTTAACAGTGCTTCAAAGGTGGGCACACCAACAGAAGTGAACAACTGACTGGCACTATGCCACCTGGGCACATGGAGAAGTAACCTCATGGCATCGTTGTATGCTACTCTAAGCCTTTGCATGCTCTTCACTCTGTAATAGGACCATAGATGAGCCGTATACAGTGGGGTGACATATGATCTGAACAGTGCACATTTGACATTTACAGAACACATAGAGAACTTTCTTAAAAGCATATTAGCTTGAGCATATATTTTGCGACACTGACGATGGATATCATTGTCATCCCGGAGATCCTCTGATATGATATGTCCAAGATATTTTAGTTCACACCCAGAGCAGCATCAGTGAGATAGAACGCTGGAAAAATGGATTTCCTGTCCTCTCTACATCTGACAACCATGATGCAGCTTTTTTTAGCATTATATATAATGTCATGTTCTGTACCATATTTTGTGCATATCCTTAGTAGCTGTTGTAATCCAGCAGTATATGGGCTAAGAATGACTAGGTCATCTGCATACATCAAATGATTAATGACATTATCACCAACAATACAACCTGTTTTGCATGCATTAAGTCGTCTTGATAGGTCATCCATATATACATTAAATAAAAAAGGAGATAAAATTCCTCCTTGACGGACCCCATTACCCACATGAAATGGGGTGGAGACAGCATTATCCCACTTTACCTGAAAGGTTTGCTGGGCATACCAATATACGAGAATTCTTATAATTAATTCTTATATATAATATACTAGTATGAATTTATGTAGATATGGGCGCATTTCTTTATTTAGGCCTATTAAAAACAAAATAAAAATTCCCCACTAGGGGGGGCCCTTGGGTTTTTAAAACCCAAAAACCCTGCCAAATTACGCTTGTGCCACCCGCACTTTCGAGCATACGTCTGACAATCACAGTCACTGTAGTAGAAATTATAATTTATCCAAGTCTGAACATAACGTGATGCATTTTATAAATCAGCAGCGACATTCCTATTTAATGACTGTTTTCGTGAAGGCACTAATTTAATTAAACTTTTACTTTTTAATTAGCCTATTGTGCTGATGTTTAGATTAGTGCTATTAAACATACTTTCCTTGCTGAGGAGCTTTATAAATATGCTTATCGAAAAGTGTCATTTTGGCAAATGTGAATAAAAAAATGTTTCTATGACCTCTTCTGTTATTATCACTCCAGTTTTGCAACTGTTCTTCTGAAAAAGCATGGGCATTATAATGACTTACTTTATCATCGTTGAGATGTGTAGATGGTTATTTCACTATGCCTAAATGTACAGTAGGTTAATCCAGTAGTTTTCACACCATTCGAAATTAGAATACATTTTACTTTACTTATCGTCACTGTCGGGCAGAAACCTTGTATCTCCAAGTTTCAAATGTGTACGTCTTTTTGTAAAGCAAAGCCCTGCTTCATCATACAAGACTGTCGCACAAAACTAGTGAAAACAGCCGATCTACAAGCACACAACGTGCTTGTAGATCAGCTGTTTTCACTTGTTTAGTACATTTTATAGATGATAAATACAAAACGAACGGTTTTGGACATACAAGGTTTCCACCCGACAACGACGATATGCTCCCTATAGGCTTTGACCAGCCTAAATATCTATAATATTAAAAAATCAAATAATCAGTGCTTACAGTGAATATTCATATTCAATTGATATTCCCACATGATATTCCCACTTGAGTCAGGTCATAACTTATTTTTATTTATTATTCACAAAATTATTCCAAAACAAGTGACAATATGGACCTATGCAAATGCTTCTAGTCGATTGCTTATAGCTTACAGCTCTGACTATGCCAAAATCACCAATCTACTATAGTCTCTTACCACAAATATCAATTAGACCAGGAATAAATAAACAGTGATTTGATCATCAACCTTGCTTTGTCTTCAGTCTTCAGCAGTGTTATCAAATGGGTCAGTCAATGAGACATAAACATAACAAAAATACACTAAAACCCACTTCTCCCCCTTCTGTCAAACTTTACAGGTATGAGGCATATCAATTGGGACTCCATAAGCCAAATTTGGCAGAAACAAAGGCTGGCTGGGAGGTCATATTCTGCGCAGGTCTTCAGATCTTAATCCCTCAACACCTCCAGGACCGTGACGAAGAGGAGTCCATCAAGATGGTCACATAGGCTAACATGTGGGAAAATGAAAATAATTTAGTTTGTTTACTTCCTCCATTTTCAAAAGTATCACTTTCATGCATGTATACACTTTTTTTTGTATGACAAGTGCTTCTAGATTGGAACATTTTGTTTACATTTGTCACATACCATTCAAAAGCCATGTGTGTTTTATTTGCTAATGTGGAGTGTAATGTAAAGTGTTATCTTTAAAATGTAATTATTATTTATTTTGTTTTATCAGCACTGTAGGTCTGTAGGCACAGGTATCTTTATTTTGAGTAAATATGAGTTGAAGTTTATTGTAATCTTCTGTACATACTTTTTAATCCAAATAAAAACAATTCTTAACAACTAAAGTCATCCTTTCTTCTGCACATACTGGACAGGGTTGGCAGACTCCTGTGATGTTGCCTGTAGTATAACAAATATAAAACAGGTTTGATTATAAATTATGTGTATGGTAATGTGTATGCTATACATATTGGTGTGAAAAGGTACTGTTCCAAACAATAGCTTTAGGAATGCAAGGGGATGTGTTACAGACAGTAGCTATTTATTCAGGCATGGGGGAGGGGGTATTTATGCATATGCCTATAGAACCTTGAGCTACAACACAATTTATAATGTGTAATGGCTGGGAGTGTTCAAATGGAAGCAAATCCATAACGGGTCCACATATTACCCATAAGGGTCCATTTGGTTCCAAAGTATCTTTTAGCAGGGGAACTCATGGCAGTCCCCGGACCCCACGTTGAAAACAAATAATGTTAATATTGGGCCAATACACAAATAGGATAATGTTGCAGCTCTGATTATAGCCTACTAGGCCTGTGTAATTGTATGTTATAGGCCTACTGTCAAATGACACAGGGCGACTGTTGGTAGACCACACATTACAGAAAGTTAATCTACATTAGACAATCAACCCCACCCGCATTGTATTTATGTATAATGTATAAAAATGTATGAAATATAACAGCCCATAAGGCTATATTCTTTTCTTCGCTGCACGGCGATAAGTATAGAACAGTGGTTCCCAAACTTTTTGACGGCTCGCGGGGCGAGCGAGCCCGGGAGCCCGGCTCGCTCGCCACGCGAGCTCCGGGGATCGCGTGGCGCCCCGCGAGCGGCCCGCGAGCGCAGCCCGAGACGGTGCACCTACGTCGGGCTGCGGGCTCGCCAGTAGAGGATTTCTGCAAAAAAAAAAAAAAAAAACGCTCCATTCTCATTGAAATGCATTGGCGGATTCCACTCTAGGTATTTTGGTGTGAGGGCACCCTAATAGAGTATTACAGTATTGATACTTTTACTTAAGTAAGATATGTGAGTAATCTTTCCACCTCTGTTTGTGACTTACTTCTCTGCTTTTGATGTAATTTCTATACTGTTTTTTATTTACATTGTTTAGTTATTTATTGATTTGATTAATTCTGATTAATTATTTCCATCTAGGTGACCAATCTAGAAGGATCCTCCACCAGCTGACTTATTAACAATACAAACCTGGTTCCTGACACCAACATCCCCAGGAGGCAGTGGTCAACCCTCAACAGATTCAGGACTGGACATCTTCTTTGTAATTTGTTCTCATTCAGAGGTAGTCACTATGTGATTTGTTTTTGTTAATGTAATGTAATTTTACCAAGTTGGTGGTTATATTTAGCCTCAAATATTGTTAAACATTAGAACAGACTAGTATACCAATGTTTTCTACAGTTCTCAAATATCTGCATTGTAAGTCGGGATAGATGTGAATTTGTGTGTAAGAATCTGTAAAAAATGGTAATGTATATAATATGAATTATCCTCTCTTCCCTTCTCTTCATCTTCCATATCTTAGGCTGTTGAACATAGAGCTCAGAAAACACAAGAATTAAGTATGTAAGATGTAAATATAAAGAACCTTGAACCTCAGGGTAAGTGTATCAATACAAAGTATTTATTTTAAGCAACAAAACACACAATATACAGCAAAAAAAAGTAGGATAGAAGAAAATAGTGTGATTGTATCAGCTAGCATCAGTTGAAACTAATAAAAGTGGCTAAGCAGTGTATGTCAGCACAGAATGAGTCACAATCCTACAAAGTGAATTTGACATTTTAAAAATGTTACAGTGTGACAAATTACTCATTAAATAATGAACCTCTTTCGTTATTTAAAGTTATACTATGTAACTTTTTTTATAAAACATATCTTAAAATTGTCCTAACTATTAAATCGCTAATGTTTTAGAACCCCCACTCCGTTAATTTCAGCCCCAAAAGCCTTTTCTTTATATGTTTTCTACATAGCTGTGACAGGGGCTGTATTTCCCGGCAAAATGATGTCATCTCCCACATGATACACTACCGGCCAATCACAGCGCGGATCATACACCACCGGCCAATCACAGTGAGTCTTGCTGTCTCTAAAGGAAGTAGCTTCCCTCAGCAACTGTGTTTACATTGGTGAAGGAATATTGCCTGCTACTCCCTCAATCCTGGTCTAAAAATGACGGGAGACGGCTCTATGGATGCGTATCGGCGAGGCGGAGGTGCTCGCGGCGGCCGTGGTGGTCCGCGGACCCCTGTTCCGGTGGTCTGCGGCGACTCCGGCTGAAAAAAGCAATACCGCTACTGACCACTAGTTGAGCAGCTTCCACAGTACAGCTTTAATGCTTTAGCTATTGAAAAATAGCAGATATACAAGCTCTCAGTGCTGCTCTGCGAGATGGTAGATCTGTCCCCACCCACACCAGAGCCCTGCAGCGGGTGGGGTACCCGTGGGTACCCGACGGGTACCCGTGTTTGACGGGCGGGTACGGGCGGAATATATTCAACTATAAATTTGCGGGTACGGGGACAGGCGGTGCGCGACTAAACACGGGCGGGTGACGGGCGGATGACATTTTACTGTGAAAATCAGACAACTGTTTCTGCCTAAAACAACGTCACAAGAGCGCACACATGCAGTGAGCAGCAGGACGACAGAACCATGGCATGCATACAGCACTGTTTCCACCTAAACGTCAAGTCACACACATGGAGCGGCGGCAGCCGGCTGGAGCGCACACACTCACAGTGAGGAGGACACCGACACACAACTGAATAAAGTGGCCGTGAGTGATCTGCTTGCCTAGCGCGCGATGTAGTTGAAAGGTCCATGATTGTATAATATCCACGTGATTCCACGACTATTAGGAGTTCCTTTATTATCGTCACATCATGGGTCCGGTTTGGTTTAGATTACCTCGGGCTGTTTATCATGAGAGAACCAAGACAGACAGACAGCGAGTGGCGTTCCCTTCAGCTGTGAAAAGCTGGATATGTGCTTCGCCGTATGACGGTGCGTGTCGAGCATAGCAGACATGCAAGCTCACAAAGCTGCAAGTTCCGACATGTTGTGAGCTTGTAGCTCTGATATTTTCAATGCGCGACACCGTCGTATGACAAATACAACTGCACAAAGCAGCGGAGGCAGAAACAAGCTGTCGCGACAGTGTCAGATCATGATACAATTTTAAATTAGTATGATTGGTTTTAAAGGTTGTCCTACTTTATCCAAATAATAATAGACCTATTAATAATAGGCTTAATAACAGCATTTTCCGACGGCTTGCAGGGGGATCAACTATGGAGTGAAAATGGAGTGCGATGCCATTGAAAGAACGCACGCACGGCTGTAGGCTATTTACTTTAATGCATGTAATCACGGGTAACGGGGCGGGCGACGGGTCCATTTTTTGACGGGCGGGGCGGGTCTGGTTTTGATTTTTTAATAATGACGGGTAGCGGGCGGTCCACGGATCTGATTAATGACAGGACGGGCGGGCGCGGGTTGTCAAAATTGGACCCGTGCAGGGCTCTGACCCACACACACTTTTTTAAATTGTGAACATTTGTGTCTTTTTCATCTCAAGGACCCCCAAAATAGCCTGTATTTAGCCGCGTTTGCCTTGAAAAATATATATTCTAGATTTCATGATTTGTAAAAAAAAATTAAATAAAAAAATAGATCTATAAGCAAGAAACATAGCTGTATAGGCTGTCTGCTCTTTTTTTAATTAATTCCAGGTCTTAACGAAAAAAGAAAAAGTTGTCATTCTATTGTCTAATAAGGCTTTTATGAACACCCTGGACAGATTTTAATTTGCTTAATTCAGTATTAAGATATTTGATCTAAATGTAATTTAACTGATTAGATGATAAAAATTACCAAAAGTTTTTTTGAAAGTTAAATATCCCTTTAAGTATTGTCTAGGATTTTGGATATCATATTGTGATATACTGTATGTTGTCTTTATCTGATTATTAGGAATGATTTGAACTTACCCGACCCGTAAAATAAATATAGTGACTACTGTGCAGGAGAAAACTTACCGGCTCTGAAAGCTCTGATGAGTCTTCTGCAATGGACGACTTTCAGAGTTGTCTCAAGGTCCAAGGCTTCCACATCGACAAGGTCATCTATACATGAAACTCCTAATTTTTCTAGTCTTGCCAGGAGTGCATCCATCTGATCACAACTAAGTGATGGCAAGGTTTTCTTAACCAAGTCTTTCACAGGCTCCATGCTGGCATGTGTTTCAGTGGAATGAGCAACCTCCCACCTTTCTGGTATGAAGAAAGTGGATAATAATCATAAAATTCTTCCAGATTTTGAACAAATGAACAAATGAGATAGATTTTCATCAACTTCATAGACTCCAAGCTCAGGAACCCAGCTGGCAGTTTTCCCCCGTAGCAAAAGTAGGACAGTTGTATAATTTGTAATAATAATGCTCGCAATTTGTCCTAACTGTAGTTGCCCTTTAGTATAACTCAATAAGACAAGCATACCATTTCCATATGACGTGCCTTTAACCTGGACCTTCTCTGTGACAACTGAGTTACTTGAATTAAGACCAAATTCCTCAACTGCTGTCCTTATGCTTTGATCATAGAGCTCAGGATAGAACCTGGTGGAGTCTGAAACTTGAACCTGGGAGCTAAATAAACTACCACAAGACTGATAAGCCTGAAACAACTGATGTCTATCAGCAAGTGACTTGGTTACATTCATGACGTTTTTACTTGCCCTGATACATCTTTTAAAATAAGAATGCTTAGATTCAAAGCGCATCGTCCACGTATGTATGAGTGGGCCAAACTGTAAACTCAAGTCAGCATAGTGAAGCAGATAGTGGTGTTTCGGTCTAAGTCTTAGTGGGAATAACTCTTTCCTCATTTCCACATACTGTTGGATCTGTCCCTTCATATAAGCAATCTGTGGCTCTGAAAGGCTAGGTGCACAGACAAATTCAACTAGATCCTTCAGCAGAAGGACCATGCCCCATACATCATTGCTGGCATCTTTAATTCTGTCATGCACTAAAATAGGCAAGAATCTCAAAAGCCAGCTGTTTTGGGCTGCTTGGCCTCCAATCTTAGCTCCTGTTGTGTTAATGAAATAGACCCGACAACAGATTATTATGCCCTCACAGTCTCCGAGTCGGGCCGCACCCACTCCAGTGACACTCCAGCTTGTACATAAAGATCTTTCAAGTCTGGCCAGTCTGAAGAAACACCAAAACCTGGGGAGCGAGTGTCCAGTTTTCCGCTGGGTTTCCTTTTGAACCCTAGGAAGTGGGGCTCTGACTCCCTGGCTAATGGGACCTTGCGTCTTCTTAGATCAAGAAACAGGGGAGATCTAGCCAGTTCTCTAACATCCCTGTCATCGTTATTCAACATGTTCAAGAGGTGTGATATGCGCATGCTGGTCCACAACACATTGGGTACACCCAGCCCTCCCCCCACTGCGGATGGAAAATGATATCACAGGTGCTGTGTGTGTTCAGGGCAAACCACTTACGTACTAAGCTCACTGTTTTGTTGTTCATTTCACTTAGTATGTTCTGCTGGATATGAACATTGGAGAAGTAGTGTTGTACTTTAGACAGTGCTATTGGTCTAATGGCCTCTAGCTTCATGGTTAAAGGTAGAGAGCATCTGTCTATAAAGTCTAACCCGGTATAGTCGGACAGGATGATGTTCACTTGTTCCTTCCATTCTCCTGCAATGTTAAATTTATGCCTGAGATAGTGAGATATGTGTATGTCTCATGCAGGGAGAACACACAAATAGGTTTGGTGGCTATTGTGAATTCAGGGCATGTGTCGGTTCTTGAGTGGTACCACCGATTTCCTCCGCTCCTTCTCTCATACAGGACAGCACATTTTATGTCCTTAACTTCTAGGCCTGACCACTCTAGAAATAAATCTGTCCTGGTGAGCATGTTCTTAATAACGCTCTCTTCCCTAGAAGCTAGTCGGACATCGTCCGCATAGCCCTGTACTGGGTTAGGGGAAATCACACCGTGGGGGGCACACTGACATAACCACTTTAACCACTGGTTGATAGCAAGTATAAAGTTAACTGCACTCCATGGACAGCCTGTCTTAATCCCTGTCTGGAGTTGAATAGGCTGAGTCAGCTGTTTTCCACAAATGACCTGGATGAAGGAGTCACTATAAATATATTTCACTATGTCAATGTACACTTGGGGTAATTTTATTTCCTCAAGTGACCTGAACATGACATCATGTGAAAGGGTCCCAAACGCATCTCTAAAATCAAGAAAAACTGCATACAGTTTACATGACTCATGCTTGAAGTCATCTATCCCTGTTTTCAGGCTGAATACATGCTCATCCATTCCTCGCCTGTTAATGTATGCTTTTTGCTTATTAGACAAAATATCAGCATCTACTAACCATGGAAGGATTCTAGCTAGCATGCATTTCATAAAAACCTTGTAAGTTGTTGGGAGGAGAGATATATCTCTCTGTAAGTGCTGTTACTAGATAACAACTATAAAAATACTAAAATTGCTAAAATACAATAATTAATGTTCATAATTCATAAAGCATAACTCAACTCATAATCTTATAGGTTCATGGTATAAATAAATAATTGGGTCCGTAATTGATTTCATGTAAGGTTAAAAATGTATAATATTAACATATGTGGTTAAAACATTATGGGATGGCACAATCTGAGCTCTGCGTCTTGCTGTCAAAAAGATGCACCTCTAAAGTTTATATTACGTTAAAAAGACAAAGAAAGACGGTGAAAAGAAAGACTATAAGAACTGTATGCAACTTCCGTTGCATACTGAAGAACCTCCGTTCACAATAGCGGCCACCGAGGTATTCTATATTTAGATTTGTCTTTCATGTGGACGCTCTGTTTGATGGACACTTCACTGTGCTTCGCGCATTTCTTGTCAATTGTATTTTCATTTCATGTATGCCTGGTCTGTTTTGTGATTACTGTACATGTTTATTGATTGTTGTTTTGTTATTTGTGTGAACCTATATAGTTCTCACGGCATGTTTTGGAGGAGAAGAGAGGAGGAGAAATAAACTGCCCGTTTATCATAAAGAACCGACGCCGACCTGTGTTATTGTTGTGAAAGGAGCTACACTCTCCATGTAGATGGATCCTCAGGGATATTGTCTTTCTTGGGAATATGATGGATAAGTGCCCCTTTCCATGCATCTGGCACTCTCCTATTCTCCAGACAGACATTGAAAATTGTTGTTAAAATTTCACATGACTGTGCGGTTTTTAATGTCTCATAAGCCACCCCATCCAGGTCGTGTAAAACTGTTTCTACCTCCTCACGGGTTAAGTGCGTGGTGTTAGGAAAGGCGGCTGGCTCATATGCCGGCAGCCACCAGGCTCTCATACCAGGGTGGGGGAGGGAGATCAGTAATAGGGCTCTGGTGCTGACATTTATTGTTGTAATAAGCGTATTGTTGCAATGTCATTCACACACACAAACACACACACACACACACACACACACACACACACACACACACACACACACACACACACACACACACACACACACACAGGACACGGGCGCACACACACACACAGGACACACACAGGACACGGGCGCACAAATCATTATTATCTACTCGAGTCCAGTGCTTAATTTGTCAATGAATAGGTACCGGATCCCAGGCTGTGCGTGTAAACTGTCAATTTACAACTGGCAATTAACTTTTTTCCCCCTTTTTTAATCTTTTTGACCAAAATGTACGCACCCAGTATAACATTAGCAGCAACATTTGGTACGTGTGCCCCATACACTGGTAGGCAATCTATCAATTTGGAACGATCAATCTGAATAACTGGCTGAATAACTTCTATTGTTAACAAAATGATATGACACTGTGTGTGTGTGTGTGTGTGTGTGTGTGTGTGTGTGTGTGTGTGTGTGTGTGTGTGTGTGTGTGTGTGTATATATATATAGTGTATATATAATGTCAGAAAAATTACAAGAAATTGAACATAAACATGAAAATATATAGTAAAGAAAAATGCTATTTTGTTCTGTTCTGGGAAGGTGCCGGATCGACCGGATCCACTCAAATAGGTGGGGGAACATGTTCACCCTCATTCCCCCTAAAATAAGCACTGCTCGAGCCACTCCAGACAATTCATGTCCAGGATAAGACACAGCTTTAAGAACTGAGGATAATTGTCATCTATGCAGATTACAACCACAGTTCAGTTTGGTGGGCGAACCAGAGGCCATGCAAAACGCATCACTGATGATGCAAAATGCATCACTAGTCATGCTGAATTACTAAAACATCTCAAAACACAGATTGAACACAAACAATAACTCTGGATTGTGTTGATCGTGTCCTAAACAACAATAAAATAAGATGTGGTTGTCCCGGAGGTGAACTGGGCCTTTAATCAAGCCATACAATAAACACACATGCCATATTTCCCCCACAAATTAATATAATCCTAAACAGTGGACTGCAATTATCTGCATTTATTACAACAACAAATTGGAACAATTGTACTTAAAACTTTATAACAGGGGTCCTCCAAATATGTGGGATATAAACTTTTCTCCTTTTTTATATTAACCACTTGAACCCTAGTGCTCACAATGCCTCGCGCTGTGAGCTTGTAGATCGGCTATTGTTGGCAAAGAGGTTTGGTGTAGTATAGAGGGGAAATAGAGCAGAATAAGTACATATTGAAATGTCAACTTTATTAAGTATTGACAGTTCAAGTGGTTAAATATATCTGAAAACATAAATTGACATTAATCCAAATACACTGATGATTGTGCTGTCAAACAATGAAACTATATGGAATCTCTGAAAAAGGTTGTGGGGGTCCCTGCTTCATCTCTCTCT
The DNA here is from genome assembly GCF_963921795.1 of Nannobrachium achirus. Taxonomy (NCBI): domain Eukaryota; kingdom Metazoa; phylum Chordata; class Actinopteri; order Myctophiformes; family Myctophidae; genus Nannobrachium; species Nannobrachium achirus. Next base: position 49,272,976 of record NC_137831.1, on the reverse strand, counting down.
CAACTAAGGGGTCCTTGGCCTGAAAATGTTGAAGACCCCTGCTTTATAACAATATGCCTACTGTATGAAGAAATATTGTAAACACAAAGAATAAACCCTACTTCCTCATACATCTTTGAACAAAGAAGATTATTGTGGAATTAGTTCTCAGCTCTGGCACACAACTGTAGCTTTATGAACATACATAGAGAACACTGCAATAACAAACAAACAAACACAAACTTTAGTGTTATTTCAACCCTGAGTGTAAAAATGGATTCTAGGTCCAAAGAACTCTTTGCTCAGTGGCTTGTGCAACTTGGGAACTCTGGAGGCAGCATTCTTATCTACTTTAACATAGCTGACGTTTCATATCTTCTGCTTATCTTTTATAAATTGTGAATGAGTGGGCGGGAAGCAATGGACAGTTAAGGTTCTTTGGTTTGGAAACCCACTGTCTTCATCTGGGGCAAAGGTCACTGGTATAATTTTGGAAAAGTACATTTTACACATTCACGATGAGTTTCATAAAAGTGGTGAGGAAGGTGGTTTATTTTCAGTTAATGTTGCTGCTGTTTTCCTTGTTTGGATTCCACTGTGTTTCGATCACTATGTTGTTGTTGCTACCATTAGATGTTAGCGCCTGTTTAGTTAGGTGTCATATGGCACCAAAGAACTGGCTTCTTGTGCTGTGTTGCATTTTGAGCAAAGCTATTTGACCAGTGACGCAGTCTGAAAAGCAACAGCCAGTGAACAGCTCTTTGCTTGAAAATGTATTCTCCACTGAACTCTGAAACAAAAAATATATATAATAATCATGTCAAGGACACCCTATAATTATATGTATTTGACCACGGACACCCATCTAAAAATTGTGTTCCAGGGAAAGAAAGATTGGCATAGAAGTCACTTTAGGTATTCTTCAGGTCCACATGGCGGGTTCCTTCTATGTCCTCCCCACTGCCGCTGGGATCGGAGGAGGCCTGAAATCAAAGCAAACGTGAAAATGTTTTTCTTTAGTCATGTGGCTTAAAGTTATACTATGTAACTTTTTAATAAAATAAATCTTAAAATTGTCCTAATTATTTTAGAACACCCACTCTGTTAATTTCAGCTCCCAAAGCCTTTTCTTTATATGTGTTCTACTGAGCCCTGGTGGCCGTGACCGGGGCTGTTTTTCCCGCAAAATTATGTCATATGCATCATTCTGTACACGTGTCTCCCTACTGGCCAATAACAGCCCAGATCATACACTGCCGAGCTCTTCAGGAAGTACACTGCAGTGTTTACACTGGTCTAGGAGTTTAGCATGAAACTCCCCAACCGCTGCTCGTAGAGGGACACGAAAGACCTCTACGGATAGGTCTCGGCGAGGCGAGGCGGACGCGGTGGTCTGAAGGCCCGGTCCGCGGCGAAAAACGGCCGAAAAAAATTACTATAGTGTTCACAGGGTCTCCCCGTTTCTCAAAATAGAGCTGCCAATTTCGGCCAATCACTGTTTATCCTGTATGAGTCATCTCTCCTGATTGGATAAACTTGGTATCGGAACATAAAATGTATGTTCTGTTTACTTAACACTTTGAGAGGCGGGGAAATTATTCACATCAGAATAGATTTTTAACACTCACATTTAAACATCACTTACTGCACCTTTAACCACTTTAACTAAAAAAAAAAGGAAAGCTTGACCCTGATCAAATTGACAGGGTGGGATGGCTTAAACTAAAGGACCATTTCACCTCTGGGACAACCAGATCTTATTTTATTGTTGTTTGGGACACGATCAACACAATCCTTAGTTATGCTGTGGCGTCTTGCTGTGGCTCCTATTATTGCTTAAAAAAGGGAAAAATTATATATTTTCTATATGCACTGACTTTGGTCACTTATTTTCTGGCCCTGCACTATTGGGTTGTGTTGGTTGTACTGTGTACTAGAGGATGACATTTTATTCCCGTCCCCGTGGGTCCCGCGGGATTCCCGTGGGACAGGAGTCAAATTTGTATCATTGCCGTGAACGGGACGTGACGGGAATAAAAAACAACAGGAGCGTGCAGGAGCGGGATGATCATTTTCAGTGTTAAACGTAATAGCCTGATTTCGCGCGAAACCCACAAGGACAGAAGGGTCCATTTCTGTAGTTTAGTTTTAGTGAGCCAACACTCTTTTGACTTGCGTTAGCAACTCAAACAAACTACACACCCCACAATACAGCAGTGCTTCCGGCCAGAATAAAGGCTGAGCGAGGGAGACAGTGCAGTGAGTGTAGGCTACACAGAGCAGACTCAGAGCTACATAACAGAGACAACACGGAACATAAACTGACAAACAACAACCATGGAGGAGTCCAGCGGCGACGATGCCCTGAAGAAGGAGCTACAGAAGAAAGTCAGAGACAACCATCATTCGGTAATACTTGCAGAACTCGTTGGGAAGTCGGAAATATTGAAGAAGTTCATGAGAGTGCAGCATGACGGTGCCAACACTGTTTACACAGCATGTAAGTCGTGCGTCGTCCTAGCCAGACTCAGGAACGAGCGGTCTCATTCGACATATCTGCAAACCCAATGCCTCTGAAAACCAGCCAAAAATTACCTCTTATGTCAAACGTAAAGTGCCTGCTGGTGTCAAGTCCGTGCTAACAAACAAACTAGCACGTATGTGCAGCAAGGACTTGAGACCATTCGTGATGGTTGAAGGAGTCGGCTTTGAAGATGTCGCCCAGGAGTTGCTGGACATTGGTGCAAGATATCAAGGCAAAATAGACGCAAAGGACATACTGCCTTGCGCCCGAACAGTTTCACGCCATGTGGAAGGGTAGTACGAGAAGGTCAAAGCCCTCGTTGTGGTGGAACTCAAACAGGTAGGCCTACGTTTCATGCTGTCAGTGGTGCAAAAAGTACTCGAATGTTTTACTTGAGTTAAAGTATCAATACTGCAATGTAAAAATGCTCCCATTACCAGTAAAGGTCCAGAATTAAAAATGTACTTAAAGTACCAAAAGTAAAAATAGTCATGGTATAGAAGTGCATTAATGTATGTTTTATAATATAATGTATATATGCAATGTATTAATGTATGTTTTATAATATAATTTATATATGCAATGTAACTAAAGTTTTCAAATAAATGTAGTGGAGTAAAAGTACAATTGGATCAGAGATGTAGTGAAGTAGGCCTACAGCAAACCGGAAATATTCAAGTAAAGTACAAATACCTCAACTGTAGTACAGTACTTAAGTAAATGTACTTACTAGTTACTTTAGTTTACACCACAGCATGCTGCACACGTTTGTAATGCTTTCTGTTTATATTTTAACTTTGTCATTGTTTTAAATAAGGTATTTTTGAGGTCTAATACCTGGTATAAATGGTGCTAATATAATCCTGTTTTTTTTTTAATTGTGTAGTTTTCTGACTTAAAGGACCAGGTCACCTCTGGGACAACCAGATCTTATTTTATTGTTGTGTGGGACACGATCAACACAATCCTGAGTTATTTTTTTGAGTTCAATCTGTGTTTTAGATATGTTAGTATTTCAGCATGCTACAACTGGTCATATGATGCATTTTGCATCATATGACCAGTTGTAGCATGCTGAAATCGGCTGAAATACTAAAATATCTAAAGACAGATTGAACACAAAAGATAACTCAGGATTGTGTTGATCGTGTCCCACACAACAATAAAATAAGATCTGGTTGTCCCAGAGGTGACCTGGTCCTTTAAAGGTGGAATTAAATGACCTGTTAACCACTGCCATGGCATTTGTCAGACATTTCATTGTTCCTACATCCCATTAATCTGAATCTGGTGAATGTTAACCTGGTGACTAACCCTAACCTCAGTAAAACTATGCCTAAACCTAACCCAAACTTCAGTAAAACTATGCCTAAATCTAACCCAAACCTTAACCTCAGCAAAACTATGCCTACATCTAACCCTAACTAAATTGGAACTAATGAGATGCTAATGAGATGTAGGATTATGATCCTGTCTGGGCTATTAACTAATCATTTGTGTTTTGTCTTTGTTTTTTTTCCGTTTGACTCGACATAGGAATTTGGCATCCAGATTCAGAGCAGAGACATCGTCTTTGTGATGGACAATGGATCGAATGTGGTGGCGGCATTCCGAGATTATGTCCGGCTCTCTTGTGCCGGACATAATCTCAACCTGGTCCTCAAAAATGTGTTCGACCAACTAGATGAGGACAATCCATTACACACTGGCCTCTTTAGGCTCTTGAAAGAGTCGAAGACCCTCGTCACCCATTTCAAGAGAGCAGGGTAAGCTAAGATGTCACATCATCCTGTCATGCTGCCTAAATCGGCTATAAAAAAACATCTGCAATGTACTGCTTAATGTAGCTGTGTGTAAATCTATTCTAATTATTTCAGCTATCACTGACTGTAGCGCTCCTTTTTTTTGTGTGCACGGTCTCTTGTATTTCAGATTGCAAAAGGAGTTGGATGAGACCCTGAAGCAATCGGTGGAAACGAGGTGGAACACCAGACTCTTAATGCTCCAGTCCATCAGCAAAGCACTGAGGTACTATTGCTGTGTTGTTTTTTTTTGTACTTTTTACCCCTTTTTCTTCTTTGTAACATGTAACCTTAAACTGCTGTGCTGCTTCTGGGCAACTGATTTCCCCTTTGGGATAATAAAGGTATCTATCTATCTATCTATCTATCTATCTATCTATCTATCTATCTATCTATCCATCTATCTAGATCTGGTAAGCTACACGAAATCCTCCTGCGACGAAAAGAGATGCGCTACCTGAACAACATGGACTGTGACCTTCTTGAGGAGATCATCCAGCTCCTGGAACCTTTTGATACACCCACCAAGCTCCTCTCCAGTGAGAGTAAGCCTACGCTTCACCTTGTCTTCCCAACCAAGGCAACTCTGCTGACAGGGTTGGCGATCCAGGATGGAGACAGTGCGATTGTGAAAGAGGTATATAATGCATTGCTGCTGATATATATATTTTTTTGTGGAGCTTGGTCCTATGCAATCGATTAAAACTGGGGAAGCATCAGGTTCTCAAAGATGGCAGATATACAAGCTCAGTGTCTTTTGAGCTGCACTGCACGCTTATACAGCAACTATTTCCAAAACTATTTGATAGCTTACACGTTTGGCTTTCATAGGAAAAAAATGTTTTTCAAAAATGACTGTACCTACTGTAATACACAAATGTGTTCCTGACTTCCCGGCCTAAGGGGGTAATACACTTTAATGTCCATAATGTTAAACTGCACAATGCCTATCTGCCTGAGAACCTCTATGCCCTACAATAATGACCTTGCATAATATATCATTATGATATCATTGCATTTATCATTATGTGATCTCACTCCTCCCTCCCAGCTGAAAGAAAAGTTAGCCCAGGCGGTGGAGGTGAAATACAAAGTCCACCTCTACCATAAGGTAGCCACAACTCTCTCTCCTAGCCTGAAGAGTTTTGTGAAGAAAACTCTAACTGCTCAGGAGTATGAGGAGGTCATCGACACCCTGGCCACACTCGTCGAGAGGACTGGGGCAGGAGTGAGAGTCCGTGAGGAGGAGGAGGAGGAGGAAGAGGGTGAATAGTCCTAGCGCTTATGTTAAGAATGTTCAGTGAGTGATGCACTCACTCTTAACATAACAAAATGTTTTCCTTCCTCTCTCACACGTCACAGACACCTTCCTCTCTCACACGTCACAGACACACGCATCACTCACACAGCACAGTGCACACTGCAAATGGCATTTTCTATAACCATCTGTCTTTTGTATTCCAGACGGTGGACCACCAGAGGCAGGGACTGGGAGGACCACGGAGGTGCACGACTTCTTCGCAGGTTGTGTTGAGGAGGAGAGCGAGGAAGAGAATGCTGAGCTGGAGCCCTGGGGCCGCACTTTGGTGCTACAGTATTTGAGGGAGCATAAAAAGACCTCCAATCCAGACCTGCTCGGCATCTGGAGGGGGATGTCGGGTGGATTAGGGACTGTTCGTTTAATACTTAAGGTTGGTATGGTCCATAGGGGGGGGGGGGTATCAAATATTTATCTGAGCAATAGGGGGGACCATGACTTTTTTATTTTGGCTGGAGGGGGGGTCATGCAACTTTAATTTGTTGAATTTTGTATTAAAAAAATGTTTTCTTTTGTTATTTTTCATACGTGTTTACTCCCCTATCTTTATCAAGTTCCCCCTGATGGTGACTTGACTTGGTATATTCCGCTTCTGTAGTCCTCACAAGAAGCGCATTCATTGGGCGCAGCCGGCGCAGTGCACCACCGGGAGAAAAACAAAATCTCGCCTTCGGTCCTAACTATAATTTTAGCTGGGGACCCCCTTATATTCCCTCAAAGACCCTGCCCTGGGGGTCCCCGGATCCCACTTTGAGAACCAATGGTACAGACAATATATGTTATGTATTAGTCCTACGTTGCTTTACCCTCGTCAATCGTCAATGTAAGAACACAGTAGCTCTGGTCCATAGCGTAGTGCACTGAAGTAGTGCGTAGTGCTATGTCACCTATGAGCCCTTGCGCCGTTGGAAAGGCTGCCCACCCTCTCGTCTGTAGTAAAAATACAAAGTACAGTTTCGCTTCTCACCAAAACGAAGACATCTTCATAGAGTAAAAAGCCTACTCTCCGTAGTGGGGGCAATCTGTGTCTAAATCTCATCTCTAAAAATTAACTTTTCGCCATAAAAGAAAATATTTCACCGGAAGGCAAAATCTGGTCAATGGAGTTTTCTATTGACAATATCTGTAGAGGGCGGTGTGGAGTAGCTAAAACTTCCAGTGAAATATTTCTTTGTCTGCACCAAATGTGTATTTTAGACGTGAGGTGGGGGGCTACGAGTGTTGCCACTAAGGAAAGTAGGCTTTCAACATCTTAGAACCGTCTTTGTTTTGGTGAGTAGTGAAAGTATATATTTTATTTTTACTACAGACGAGAGGCTGAGCAGCCTGGGCTGCCGCGGCTCTGTGCGCAAGTGCTCACCAGTGACATAGCGTAGCGTTAGCTACGGGACCAGAGCTAAAAAGAACAGGAAAACCCACAGGCTCCAAAAAGCCAAACTTGTCTGGTGTCCTTATCCTTGGGGAAACGGTGGAAGAGGTTTTTCTTTTATCCAGTAAGGCGTGGATATTCTGGATAATATATCTCCCTTGTGTTAGCAACGTCAGATAGAGCAGCTGCGCTAGACTATTCCATGCTGGTTTGCAACTTTGCATGCAACCACTTGTTATGGGGGCGTGTGCTGCAGCACAGCACAACAAGCACACGCCGTGATAGGGCGCAGTGATCTTACTCGACACAAGAAATAGTACCATGTGACAGAGTGGTCAAAGTTGAACGAAACTCGCTCTATAGTAGAAATATGTCAACAATGATAATGATGGCAGTTTTGTGGATTAGTTTATTATAACATTTAGGGCCAGCCAACTCAATGGAACTACTTTTATTCAGCACAAAAATGACTAAGTCTGACCACGGGAATCATAACCAATTCATGCCCTTCCAACAACTACATTACTGTCAAGTATTTCATACAGCTTTGGTTAAAACATAGGCGAACTATCACTTTATGTTAAACGAGAATAGCAGGTGGCTCTGAAACTAGCCACTGCTTTGGGAGTTTCTGTACCCAGAGAAGGCACAAAATGGACCCTCCAGCTCGAGGCTGGGTGATGGGTCCATTTGGTTACACTGATTTGGAGGCTGTCGGCTGGGAAGGAGGTAGGAGAAACAGCATATTTAAACTATGATTTAGATTTATTATCATGGAAAATAGTTCACAGTTGCTCAATCTTTCTTTTGTTTGGGGTGTTGTTGTAACCCCAAGAGGCCACCTATGGAACCAAATGGACCCTTTCTGTATGAGTTGAGTACAAAGGGACCCACATTTAAGACCAAAGGCTTTCTTTGGGTCGTTTTTAGTTGACCTTGTATCAATGAACTGTACTGTTCTGTACCCTCAATTAATCAATCAATTGTCAAATAGGGTGCTATATTAATAGGTCAGCATTCATGTTATTGCCTGCTACTGTTGGTGTGAATTTAAAACATAAGCCTATTGTTTATTGGGAGGGAGGGGGGGCCATGCATTTTCCTCAAGTCACGCAGGGGGGGTCACAAATTTTTTTTTTTTTGAAGCGTTTGGGGGGGGCCAAGGAAAAAGAAATAAATGCTATAACTTGTCAACCAGCCCCCCCTAGTGGATAATTAACGTACATTCCCTTAGTACCAGTTGCTAAAAAGCTGCTGGCAATCCCAGCAACCAGTACTCCATCTGAGCGTTCTTTCAGTGTTGCTGGGAGACTGATTGAGGAGAGGCGTACCACCCTTGATCCAGAGAATCTGGATGCACTTTTGTTTCTTCATAGCAACATTTAAAGTTCATGCCTCCTTCGAGGAGTCCTATCCAGCCCTTTGTTTCTTGATAGTGTTAGATATTTTGTTTGTTTGCAGGTTGAAAATTAACCTTTGTCCAGCTGTTCTCTCACATTCCCACTTCCCAGTGGTGTAACTAACAAAGTACGGTACCTTGAGTATTTTAACTTGCTGCAGGGGTCTTCAGCAGGGGGTCTGGGGCCCCTAGGGGGTCCTGAGAGTTACTACAGGGGGTCCTGTTAAGTATATTAACCACTTGAATCCTAGCGTCCATATTCGGAGAACTTTAGCCAAAAAATAGCAGATCTACAAGCTTGTAGATCAGTCATTTATACGTTTGAAAACCTGTGAAATGGGACTTCTGTATGGACATTTTGATGCCAATACTTAATAGTTTACCCAGGTATCCTTATGTGAGGTTTTTTGAAAATGTTTGTGTTTTGAGGACACTATATGCACCTATGTTTTCACAACTCTCTGGTATGTAATGCAAATAGGTTTTGAAGGCAATGCCTTTATGCACTAGTGGACCTGGCTTACAATGCTGTCTGGAGTCTGTTGTTGGTTGTCTGTGCAATGCACAGATTTTGTTACTCAGCCTTGTTTACTCTCCACAAATCTTGAAGCACTGCTGTATTGTGTGCACTGTGTAGTTTGAGTCAAAAGACTCACTGACACCAAGTTAACATGCTGTAATGTGTAAAAGAAACTCATGTTAATAAAAATGCAACATTAATGACACTTGTTGGGTTATTTCAAGGAAGGTAGGGTAGGCCTGTGGTTCTCAAAGTGTATTCCAGGGACTGGGTTACTTTAGGGGGGGCATTGACCCATGCCAGACTGAGTCTGTCTTGTGTCTTACTCTGTATTTTAACTGACAGTGTGGGTTCATTTGGTTCCATTCGTACTATCAGTTAAATGAATTGCATTTTTATAGCGCTTTTCCAAGTGCTCAAAGCGCTTTACAATGGTTCATTCATTCATACATTGGGAAGTTAAAGTAGTTCACCCCCAAATGACTTTTTCTATTAATTACTCACGCCACGGAGAGACTTGAGTTCAATAATATATATATTTTTGTATCTGTCACATTCATAAAACAAATATTATAGTAAATGTACTCCCATTGATTCCAGATGGGGACCCAAATGGAATCAATGTGGGTAATCTTTTTGTAATTAAATGATTGACTTGGGAATGTGACTAAAACAAAAAAATATCATTGAACTCAAGTCTCAATGGCATGAGTAATTAATAGAGAAAAGTCATTTTGGGGGTGAACTACTCCTTAAGGGGAGACCTTAAGTTTGACTCAGTCTACCTGTTAAAACGGATAGGAGATGTATAGGAGAGATCTCAGTCTATCTATATACTGTATATATCGCTGCTGTCGGGCCAAAACCACCTAAAAATGATCATTTTCGAGAAAATTAGCTCAAGTGGAGTTGAGAGGTTTTGAGTTACGGCTTTACTTTTCATTGGTTCAATATTATACTTTTCATTGGTTCAATATTATTTTAACCAACACTCACAGACATAAAGGGTGTTCAATATAGCACATTTAAAAAAAAAAAAAAAAAAAAAACAGGAGCGGGATGGGAGTGGGAGTAATTTGTAGCAGGAGCGGGATGGGACCAGGAGCCATTTCACAGGAGTGGGACAGGATGGGATTTTTTCCCCCACTCTAGCCCAGGATTGGGATGGGACAGGATTTTTTCTCCGGGAGTGGGACGGGACAGGAGTGAAAATCCACACAAATGTCATCCTCTACTGTGTACTATTGCTGTGTTGATATGGCGGTGTGATACCTGTGTTGCATGACTGCATTGACTGTTATGTGCACTTTTTTGTTTGGCACTCTTTGTTAAGTTGTGCTTTGAGTATAGCTTTTTGTGTGTGTGACGTGTCACTTATGAGCGTTGAATGTTTCGTGGTCACTTTATGTATATATTCTTCTTTTTTGCAATAGCTTTTCGACAATTTATGTTTTTCTTTTTCTTTTTTTGTGCTTGCTCTTTGGACTGTACACTACAGTACTCTTTCTTTTTCTTACTTCTTTGTAGCTTGTAACCTTAATAGTCGGGGGCCGAAGCTGATATTGAGACATATGCAGCTATCTCGGGGTAGAAGTTGCCAACCTATTCAGAACTAATCTTTAACCCCTTGTGATGGGTTCTAACCTGGTTGCAGGGACGGACTGGGACTAAAATTCAGCCCTGGCATCTTGACTAGACCAGCCCCCACAACCAGCGCGTGCAGATACTCTACCGACTCGTCGGGTCGAGGGCAGCACATATAAATATACAATTAAGCTTTTAATACCACAACTTTTACACCACCAACAAGCGGTATGAACATAATTAGTGCCAAAATGTGTCAGAACTTAACTTTGGCAAGTTATACTATGTAACTTTTTTAATAAAACTGTTAGGGGTCCCGCCTGTGACCCCAGGTGTATGGCACCCTGTCTTTTGGAACCCTGTGCACTGTGTCTGCTGAGTGGAGAGAGAGAGGCATCCAGCTCCAAGATGGCCTTGGACTGGAGATGACTCATCAAATGCAGCTGGCCACGCTAACGAGCTGTTATCTTTTCTCTGTCTGGGAACACAAATCTTGGACTGAGGTGCCAGCCCGTGCTGGGAGATTCCCTAGCATTTGGTCCGTGTTGTTATCTCCTATCCGTCAACATGAGATAAGACATCCTGGGAAGAGCGTGTTTCCCAGAAGACTTCTGATGCAAGAGCGGACACTCCCCAGTCTCGCATGAATAGGGGAGTCCTAGCCTGACCTTGAATGTCTGATTTTGCAAAGATGTGCGTGTTAGTGCATGTACGTGCGCAAGCGAGTGTCAGTATGTGTGTGCTAAACTAAAGTTCTGTGTGTGTAAATCACGTCACTGTGACACGACGGAGTTCTGTATAAAGGAGACTGCTTCGTGTCTCCTGTTAGTTGTTCTTGTGTTTTTTAGAGAGTGTGTTGAGTTGTTGCAGCTATCCCCGGCCCGTTAGGGGTCGGGGATGGACCTTTTTGTACTTAGTGCAATTTCTGCACCACTTGTTCCTGTACTTAGAGAGACTTTGACTCTGTTAGATTCTCTGTTTTTAGTCAAGTACTTATATTGTACTTCTTCATTATTTCATTGCCAATTACTGTATTGGTGGTTTTATATTTTGTAACTGTTTTTACCAGTAAAGCTTTTTATTATTCACTTTTATCTGGTGTCTGTCTGAACTCATTTTTTAAGAGTTTACAACTTTTTAAGGTCTGACTTTCTCTCCTTCCCTACGGGGAAGGCTGCACTTATGGGAGGAAGGTTTTGAACACCTTCAGGCACTCGAATCATCTCCTGGCTGTGGGACTGAGTGAGGCTTTTGGTAAGAATCAACAAGAGTGTTTTCTTAGGTAAAAGTCTTTTCACCTTCTCAGAAGCCAACTCAGCGCGTGCTGAGTTGGTGGGCGAGCTTGGCAGAATATAAGTACAAATCTCCAAACCCCTTAAACCGGATGAACTGATGTTCACACTGGACGGTTTGTACTAATAAGTCAAGCGGCGTCGCTCCCGAGCCCCTGGTGAGAGCTAGGTGTCAGACTCATACTTTACATGGTCTTTGTGGTTTGCATTCTCCATTCAGACCTAAGGTCTACATTTCTAAAGTAAGGTGCATATCTTGGTCTCTAAAATAAATAGTCGCTGTAGAAAGTAATAATATTCACCAGTTAAAGAGGGTCTCATTGATAGCTCAGCTTTCATTCAGAGAAGTGTATTTATGTAAATATGTAAATATGTATATGTATATGTGTAATAGTAGGTTTATGCAAATGAGAAAGGTTATAACACCTGTTTTTGTTAACTTAAAGGTATAGTGTAGTGTTAGTGATAGTGTTTTGTTAAAAAAGATCTGGTAACTTCTTGGGCTTAGGACCTGAGGAGGGTTCCGGACGGCGTCGGGGGGTCCCCTAATAGGTGAAGGGGTATCTAGTAACTCGGAGCTCATTACATGGCGTCCCTGGGTGGATATTGATTGATTATTGATTATTGATTAGTAATTAATTTATTATAGGCATAATATTATTGATTAGTAATTGATTAATTATAGGCATAATATTATTGATTAGTAATTGATTAATTATAGGCATAATTGATTGATTAAATTCGTGTCCACTGCCACATAAAGAATAGCCGAGAGACCCTTGGAGTATAGTTATTTACTACAGAAGTAAAGGATAGTTAATATTATCAAGGCTTAAGTGTTTTTTATTCACAAAACTCCCCAGAGCGTCGGAGATTTTGAACATAGTGAAGTGGAGGTCGGTGTGTACAGCCGACGGCCAGTTCGGTAAAAACATCTCCATCAGGAACTAGATAAAATAGCAGTTGAGAACATCTAATAATATTATAACGACTTTGCGACCAACCTTAGTTATTTGGGCATGGACTCGCGGGCGAGCCCACATCGGCTCAGCTTAGGTTGGAGAACTCGGTAATAGTACATATTGACCAAGTTCGCAAGACCAGGTGAGCACTGAGAAATGGCCGAAGCTTCGGGTTGTAAACCCCTAGTTAGGAATGGAGAGGTTGCGCCAGGCATGGGGCAGGTAACTGTTGGTTCTCGTAAGGAGATGCCCTTTGCCTTGGAGTGTGCCAGACATGAAGTGTTGATCTGTGTAGCGCCAGGACAGTCCCCGCCCCCTGGGGACAGTGGAGTTGGAAAGAGTGCCAGAGTGCCTTTGGGCCCAAGGGGGGACCCAGGGGATGTCGAGCATTGGTTTGCCCGAGGTGCTACGTCCTGTATGGACTGTGCATCGTCCTGGCAGCCTATCCTGTTATGACCGCTGGAGCTATGGTCAGATGTTCTTGCTCATGGTTGGGCATTGCCCTGGCCGAATGCAAATGCCAGAGGGGGTGTTAGGGGTCCTGACTGTGACCCCAAGAATATGGCCCCCTGTCCTTTGAAACCATATGCACTGTATGTTCTGCATAGAAGGAGAAACACGACCAGATCATTCGCCGGTGGGACATGGAAGATGACGTCCTCTTCGGTACGGACCCTGTGGAGCCTGGCTTGCTCACTGAGGACCCGCCGGAGGAGAACCGGAGTGGCTCTGTCACTCCGGCACCTATGGATGAGCCTGTTGAGCTTCCTGGACCCTCTGATGGGGTCTGGGAGTTAGCAATCATGCCTGCATTAGAGTCTCTGTCTGACGATGAGGACTCTAATATGCCAAGACTGCAGTTTATGGCACCAATGGCCATAAACTCAGAGATGATGATCTTAAGTTCCCCCAGAATTGGGAGGAGATTGTGGGTATCCGAAGAGGACACCTGCCCCGGAGGGAGCCGTTCATGATGCCCCCCTGGGATGACTACTGGGTGATGAAAGCCGCTTCCATCAAGACATCTGTGATCCTCACACGCCTGGTCGGAGACAACTGGCGCTCCATCAACCCCGCCTGTGTGTCCATCTTTAAAGTCACGGAGGAACAGGTGCGTTCCCAGCACGGCATGGTGTGGGCTACCGTCGAGACACAGGCGGCTGGCCAGAACCGTTTCGGCTGTCTGGGGGCTGTCTTTGGATCTGAGGGAAGTTGGCTGAGCCCCAACTGGGGATTCGGAAGATCGCCCGAGACACTTCACTCTACCCACCTGACTCCGTGGTGGCTGCGGATGAGAAGATCCAGGGTGCCAGAGGGGGTGTTAGGGGTCCCGCCTGTGACCCCAGGTGTATGGCACCCTGTCTTTTGGAACCCTGTGCACTGTGTCTGCTGAGTGGAGAGAGAGAGGCATCCAGCTCCAAGATGGCCTTGGACTGGAGATGACTCATCAAATGCAGCTGGCCACGCTAACGAGCTGTTATCTTTTCTCTGTCTGGGAACACAAATCTTGGACTGAGGTGCCAGCCTGTGCTGGGAGATTCCCTAGCATTTGGTCCGTGTTGTTATCTCCTATCCGTCAACATGAGATAAGACATCCTGGGAAGAGCGTGTTTCCCAGAAGACTTCTGATGCAAGAGCGGACACTCCCCAGTCTCGCATGAATAGGGGAGTCCTAGCCTGACCTTGAATGTCTGATTTTGCAAAGATGTGCGTGTTAGTGCATGTACGTGCGCAAGCGAGTGTCAGTATGTGTGTGCTAAACTAAAGTTCTGTGTGTGTAAATCACGTCACTGTGACACGACAGAGTTCTGTATAAAGGAGACTGCTTCGTGTCTCCTGTTAGTTGTTCTTGTGTTTTTTAGAGAGTGTGTTGAGTTGTTGCAGCTATCCCCGGCCCGTTAGGGGTCGGGGATGGACCTTTTTGTACTTAGTGCAATTTCTGCACCACTTGTTCCTGTACTTAGAGAGACTTTGACTCTGTTAGATTCTCTGTTTTTAGTCAAGTACTTATATTGTACTTCTTCATTATTTCATTGCCAATTACTGTATTGGTGGTTTTATATTTTGTAACTGTTTTTACCAGTAAAGCTTTTTATTATTCACTTTTATCTGGTGTCTGTCTGAACTCATTTTTTAAGAGTTTACAACTTTTTAAGGTCTGACTTTCTCTCCTTCCCTACGGGGAAGGCTGCACTTATGGGAGGAAGGTTTTGAACACCTTCAGGCACTCGAATCATCTCCTGGCTGTGGGACTGAGTGAGGCTTTTGGTAAGAATCAACAAGAGTGTTTTCTTAGGTAAAAGTCTTTTCACCTTCTCAGAAGCCAACTCAGCGCGTGCTGAGTTGGTGGGCGAGCTTGGCAGAATATAAGTACAAATCTCCAAACCCCTTAAACCGGATGAACTGATGTTCACACTGGACGGTTTGTACTAATAAGTCAAGCGGCGTCGCTCCCGAGCCCCTGGTGAGAGCTAGGTGTCAGACTCATACTTTACATGGTCTTTGTGGTTTGCATTCTCCATTCAGACCTAAGGTCTACATTTCTAAAGTAAGGTGCATATCTTGGTCTCTAAAATAAATACTCGTTGTAGAAAGTAATAATATTCACCAGTTAAAGAGGGTCTCATTGATAGCTCAGCTTTCATTCAGAGAAGTGTATTTATGTAAATATGTAAATATGTATATGTATATGTGTAATAGTAGGTTTATGCAAATGAGAAAGGTTATAACACCTGTTTGTGTTAACTTAAAGGTATAGTGTAGTGTTAGTGATAGTGTTTTGTTAAAAAAGATCTGGTAACTTCTTGGGCTTAGGACCTGAGGAGGGTTCCGGACGGCGTCGGGGGGTCCCCTAATAGGTGAAGGGGTATCTAGTAACTCGGAGCTCATTACAAAAACAAATCTTAACATTTTCATAACTATTAAATCGCTAAAGTTTTAGAACACCCACTCCGTTAATTTCAGCCCCAAAAGCCTTTTTAAGTGTGCTTGCTATGCAATAGCAGAACACTTATTGTAATCCGCCATACTTAAGTAAGTAAGTAAGTCGGTAATGTTCTTGCAAATTTCGGCACGTAATAAGTGCCGCACGATTTACGCCACCGCCGCAATATATACATCAAAACGTGCGGCTCGGCCGGGAATGGTGTGCTATTACTTTTCTAAGAGAAAAGTTGTATCGTTTAATTGATATTAATTAGTGAATTAATTTTACCCATTGACTTATAATGGGAATCGCAAAAACTCACATTCAATATTTTTTTTCTCGCAAACCATAGGGGCTACAGTTTCAAAACTTGGAGAGGAGATTTATAATGATATCAAGGATTAAATAAAAAATAATTTCGTCAGTTGGCCTCATGGTGGCGCTATAACAGTCCACTTTACCTTTCGGCCTGTAACTCTTGAACCGTGGGTCGGAAAATTCCTTTTTCCCTGGATTCCTTGGGTCATGACGCATCTCCTCATATAGGCCACGCCCATTTGCGTCAGGATAGATTTTCCGCCATTTTGAATTTTCTTCAAAACACACTTTTTGCTCCTTTTCCTACATATTTTCTCCAAATGTCACAAAAAATGTCACTGTGACACGACAGAGTTCTGTATAAAGGAGACTGCTTCGTGTCTCCTGTTAGTTGTTCTTGTGTTTTTTAGAGAGTGTGTTGAGTTGTTGCAGCTATCCCCGGCCCGTTAGGGGTCGGGGATGGACCTTTTTGTACTTAGTGCAATTTCTGCACCACTTGTTCCTGTACTTAGAGAGACTTTGACTCTGTTAGATTCTCTGTTTTTAGTCAAGTACTTATATTGTACTTCTTCATTATTTCATTGCCAATTACTGTATTGGTGGTTTTATATTTTGTAACTGTTTTTACCAGTAAAGCTTTTTATTATTCACTTTTATCTGGTGTCTGTCTGAACTCATTTTTTAAGAGTTTACAACTTTTTAAGGTCTGACTTTCTCTCCTTCCCTACGGGGAAGGCTGCACTTATGGGAGGAAGGTTTTGAACACCTTCAGGCACTCGAATCATCTCCTGGCTGTGGGACTGAGTGAGGCTTTTGGTAAGAATCAACAAGAGTGTTTTCTTAGGTAAAAGTCTTTTCACCTTCTCAGAAGCCAACTCAGCGCGTGCTGAGTTGGTGGGCGAGCTTGGCAGAATATAAGTACAAATCTCCAAACCCCTTAAACCGGATGAACTGATGTTCACACTGGACGGTTTGTACTAATAAGTCAAGCGGCGTCGCTCCCGAGCCCCTGGTGAGAGCTAGGTGTCAGACTCATACTTTACATGGTCTTTGTGGTTTGCATTCTCCATTCAGACCTAAGGTCTACATTTCTAAAGTAAGGTGCATATCTTGGTCTCTAAAATAAATACTCGTTGTAGAAAGTAATAATATTCACCAGTTAAAGAGGGTCTCATTGATAGCTCAGCTTTCATTCAGAGAAGTGTATTTATGTAAATATGTAAATATGTATATGTATATGTGTAATAGTAGGTTTATGCAAATGAGAAAGGTTATAACACCTGTTTGTGTTAACTTAAAGGTATAGTGTAGTGTTAGTGATAGTGTTTTGTTAAAAAAGATCTGGTAACTTCTTGGGCTTAGGACCTGAGGAGGGTTCCGGACGGCGTCGGGGGGTCCCCTAATAGGTGAAGGGGTATCTAGTAACTCGGAGCTCATTACAAAAACAAATCTTAACATTTTCATAACTATTAAATCGCTAAAGTTTTAGAACACCCACTCCGTTAATTTCAGCCCCAAAAGCCTTTTTAAGTGTGCTTGCTATGCAATAGCAGAACACTTATTGTAATCCGCCATACTTAAGTAAGTAAGTAAGTCGGTAATGTTCTTGCAAATTTCGGCACGTAATAAGTGCCGCACGATTTACGCCACCGCCGCAATATATACATCAAAACGTGCGGCTCGGCCGGGAATGGTGTGCTATTACTTTTCTAAGAGAAAAGTTGTATCGTTTAATTGATATTAATTAGTGAATTAATTTTACCCATTGACTTATAATGGGAATCGCAAAAACTCACATTCAATATTTTTTTTCTCGCAAACCATAGGGGCTACAGTTTCAAAACTTGGAGAGGAGATTTATAATGATATCAAGGATTAAATAAAAAATAATTTCGTCAGTTGGCCTCATGGTGGCGCTATAACAGTCCACTTTACCTTTCGGCCTGTAACTCTTGAACCGTGGGTCGGAAAATTCCTTTTTCCCTGGATTCCTTGGGTCATGACGCATCTCCTCATATAGGCCACGCCCATTTGCGTCAGGATAGATTTTCCGCCATTTTGAATTTTCTTCAAAACACACTTTTTGCTCCTTTTCCTACATATTTTCTCCAAATGTCACAAAAATCGATACACACGATCTATGGACTCATGCGATAAACATATTTAAACGATATTTTGATAGTCCATACCGTTCTTCCGTAACAGGGTTCCAAAGTTAGCGGGAGGAGCCCGTTTTGTAAGAAGTAGCCATAAATCACAAACGAAACATCCAGTCAACACCAAATTTTAACCACAAGTGGGGGGCGCTATACTGAACATATACCCAAAAGCATTTCCACTTCGACCCATAGGGGGCACCACAAACGCGCAAAACGTAACCGCTAATGCTAATGCTAACAAATGCTAATGCTAACAAATGCTAATGCTAACACATGCTAATGCTAACAAATGCTAATGCTAAAAAATATGCTAATGTTAACACATACAAGGTTGCACACACTTAGCGAGCTGCAGGCACACTTCAAATTTCTTAGACATTTTCTTTTCTAGTCTTTATATGTTTTCTACATACCCTTGACAGGGGCTGTATTTCCCGGCAAAATGATGTCATCTCCCACATGATACACTACCGGCCAATCACAGCGCCGATCATACACCACCGGCCAATCACAGCGAGTCTTGCTGTCTCTTCAGAAAATAGCTTCCCTTAGCAACTGTGTTTACATTGGTGAAGGAATCTTGCAGGCTACTCCCTCAATCCTGGTCTAAAAATGATGGGAGACGGCTCTATGGATTCGTATCGGCGAGGCGGAGGCGGTTGCGGGGGTCGCGGCGGCCGCGGTGGTCCGCGGCGAAAAACGGCCGAAAAAAGCAATACCGCTACTGACCACTAGTTGAGCAGCTTCCACAGTACAGCTTTAGCTAACTAGAAAAGAAAATTTCTAAGACATTTTAAGTGTGCCTGCAGCTCGCTAAGTGTGTGCAACCTTGTATAGCAGTTGATGTTAGCATTAGCATTTAACATTAACATCATTATTAGAATTTTTTACATCAGCATTTTTATCATTAGCTTTAACATTAACATTTTTATTACCATTACCATTAGCTTTAGGATTTTTAGCATTATAATTGTTTTTTTTCTTTAAACATTAGGCATTTGTTAGCATTAGCATTTGTTAACATTAGCATTGGTTAACATAAGTATTAGCATTTGTTAGCATTAGCATTTGTTAGCATTATCATTTTTAGCATTAGCATGTGTTAGCATTAGCATAAGCATTTGTTAGTATTAGCATGTGTTAGCATTAGCATGTGTTAGCATTAGCATTTTTAAGCATTAGCATTTGTTAGCATTATCATGTGTTAGCATTCGTTAGCATTAACATTTTTAGCATTAGCATTTGTTAGCATTAGCATGTGTTAGCATTAGCATTAGCATGTGTTAGCATTAGCATTTGTTAGCATTAGCATGTGTTAGCATTAATATTAGCATTTGTTATCATTAGCATTTGTTAGCATTAGCGGTTAGCCGTTGGGACTGTGGGACCACCCACCGAGTTTGAGACCAGTAACGTGTTGGGAAGTGGAGACATGGCTGTTTAAAGCCCAGCCAATAGGAAGGCAGAGGGGGCGGGGCTTAAGCAATCACAGATAGTTCCTATTTGCCATGTAAGTACACACAGCGAGTTTTGAGATGGTACCATGCTGCAAACTGGAGCTATCGCTGTTTGAAGCTAAGCCAATATGAAGATAGGGCGGGGCTTAAGAGGGGGCGGGGCTTAAGTAATAAGTCCTTATTGGCCGTTTAAGTCCAGACACCAAGTTTCAAGACGGTACCATGCTGTGAACTGGAGTAGTGGCTGTTTAAAACCCAGCCAATAGGAATACAGAGGGGGCGGGGCTTAATCAATTACAGCTCATCTCTATTGGCCGGAAAAAGACCAAAGTTGACTGTGTGTTTTAAAGTTTAAATCACGTTGCTAGGCAAAAGTATGTCAGAGTTATGTGGCGCAAAAGTTTCTGGGTTTTTTACAGAGTCAATGGGGGTTTTTGCGCGTAGTTTTTGGAGCGGTGAAAGCGCTCCCAATAGACAGGTATGTCCGTGGGTATGTGGGTGGGTGGCTGGCTGGGTGGGTGGCTGGCTGGGTGGCTGGCTGGCCATGTCCGTAGCCTGGCAATACCTTGAGTGGCCACTCACAACACACTAGTTAAAGGAGGGGCGCTGTTTTGTGCAGGCCAGGCACACTCACCACTCACTCACAGGCACAGTTTACACTCACTCACTCACTCACATAGGGTACAGCTGCTCAAATTCACCGCTCCACTTCGAACCGAGGTTTGATTTTTTACGAATTACGTGGCCATGGTAACGCGGATCGGAAAGAAAAGTAATAGCACACCATTCCCGGCCGAGCCGCACATTTTGATATATATATTGCGGCGGTGGCGTAAATCGTGCGGCAGTTATTACGTGCCGGAATTTCCCCCATTCTAAGTCAATGGGGTTTTTGGGCATAGTTTTTTGCGAATTACGTCGCAATGGTAACGCGGATCGGAAAGAAAAGTAATAGCACACCATTCCCGGCCGAGCCGCACGTTTTGATGTATATATTGCGGCGGTGGCGTAAATCGTGCGGCAGTTATTACGTGCCGAAATTTGCAAGGAACTTAATTGCTTACTTAACTAGAAGAGAAAATTTCTAAGAAATTTTAAGTGTGCCTGCAGCTCGCTAAGTCTGTGCAACCTTGTGTAGCGGTTGGTGTTAGCATTAGCGTTATTTCATTTGACGCAACCCGCGTGTCTGTATGACAAACGGTTCACGAGATCAAGGGTCACTTCCTGTTTGGTGAGGGGCACTTCCTGTTTGGCGAAATAGGCCCCAATTAAGGTCATGGACGATTAATGAATTAAAGCTGCAAGCAGCGATGACCAGGCCCTCGCAGCTCTACCCACGTCACAAGGCCAGCAGCCAATCAGAAACCAAACAGGAAGTCAGCCATTTCGACTAATTAGTGGCGTTTTGGAGCATTTTTGGCCGTTATCACGGGTCGCACTTTAACGACAGTTTTTTGAGAAAAAATTGTTTTGTGAGAAAAAAAAATTGAGAAAAAAACTTTTGAGAAAAAGAAATTTTGAAAAAAAAATTGTGAGAAAAAAATAATTTTGAGAAAACAATTTTGAGAAAAAAAATTTTTGAGAAAAAAAAAATTTTGAGAAAAAAAAAATTGAGAAAAAATTTTTTTGAGAAAAAAAAAAATTGAGAAAAAATTTGAGAAAAAAAAATGTTTGAGAAAAAAAAATTTCTGAGAAAAAAAAATTGAGAAAAAAAATTTGAGAAAAAAAAATTTTTGAGAAAAAAAAATTGAGAAAAAAAAAATTTTGATAAAAAAAATTTTTGAGAAAAAAAAAATTTGAGAAAAAAAATTTTTGAGAAAAAAAAATTTTTGAGAAAAAAAAATTTGAGAAAAAAAAATTTGAGAAAAAAAAAATTGAGAAAAAAAAAATTGAGAAAAAAAAATTTGAGAAAAAAAGAAAAGGTATGACACCAGCCGCAAGTCTGTACGACAAACGGTTCATGAGTTATAGAGGCACTTCCTGTTTGGTGAAGGGCACTTCCTGTTAAAGAGGGGGCGAGGCTTAATCAATTACAGCTCATCCCTATTGGTCGGAAAAAGACCAAAGTTGTGTGAGCATTTTACATTTTAAATGACGTTGCTAGGCAAAAGTATGGCAGAGTTATGTGGCGCCAAAGTTTCTGGGTTTTTTTCGGAGTCCCCCATTCAAAGTCAATGGAGTTTTTGGGCGTTGTTTTTTGCGAATTACATCGCAATCGTAAAGCGGATCGGAAAGAAAAGTAATAGCACACCATTCCCGGCCGAGCCGCACATTTTGATGTATATATTGCGGGGGTGGCGTAAATCGTGCGGCAGTTATTACGTGCCGAAGTTTCCCCCATTCTAAGTCAATGGGGTTTTTTGGCGTCGTTTTTTGCGTATTACGTCGCAATGGTAACGCGGATCGGAAAGAAAAGTAATAGCACACCATTCCCGGCCGAGCCGCACGTTTTGATGTATATATTGCGGCGGTGGCGTAAATTGTGCGGCAGTTATTACGTGCAGAAATTCGTGGCGAAAGACTTAATTAATGACTTAATGACTTAAGTATGGCGGATTACAATAAGTGTTTTGCTATTGCATAGCAGGCACACTTAACTAGAAGAGAAAATTTCTAAGAAATTTTAAGTGTGCCTGCAGCTCGCTAAGTCTGTGCAACCTTGTGTAGCGGTTGGTGTTAGCATTAGCGTTATTTCATTTGACGCAACCCGCGTGTCTGTATGACAAACGGTTCACGAGATCAAGGGTCACTTCCTGTTTGGTGAGGGGCACTTCCTGTTTGGCGAAATAGGCCCCAATTAAGGTCATGGACGATTAATGGGGTGGGCAGAAAAAAACTTTTTTGGGAAAAAGAAATTTTGAAAAAAAAATTGTGAGAAAAAAAAATCTTGAGAAAAAAAAATGTGAGAAAAAAAAATGTTGAGAAAAAAATAATTTTGAGAAAACAATTTTGAGAAAAACATTTTTTGAGAAAAAAATAATTTTGAGAAAAAAAAAATTGAGAAAAAATTTTTTTGAGAAAAAAATTTTGAGAAAAAAATTGAGAAAAAAAATTTTTTGAGAAAAAAAAATTTTGAGAAAAAAATTGAGAAAAAAAAATTTTGAGAAAAAAAAATTGAGAAAAAAAAATTGAGAAAAAATAATTTTGAGAAAAAAAAATGTTGAGAAAAAAAAAATGTTGAGAAAAAAAAATTTTGAGAAAAAAAAATTTGAGAAAAAAAAATTTGAGAAAAAAATTTTTTGAGAAAAAAAAAATTTGAGAAAAAAAATTTGAGAAAAAAAAATTTGAGAAAAAAAAAATTTGAGAAAAAAAAATTGAGAAAAAAAAATTGAGAAAAAAAGAAAAGGTATGACACCAGCCGCAAGTCTGTACGACAAACGGTTCATGAGTTATAGAGGCACTTCCTGTTTGGTGAAGGGCACTTCCTGTTAAAGAGGGGGCGAGGCTTAATCAATTACAGCTCATCCCTATTGGTCGGAAAAAGACCAAAGTTGTGTGAGCATTTTACATTTTAAATGACGTTGCTAGGCAAAAGTATGGCAGAGTTATGTGGCGCCAAAGTTTCTGGTTTTTTTTCGGAGTCCCCCATTCAAAGTCAATGGAGTTTTTGGGCGTTGTTTTTTGCGAATTACATCGCAATCGTAAAGCGGATCGGAAAGAAAAGTAATAGCACACCATTCCCGGCCGAGCCGCACATTTTGATGTATATATTGCGCGGGTGGCGTAAATCGTGCGGCAGTTATTACGTGCCGAAGTTTCCCCCATTCTAAGTCAATGGGGTTTTTTGGCGTCGTTTTTTGCGAATTACGTCGCAATGGTAACGCGGATCGGAAAGAAAAGTAATAGCACACCATTCCCGGCCGAGCCGCACTTTTGATGTATATATTGCGGCGGTGGCGTAAATTGTGCGGCAGTTATTACGTGCAGAAATTCGTGGCGAAAGACTTAATTAATTAAGTATGGCGGATTACAATAAGTGTTTTGCTATTGCATAGCAGGCACACTTAATTATGGCGGATTACAATAAGTGTTTTGCCATTGCATTGCATGGCAGGCACACTTAATGAATGGAAAATAAGCATATTGATCTGAGAATTGGACAAACAAGTTGTATTGTATTGTTCAATATGCAGTAGGCTATAGGTTACTGTATATTATATACTAGAGCATGACACAGACACCAAACTGAGACTGCACGCAGAACTCTGCAAATCTATACTCTGCACCCAACTGTGACCTTGTAGATCTGCTATTTTTCAAACATTTTGTACCTTTACTTTTGGTAAAAGTAGCCTAGAAAATGTTTGAAAATAGCAGATCTGCAAGCTCACAACATTTTGATGCCAACACTTTCATAATTTTACTCGAATACATTTTGAATTGCGGACTTTTATTTGTAATTGAGAGTAGTCTATATTTCTATATTGCAGTATTGATATACTTTTACTTGAACAGTGGTGGGAAAAGTAGGCCTACTCACAATGTGAGTAGGTCTACCTCTTTCCACCACTGCTCATAGCCTCTCACAGGCTCTCCGCTGCCAGTCATTTGGTACCCAGTTAACATCCAGGAGTGCAACAGGCAGACGCGCTGCACCGACAGACGGACGAGACACAAACCGCTACACTGTAGCCCAGTTTTAAAGGTGGAAAATAGCCATTCTAAAGGTGTGGGAAAACAAAGACTGAAATGTGGAAGGACATATTCGATTTTTTTGTATTTTGATTTTTTTTCCACACCGACGACAAACTGCCTCGTAATTATTTTCGAGTAGCTTCTTCACCTGCCAGAGGATAAATTAGAGCCTGTCGGTGAGTAGCATTTATTTTATTGCTGCTGTTAATAATAAGTTCTGTCTCCCTGGCCGTTTCTGTTATTCTGTCATACAGGCCACATTTAAAATAGGTAGGCTATGAGGTAAGTTTTCAATTTGAGAACAACTTGTTTTGGGGTAGAATCTGACCGAGATAGAATTGGCTACATGAAATATATTTTAAATGTATCTGATATTTAGTTTTTCTTGGACGGGTTTCGTCTTTCCACCTGCAAACGACCTTGGTTTAGGCCTGAGCTGGAGAGGGCTGTGCCCAAAGGGTCGATATAGGCTAGAGAAAGTGAAGAAAAAACATGACTTGTATCTTGTCTGTGTATTTTCTAATTCTTGCCATTGCTCTGACTTTGTAAACTCCAGAGGACTTGATAACGTGGATAGGGATAAGGGACTATCCATGTTATCAAGTCCTCGGGAGCTTACAAATAACTTAGTGTTATTATTATGGGGCATGGCAGACGCCATCCACATCGAACTTAGGAACTGCATAGCCCATAGACCTGCCAAATAGGCTAGAGCAGGGGTCTTCAACGTTTTCAGGCCAAGGACTCCTTAGTTGAGAGAAAGATGAAGCAGGGACCCCCCACCATAGATTCCATATAGTTTCATCGTTTCGTTTGACAGCACAATCATCAATTTATTTTGAATTCATGTCAATTTGTGTTTTCAGATGTTTAACCACTTGAACCGTCAATACTTAATAAACTTGACCTTTCACTCTGTACTTAATCTGCTATTTTCCCCCTTGGAGGACCCCCTGTAGTAACTCTGAGGACCCCCTAGGGGTCCCGGAACCCCTGTTGAAGACCCTTGTAAACAAATGAAACCAACAGCTTCAACTTTCCTGGTAACATGTCTGATTCAGATAATCACATCCCACAACTTGTTTATTTTGCCAACTCCCTAGTACGAGTCTCGGGAAGCTGCAGCAGTCCTGTAGCGGACCTAGAGGCTCCATTCAAGTGGTGCTTGGGGAGCTTTCATCAGTGCATTGAGGTGTCAGAGGAGCTCTAATCAGTAAATGGAGGTGCCCTGCCCCCGGTGGCAGGTGCTCTCATCAGTGGATGGAGGTGCCTATGGAGGGCGTTAGACCCCAATATCCCACACAGAAAATGTGATATCCTGTGTACAGAGCAAGCTATGTCAATGTTGGAGTTTTGATTGATTGATTGATTGATTGATTGATTGAATACTTCATTAAAACTTAATGTAATAACGGCTCATAATGTAATAAGGGCTCATAATGTAATAAAAAAATGTAATAAAAACTCATAATGTAATAATCAGCTCATAATGTAATAAAAAAACGAGCGCATAACGTAATAACAGATTTTTCAATAATGTAATAATGTGTTACATTAAGAACCTCCACATAGGAGGCTCATAATGTAATAAAACTTCATAATGTAATAATGTATTTTTATTACATTATGAACTGATTATTACATTATGAGCTTTTATTACATTTTAATTATTACATTATGCGCTTGTTTTTTTATTACATTATGAGCTGATTATTACATTATGAGTTTTTATTAAAAGAAATATTACATTATGAGCTGTTATTATATTATTGGTTGTGGGTAACAAACCTTGCCAACTTTGTTGATGAAGAATGGAGCAACTATCTGCTAAACATGCAGCAAATGAATACATATAGGGATCATTTAAAGGGAATACACCATGAATTTTCATTTTTCCAATTTTTATGTATTCTTTTGGTGTCCCACCAGCAGGTTCTATCCTCACAAAGTCCTATTTCTGGCCATTGTGTCTTTCTCAGTTTATGGGCAGATCTATGTACCGGTAAGCAGGTTTCAGAATGGGCTGTCTGATTTTAGGTCAGATTGTGTGCTGAGTGGGGGTTGGGGAGGGGTGGGCAGGCCTGAGAAGGAGGCAGGAGGAGCTGGGAGAGGGTTGGGGAGGGGTGGGCAGGCCTGAGAAGGAGGCAGGAGGAGCTGGGAGAGGGTTTGGGGAGGGGTGGGCAGGCCTGCTGAGCAGGAGGTGGGGAGGAGTGTGAGGCCAAAACTGGTTCAATAGTGCAGTCCTCCCACTGAGGACAAGATGGTACTGCAGCTGAAAATGCTCTGAAAGCCAGGCAGAAATGACAGGGGCTCTGTATTCAGGAGTGGTAATTTAGCCTTAAACCTTTTGAAAAACGTTTTTTGGGA
The DNA here is from genome assembly GCF_963921795.1 of Nannobrachium achirus. Taxonomy (NCBI): domain Eukaryota; kingdom Metazoa; phylum Chordata; class Actinopteri; order Myctophiformes; family Myctophidae; genus Nannobrachium; species Nannobrachium achirus. The sequence goes on along the minus strand of NC_137831.1, from coordinate 49,246,365 downwards.
CACAAACAATGTTATATTATTTTAAAATTATTACGTTATTTTTAACTCATGGGATGCCCACGAGGTGTCTACACGTCAATCTCTTTGATGTCTCTGGAGGCCCACGACGCGTTGACGTGTTTACTGTATTTACAGTATTAACTTTAAATCTCACCGTTAGGTTGGGGCTACGCATGGATGTAGCCCATTAGCCGCTAGTCGCTTCGAGTCGACGCTGAGAGCATCGCGCGGCTGTTTTACTCCATATACTCCAATGCATTTCCCCATCTTTAACGCCCTTTATCTCTGATGTTTGTTTTATGGCTAAAACTGTGGCGGGGTGCGGCAAAATGTCAAAATTTTGATCGGCAATTGATCAACACTGGTCCATACAGAAAGTTACACAACAACATCCTGTCTGCGCTCATGTGACCAAGTGACGTCATGACGCATGCATTGACACAGCAGGGCCGGATTCAATACAATGGTGGTGGGCCTGGGCAGCGAGAGGGGATAAATGGGGCAATCCAGGAGCACCCGATGTGTTAAAAGCATGGTGTAGAACCATTAACTGTACAAAGAGCATCCACAATGTTCAACGTACAGTTTGTGATTGTATCGACACTGGGTGTTGATGCAACATCGATAATATCCCCATGTGGTCAGTATGACGACAGTCTGCCATTGCTAGTTCTGGGCCACTTTGCCGAAGGTCATGGGGACCATTATGTAAGCCTTGATGGACCAGTCACACACTTGATTCAAAGAGTCTAGGAAGCAGAGGAGAGCGCACCACTTCCATCTGGCCCTCACTCTGGCCCTAAGTCTGGCCCTCACTCTGGCCCTAAGTCTGGCCCTACTCTGACCCTGACCGGTACCTCACTGTGGCCCTGAGCCCCTGACCCGGTACCTCACTGTGGCCCTGACCCGGTACCTCACCTTGGCCCTGACCTGTACCTCACTCTGGTCCTAAGTCTGGACAAATCGAAGTGGTGCGCTCTCCTCTGCTTCCTGGACTCTTTGAATTAAGTGTGTGTTATCGATGTTGCATCAACACCCAGTGTCGATACAATCACGAACTGTACGTTGAACATTGTGGATATTCGTTGTACAGTTAAATGATCCCAATAGGTATTCATTTGCTGCATGTTTAGCAGATAGTTGCTCCATTCTTCATCAACAAAGTTGGCAGGGTGTGTATCAACCAATAATGTAATAACGGCTCATATGTAATAATCAGCTCATAATGTAATAAAAAACAAGCGCATAATGTAATAATTAAAATGTAATAAAAGCTCATAATGTAATAATCAGTTCATAATGTAATACAAAATACATTATTACATTATGAAGTTTTATTACATTATGAGCCTCCTATGTGGAGGTTCTTAATGTAACACATTATTACATTATTACATTATTGAAAAATCTGTTATTACGTTATGTGCTCGTTTTTTATTACATTATGAGCTGATTATTACATTATGAGTTTTTATTACATTTCTTTTATTACATTATGAGCCCTTATTACATTATGAGCCGTTATTACATTATGAGTTGCTACAACTTTGCATAGGAATAGTAGGCCTACAGGACAGTACAGTTCAGTTACAAGGTCTACTAAAACGATTTAGACCACAAGAAAGCGCAATGGCTTGTTTGCATTGGGGTCCATTTGTCAGATATTCAAAGATAATTCATTAATCTATCTATAAATGCGAGAAGTCTCTGCGTGTCTGTCTGTCTGTCTGTAATCCGCGTATCTCGAGAACCGTTTGTCCCACCGGCTTCAGATTCGGCACGCGCGTTCCCCGCCGCTGCGCGGAGTGCAGTGCTGGGCTTCGACCCGACCCGACGCGCGGTTTTCCCGAACCGGCGCGAAACGTTCGGAATCTCCTTATGCGGGGCTGATTGTTGACATCAGGCTGTTCCGGAGGAAATCGGCGCAAGCGCTGACTCATTGTGACATCACATCATAAAAGGCTCTGAGATCACGTACGCCACATGAGTCAACAAAAAATGCCATGGTTACGTATTCTGATGTTCCTATATGGGCATATAAGGACACAGGCAAACATATGGTCAAAACGGCTCTTATGACAACAGGTATAATGGGGTTTGCATTAAAGGGTGGGGCATTCATTCCCTATTTCAAATTCGGCACGCGCGTTCCCCGCCGCAGCAGGTAGTGCAGTGCCCGGCCTCGACCCGATCCGATACACGATTTTCTGGAACCAGCACGACAGGTTCGGATTCTGATGTCTGACATCAGGGTTTTCCGGAACCGGCACTGTGTCTGCATAGATCTCCATATATGGGCATAAAATGGACGCAAAAAGACAGATACAGATATCTCCATATATGGGCATAAATGGACACAGGCAGACAGATGGTCAAAACGGGTCCTATGACAACAGGTATAATGGGGTTTGCATTAAAGGGGGAACCAGCACTGTGTCTGGAACACAGTCGGAGGCACAGACAGATACAGAGATCTCCATAATGGGCAGAGGGACACAGACAAACAGATACAGAGATCTCCATATATGGGCATGAAATGGATGCAGATAGACAGATACAGATATCTCCATATATGAGCATAAATGGACACAGGCAAACAGATGGTCAAAACGGGTCCTACAGAGATCTCCATATATGGACATAAAATGGACGTAGACAGATAGATATCCCCATATATGGGCATAAATGGACACACGCAAACAGATGGTCAAAACAGATCCTATGACAACAGGTATAATGGGGTTTGCATTAAAGGGCGGGGCATTCATCCCCTATTTACATTGTTCCCGAGTTGGCCAGGGCGCCAACTAGACGCTCGGGCGGCCGAGCTTCTAGTATAAATAATTGGGCTACATTATTGCCGCTCCCCTCCTCTAGAGCTCAAGTTCACTATCGCCAAAATATAAATATACTATCGGCTTTAGGTTTACCGGTATCAAAGCTTTGCTATAGGGTAAGGCCCAGCCCGTACTTAACGCCCATGGACTGTAGTGTAGGGCATCATAGTTCATATTCCCAGATGACCACCCACATTGCTCATTCTCTCAGATAATATTGACAGACTATTCCAATGGTAGATTAATTCTCCCTAGCATGAGATTATCCCATCGCTGCCTTTTGGTAAACCCAGTGGAGGAAACTTTCAGTACCATGGACAGTAACCACACCATTGATAAACTAACTAACCAACTCAATTTCTCTCTCTCTCTCTCTCTCTCTCTCTCTCTCTCTCTCTCTCTCTCTCTCTCTCTCTCTCTCTCTCTTTGTAAAAATCTCTGTTTGCCTGCATCCTATAGTCTAATGATCGTGGCTAGCAGACAGTCTATAGATAGACTTTCCATAGATGTCACAATGTTGACAATGGATTATGGTGTTGGGGCAATGTCTTGTTGGGAATAGGAATAAAAGAACAATGATTGATTAACCTCTTAAATTAATTTATTTTCAGATACGTGAAACATATTACATTATATCGCGATGATTTAAATGGTGTCTTGGTTTGAGGGGAAATAGATCTTTGTCTTTGATGTAGAATTGTCAATCAGTAAAGCTCAGCTGCTGTGTGTTTTCTTGGTTGTGTTGGTTTGAGTTTGCATTCTTAAAAGACCACATACAATAACAATCGAAACCAGAGTAGTTATAGAAACACCAAATGTACAATATTATGGGGCCAAACATGCAGTGCTAAAGCACCCCTTTGTATTTGTTCATTTTATTCTTCCGACACTTTTTGCAGTTCTAGCTGTGCTGTCACTTTTTACAAAACTTGGCATAGTGATAGAGGGTCATGCCAAACGGTTAAGAAAACCAAACTCACAAACATTGGCGAATTGATTGATTGATTGAAGAATGTATTAGAAGTTTGCATAGGAAAAAGTACATTTTCATGACAGTACAAATCACTGGTACAAGGTAAACTAAAAGGAGATCCCAGTAAGCGTTTTAGCTTATTTACACAGGAACCACTTTATGTATCTCATATAACGAAAGGGTGGTGTAGTAGCACTGAATTGAAAAATGCAAACTTTGACCCATTGACCTACAGCCATGAAACCTCATTACAGTGCTCATTAGGAACTTTGACTTTTCAATATTCTGCCATTTTTTCACAAAACCTTCTACACACAAACCTTAGATCAGTATAAATGTTGGGGGAAAGTTTTGAAGTGAAAAAATTAAGCCTATGTGAGCCAATGAATGTTGCATTTTTATGAAAATTATTCTTCTGTCCCTAACTACTCAGTTTGGGGTAGCAGCAGAGGAAGTGAGTTGGAAGGTCCCTCATGCCTTGGCAGGGGAAGCAGCTAAGAACATAGGCAAAAATCTGAGCTCTCCGTGTGCGAAAGTTGGAGTCTGTAGAACCAACCATGTGCTGTGAGACCCGTGATGCTGACTCGGGGCCCCATGGGTCTTGACGTCAATTAGTGGTAGAGATAGCCCCATGGCCTCCCCTAAGTAACAAGAAATCTTGTGAAATAAAATGTCGTCAACCAATCATCAAGGATGATGATACACGAAAGAAGAAGAAGCTCTGGCAACTTGGGCGTGGCGGCCTGGAATGGGAATGCCCATATATGGACATAGCCCATATCTATCTGGCTATGCCCATATACAGTATGGACATAATTGTGTGTCTCATGTGGTCAATGACGGTAAACATCTATGATGTCAGACGTCAGTCATTTCCATATTTGGGAAGATATGGCCACATTTTGGCCACATTTTGTCCAACAACTAACCAGGTCTGTGCATTTTTTTGGTCATAGTTGATCCCATGCCAAAGCGCCAGCGCTCGCCCAGCAGTCTGCTGTCACCCAGGCGGATGCGTGCACGCGCCCATGTCTTACTGTTTAGAATAGTTACGATTAATCTATATTGTTTAGAAGATTAAATAAAACAAAATTGGCAAAGCTTCATCCTCATAATAGATGCTCAGCTGTTTCCAAAGCTCATTGGTTATTTGCATGTGCTGATTCTATTCATGGGTTGCATTTGTAGTCCTAAACCGGCCATATTGAGGACCAACACAGGTGTGCAATTTGTCTGATTGGCATCGAACCAATGTTCTACGTTAATCAAAACACCTGTGTTGGTCCTCAAAATGACTGGTGTAGGACTACAAATGCAACCCATAATGGCTTATAGAACATATTGCATAACGCGTTTTGCATATTGCATTCCATGGCCCCCCGTTTTGCTGCTAGCAGCAGCTACAGTATATTTGTTGAAGGGTACACCCCCAGTATAACACTGGCATTTTTCCATTATGGGGGATTTAGTTAACGTTCATACTGGGTAAATGGGAGGTCTAAGGTCACAACCTTTCACTTTTATGTTGAGCAGCAGCCAGCAGGACAGATCTAATAATGTTAAATAAATCAACAAAGCAAATATGTTGATGTTAGAAGAACTAGCCAGAGGAAACAATTGTCAATCGTGACCATTTAGGTTTGCCTGTGCAAGGTTACAAAGTTGACAGGTTCCAGATAAATTGAAGTGGGCCTATTTGAAGCTTCAAAGTGGCAGTTCATATCTCAAGTTGTTTTAAATGAGTGGCGAGCAGATGAATGATACATACAGTGTTAGACATTGGTCACCAAAGGTTGACCTTTTACATTTAATTCAATGTTTGAAACCTGACTTGTAGCAGATCTACAAGCTCACAGATACCATGTTGAAGATAGTTTTAGGAAATGTATTTATGGACTAAATGCAATGTTTATTTATAGCACTGTCACTTTAAGACAACATGACATTGACCATTGTCACTGGTGTCTTCCCTAGTTAAGTGATTGAATAAGTGATTTGGGGGACAACCCATGCAAGTGCTTATCAGACAGACAGACACACCTGCATTCAGATTTGATTAGGATTAGTCAGTTTGTTGAACCCATGCCAACACATTGTTCCACCTCCCCTTTCCCCTGCTTTTAGTATTGTTAAACGTATAGGAAATAAAGTTGATTTTAATCTTTTGCTACACAAAGAAGTTGTCCGACTCTGCTGTATTCGCACCACATGTTCTGGTGCCGAAACCCGGGAGGGAGATCCACAAAGGAATTGATCTACAAGATCTATGCTGGAAGAAGATATTGTAGTGCTTGAAGAAGACGCGAATACACAGGCAACAGAAACGATGGCGACGGACCTACAAAGAAGCAAAAGACAAAGGGGAGCCGTGAGAAGTTCAACTACAAGGTTGACAACGAAGATCGATCAGGAGATCGCAAAGGAACGGCCTGATGTGGATGTATTGGAGGAGTATTTGGAACTCTTGTTGGCAAGAGAACGAACTCTAATAGACTTTGATAGGGAAATTGAAGCTGAAACGGAGCTGGATCATTTGGAGGATGAAGTGAATACGGCATTGGAATACCTGGATTCAATCTGCGAAAGAAAAACGAGGATAAGACGCATTCTGAGGAGGAGTGCGGAGGCCGGAGATAACGCATCTAATGCGGCCTCAGAGAACACAATGAGAAGACAACAGTCTGTGAAGTTGCCTAAACTGATCATGGAGAAGTTTACTGGAGATGTGAGTAAATGGCAAAGCTTTTGGAGTCAATTCGAAACTGCAATTGATAAGAACACAAGTCTGAGTAAGTCTGATAAATTCACATATTTGAAGTCATTCTTAAGTGGCACGGCTGCTAATGTGGTCGCGGGATTGGCTTTATCAGACCAAAATTATGACAATGCCATTAAAATGCTTGCCAGTCGCTTTGGGCGCAAAGATTTAATAATCAATGCCCACATGAATAAATTGTTAAATCTAACTCCAGTAAAAAGGGCCACAGATGTTATTGCTTTACGCAAACTATATGATGACATTGAGATACAAGTAAGAAGCCTAGACTCAATGGGAGTTGTATCCAATACTTATGGAAATCTGTTATGCCCAATCTTAATGAAAATGATACCGGAGGAAATAGCCCTAGCGTTCACGCGTCAAACTGGCCGTGATGAAGACGAGGGTGAAGAAACGGACACTACGTGCAGTGTAAAAAGCCTGATGTCCTTTGTGCAAAAAGAAGTGGAGAGCCGTGAAAGAACGGCCAATCTTGTGCAAAAGACCCATGACACCCCAGAGAGAGAGCAAAACAGGGAGCGCTCCTGGGAGAAAAGAACAGAAAAAAGGAAAACCTACAGCGGCGCATCATCCACTGCTGCATTTCATGCTGCGAGCCACGGAGATGACCCAAGGTGTGTATTCTGTAATGGAACTGATCATAGATCAAAGAACTGTACAGAGCTAACTGTTGAACTGAGGAGAGAGAAACTGAAGAAACAAGGCCGATGTTTTGTGTGTCTGGGTAGCAGACATATAGCGCGTAATTGCAGAGCGCACAACGTTACCTGTGAAGAGTGCGGGCGCAGACATCACAAAACCGTTTGCTATCAAACAACCAATCATTCTTCTAATGAAAATAGACGCTCCAATGTTAATCACGGTAGCGACAGACGGGCTGAGAGCAATATTCCCTCAGATGCAGTTGTTGCAAGTTCACCAAGCAACTCTGAACACAGTACAGTATTACTGCAGACGGCTACTATTTGGATAGACGCACCATCACGTAGTCAAGTAGCAAGGTGTCTATTGGATGGGGGTAGCACCCGCAGTTTTATTAAAGAGGATATTTCCCGAGCACTTAACCTGCCGGTGATGGGTAAAGAAACATTAAATGTTTATGTATTTGGTTCTAAAACACCACAAAGAATTACCTGCAGAAAAGTGAAAGCTCGTTTGAGAAATATTAAAAACTAGAAGAGAAAATTTCTAAGAAATTTTAAGTGTGCCTGCAGCTCGCTAAGTCTGTGCAACCTTCTGTAGCGGTTGGTGTTAGCATTAGCGTTATTTCATTTGACGCAACCCGCGTGTCTGTATGACAAACGGTTCACGAGATCAAGGGTCACTTCCTGTTTGGTGAGGGGCACTTCCTGTTTGGCGAAATAGGCCCCAATTAAGGTCATGGACGATTAATGAATTAAAGCTGCAAGCAGCGATGACCAGGCCCTCGCAGCTCTACCCACGTCACAAGGCCAGCAGCCAATCAGAAACCAAACAGGAAGTCAGCCATTTCGACTAATTAGTGGCGTTTTGGAGCATTTTTGGCCATTATCACGGGTCGCACTTTAACGACAGTTTTTTGAGAAAAAATTGTTTTGTGAGAAAAAAAATTTGAGAAAAAAACTTTTTTGAGAAAAAGAAATTTTGAAAAAAAAATTGTGAGAAAAAAAAATCTTGAGAAAAAAAAATGTGAGAAAAAAAATTTTTGAGAAAAAAATAATTTTGAGAAAACAATTTTGAGAAAAAAAATTTGAGAAAAAAAAAATTGAGAAAAAAATTTTTTGAGAAAAAAAAAATTAGAGAAAAAAATTGAGAAAAAAAATTTTTGAGAAAAAAAAAATTTAGAGAAAAACATTGAGAAAAAAAAAATTTGAGAAAAAAAAATTTTTGAGAAAAAAAATTTGAGAAAAAAAAATTGAGAAAAAAATTGAGAAAAAAAAAATTTGAGAAAAAAAATTTGAGAAAAAAAAAATTGAGAAAAAAAAAATTGAGAAAAAAATTTTTTGAGAAAAAAAAAATTTTGAGAAAAAAAAATTGAGAAAAAAAAAATTTGAGAAAAAAAAATTTTGAGAAAAAAAAAATTTGAGAAAAAAAAATTTGAGAAAAAAAAATTGAGAAAAAAAAAAATTTGAGAAAAAATAAATTGAGAAAAAAAAATTTGAGAAAAAAAGAAAAGGTATGACACCAGCCGCAAGTCTGTACGACAAACGGTTCATGAGTTATAGAGGCACTTCCTGTTTGGTGAAGGGCACTTCCTGTTAAAGAGGGGGCGAGGCTTAATCAATTACAGCTCATCCCTATTGGTCGGAAAAAGACCAAAGTTGTGTGAGCATTTTACATTTTAAATGACGTTGCTAGGCAAAAGTATGGCAGAGTTATGTGGCGCCAAAGTTTCTGGGTTTTTTTCGGAGTCCCCCATTCAAAGTCAATGGAGTTTTTGGGCGTTGTTTTTTGCGAATTACATCGCAATCGTAAAGCGGATCGGAAAGAAAAGTAATAGCACACCATTCCCGGCCGAGCCGCACATTTTGATGTATATATTGCGGGGGTGGCGTAAATCGTGCGGCAGTTATTACGTGCCGAAGTTTCCCCCATTCTAAGTCAATGGGGTTTTTTGGCGTCGTTTTTTGCGAATTACGTCGCAATGGTAACGCGGATCGGAAAGAAAAGTAATAGCAACCTATTCCCGGCCGAGCCGCACGTTTTGATGTATATATTGCGTGGGTGGCGTAAATTGTGCGGCAGTTATTACGTGCAGAAATTTGTGGCGAAACTATGGACTTAATTAATTAAGTATGGCGGATTACAATAAGTGTTTTGCCATTGCGTTGCATGGCAGGCACACTTAATAATCAAAGTATTGATGTGCAATTATTGGAAACACCCAAATTGAGCTCATCTATGATTAAAGCCCCAAATGAGAAAATAAGAAAGGACTTGGAAGCTAAAAGGATGCCCATAGCTGATGTACCCATCATAGGGATGGAGTCAATGGAACTAGGAGTCTTAATTGGCGGAGACCAATACTGGAAGATTGTCACTGGAAAAATGGAAAGACTCAATGGAGGTCTAGTCGCACTTGAAAGTGTGTTTGGATGGCTGGTGCAAGGAGAAGTCACCACGCTAAATATCATCACTGAAGTTGTGGACGTTGATGTGATGCATGTCAGCATTGGAGAAGAGCAAGCACTCTCAGACCAATTACGCAATTTCTGGGAGATCGAATCACTTGGAATTCACATGAAAGAAATGCAATCTGAGAAAGAAGAAATGGCTGTGAAACTGTTTGAAGAAAATGTGAAGTTCATTGGAGACCGATATGAAGTCAACCTACCTTGGAAAAATGAACAGGTGACTATAGCATCCAACTATGTCACAGCCAAAAACAGATTTGATTCACTAATCAGAAGATTCAGAAATAACCCAGCACTGTATGATAAATATAATGAGGTTATTCAGGACTACTTGGCACAGAGCATTGTAGAGCCAGTAGAAAGTGATGAGATAAATGGTCCAATTTATTATTTGCCTCATCATCAGCAGTGTTAAAGGAAGAGAAAACGACTACCAAATTAAGAGTTGTATTTGACGCATCTTCCCATGAGAAAGACAGCTGTTCATTGAACGAATGCTTATTGGCAGGACCAAATCTAAATCCTGACCTTTTGGCCATTTTGATAAGATTCAGACAACACCAAATTGCTATGATGTCAGATATCAAAAAGGCATTTCTACAAATTTCATTGGCTAAAAAAGATAGAGATGTGCTAAGATTTCTGTGGACCCAAGAAAGGCCAATGGTGAAAAATGAAATTAAAGTGACAACACTGAGAATGACAAGAGTGCCATTTGGAGTATCATCAAGCCCATTTCTATTAGCAGCCACTATTAGACATCACCTCAGACAATACGAAGAACAATATCCTGAAGAGGTCAAGTCACTAAACGAATGTCTGTACGTGGATGATTATATTAGTGGAACTGAAACTAAAGAAGAAGCCTCGGAGCTGCGCGTAAAAGCCAGAGAGATTATGGCGAGCGCTGGAATGGATCTCTGTAAATGGAGAACAAATGACACGGAACTACAAGAGGAATGGTCCAAGGAGGACACAGAGGAGTTAAACTCATCTTCAATATTGAAAGTTTTAGGTTTGGTCTGGAGACCTGGAACTGACGATTTCGTTTTCGACATGACAGATCTGCTGGAGTATGTGAAAGACAAAAGACCCACTAAAAGATCAGTACTCCAAACCACCTCAAGAATATTCGATCCCATTGGATTCCTTTCCCCATTCATCATCAGAGTGAAAATTCTATTCCAGGAAATGTGGGAAAGAGGCCTGGATTGGGATGAAGATCTTCCTATAGATCTAGCCACACGTTGGAAACAGTGGTGCGCAGAATTACCAGAAGTGAGTAAAATGTGCATAGACCGACGTTATGATGTAAAGTTAAAACAAAGTGATAAGTCACAGCAAAGCCAAGAAATTCATGTATTTTGCGATGCTAGTGAAAGTGCATATTGTGCTACTGCCTATTTACGTACCATCAGTACAGATGGGGAATGCACTACTAGTCTAATATCTGCCAAAACAAGGGTAGCTCCATTGAAAAAAGTATCTTTGCCTAGATTGGAGTTACTGGGAGCTTTAATTGGCGCAAGACTTGGCAGCTATGTAAGCAAAAATCTGAAATTAAGTAACCTACAATGTCACTATTGGACGGACTCTATGATCGCTGTGCATTGGATCAAAAGTGCAACAAAACAATGGAAACCATTTGTTGCAAACCGAGTAGCAGAAATACAAACCATGACATTGCCTGAACATTGGAACCACTGCAGTGGGAAGGAAAATCCTGCAGACAGAGGAACACGAGGAATCACTGCAGTCGCGCTGAAAGCTGAATCACTATGGTGGAGTGGACCGACCTGGCTGGGAGCGGACAGAGCGGACCCGCAGCTGGTGAGTGAAGTGGACAGTGCGCAGACAGATGAAAAGACTATTGATGACGATGATGAGAGTATCTCACAATACCAAATCTCTGCAGAAAACACAAATGACTCAACAACTGAACCCATTTTATTGCTGGAGAAATACAGCAATCTAACCAGAGTGCTTAGAATTACATCATGGGTACAGAGATTTGTGCATAACGCACGGAGCGCATCAGAGAAGCGCAGTGGAGAGTTGAGCACTGAAGAAATCAATTCTGCAGAGAAATATTGGATAAAATGGACGCAAAACAAAATGTACCCAAAAGAAATGAAAGCCCTACGAAATGGAAAAGAATTGGACAGAAACTCAAAATTGCTTTCTTTAAAACCCTTCTTGGATGAAGAGAACCTCATGCGTGTGAGAGGCCGGCTACAAGGAACCAACTGGGAATATGGACAAAAGCACCCATGGATTCTACCTGCTGAGTACACGTATGCTGAGTTGCTCATCAAAAGATGCCATACTGAGGTAATGCACTCAGGTTTACAGGACACAATGACACAAGTCAGAGAAAGGTACTGGATTGTACGTGGCAGACAACTAATCAAGAGGATAATCAAGTCTTGTTTTATCTGTCGCAAGTACAAGGTCAAGGCTGGACAACAACATACAGCACCCTTACCACGTGACCGCATCACAGAGACACAGCCCTTTGATGTAGTAGGTATAGATTTTGCAGGACCATTATATGTCAAACCGCACAGTCAAAAGGTGTATATAGCATTATTCACATGTGCGTGTGTGTGTACAAGAGCAGTTCATTTGGAACTTGTTTCAGATTTGACTACAGACTCATTCTTACTGTCATTCAGGCGATTTATTGCCAGAAGAGGAGTGTGCAGTACCATCTATTCAGATAATGCAAAAACCTTTAAAAGAGCTGAAAAGGACTTAAAGGAAATGTGGAACGTGATGAAAGGAAAGGAAATGCAAACATTCTTTTCAGGAAAGAAAATCACATGGAAATACATAGTGGAAAGAGCTGCATGGTGGGGCGGATTTTGGGAACGCTTAGTAAGATCTACAAAGACATGTATCAGAAAAGTGCTCGGGAGAGCCTATCTGACCTACGAAGAGATGCAAACTGTGTTGACAGAAGCAGAGGCAGTGATCAACTCAAGACCACTCACTTACCTGCACACAGACAGTCAAGACCCATCACCGCTCACTCCTGCTCATTTCTTAATTGGACAAAGAATAACAACGTTGCCTTCAGGACCCATTCATGTTTCGGAGACAAGAAAAGTGGATGGAGAGCAACTGACAAGAAGATGGAATTATCGACGAAGACTAGTAAACAACTTTTGGAACAGATGGAAAACAGAATATCTGATGGAGCTGCGTTCAGCACACTGTACGAACACAGTAAAACCAGTTCTATTCAAGGTTGGAGATCTAGTTCTTATTCATGAAGACAAACTACCACGTCACATGTGGAAAATGGGACGAGTAGAAGAAGTTTTCCATGGAAGAGACAATAATGTGAGAGCATGTTCTATTAGACTATCTTCTAAGATGCTCATCAGAAGACCTATTCAACTACTCTACCATCTTGAAGTGGATTGAAGAGGATGGATGAACTACTGATGCCATAGTTCATCGGGCCGGAGTTTGTTGAAGATAGTTTTAGGAAATGTATTTATGGACTAAATGCAATGTTTATTTATAGCACTGTCACTTTAAGACAACGTGACATTGACCATTGTCACTGGTGTCTTCCCTAGTTAAGTGATTGAATAAGTGATTTGGGGGACAACCCATGCAAGTGCTTATCAGACAGACAGACACACCTGCATTCAGATTTGATTAGGATTAGTCAGTTTGTTGAACCCATGCCAACACATTGTTCCACCTCCCCTTTCCTCTGCTTTTAGTATTGTTAAACGTATAGGAAATAAAGTTGATTTTAATCTTTTGCTACACAAAGAAGTTGTCCGACTCTGCTGTATTCGCACCACATACCACGTTGTGAAGATCTGCTACTTTCAGCCTATGTCAAAGGAATAATCAGTAACAATCTTGTTTTGCGTACAACATCCAAGCATGTTTAAAACGTAAGGATCCCTGTCTAATAAGCCTTATATGCCTTATACATTACCAGTAAGACTCCCTAAATCGGGAGATAAGCGACTGTCAGGTCGCATACACAAACTTTAGAAGGCAATGGTAGCCAATCAGGAGGGAATATAGGAAATGGGACAGATCCATGTTGATGACATGACTTCAGAGATACTGTGTAATGTGTTTTGCTAAAATCGGCCTGATGGTGGCGCTATATGGGACAGATGCATGCTGATGACATGACTGTCGAGATACCGTGTACCGCTTTGCGTGATTTTAGGGCAAAATCTGTTGGAGCAGTGTCCAAAATCGGCCTCATGGTGGCGCTAGAAGAGGGCCATGTGAGAAATGAGGGGAAATATTTTGTGATCTCTGTATGGGGAGATCTGCATGTAATGTATTTAGTCTCTGGGCGCCACCTAGTGGGTTACATGACATTTAAAACTGCAATAAAAAAGGTTGCTAGAAATATTTTAATTCATAATTATTTACCATACTTAGAGAGAGCAACGCCATAGCTTGTGCGATCTAGACCTATGGCATACATAATCCTGTTATAACTATAAAAGTTTTGTTAAATGATGAAGTTGCTGTGATGTATAAGCAAATACAGCATCGTACTTCCAGTTCATATGGGACTTCCTGTCTTAAGAAACCTTTTCTGCCTAGGCCTAATAGGATTACCTAGGACAACTGTTACCTTGCACTACTGGAACAAAAGTTGTACTGACTCTGACCTCTAACATACTTTTCCCTGAGAGGGTTGCTGTGGCGTCTTGCTGCTCCCATTATTGCTTTAAAAGGAATATGTATATATATATATATATATATATTCTTGACTTATTTGCACTGACTTTGGTCACTTTTTTTCTGTCCCTGCACTATTGGGTTGTGTTGGTTGTACTGTGTATTATTGCGGTGTTGATATGGCGGTGTGATGCTGGAGATACTTGTGTTGCATGACTGCATTGACTAGCAGTGACTGTTATGTGCACTCTTTTGTTTGGCACTGTGCGTTAAGTTATGCTTTGAGTGACGTGTCACTTTATGTATATACTATATATTCTTCTTCTTTTTTTTGCAATAGCTTTCGACACTTTATTTTTTATTTATCTTTTTTTTGTGCTTGCTCTTTGGACTGTACACTACAGTACTCTTTTTCTTACTTCTCTTTAACTTGTAACCTTAACTGCTGTGCTGCCTCTGGGCAACTGAATTTCCCCCCTGGGATAATAAAGGTATCTATCTATCTATCTATCTATCTATCTATCTATCTATCTATCTAAATGTGTTATAAAAGTTATGTTTAAATCAAAGTATAGGATTGTGGAAACAGCCAATTCCCTGCTTAAAGCTCAACAGTTAACCACGCAAGAGTGCCATGTCAATATGTAAATCCCTTCCCCCTGTAGCCACAGGGAAGGAGGGAAAGTCATAAAACCACTATCTCCTCTCTAACTTTGTGGGGAATCTGACCAGTGTAATCTGAGTAGGCTGGGGACCTGTACTGTATGTTAAATTTGGACCAAACCAACGAGCAAAATGGTATAACCCAGGCGGGTCTTCATACTGGAGAAAGTTTTTAAAAGATCACGTAATGGTAGGATCCTGTTAGATTCATCCAAACTAACCACCCTGTGCCTCGCACTGTACGGATGTACTGCGTGTTTATTCTTATTGCATCGATCTGATAAGGCTATTGTAAGTATAACCAATATAACTATTAGTTAACAGATTCATTTCAAGTGTATTTAGCGTGTGTAGTTTCTAAAACCTCTGTATTTGTGTTTTCTGTTTCTATTTTCTGGTAAAATAACCTCTCGTTTTCACTGTGATTGTAACTCTTTTTATTTTTACCTACGAACTAGACTTTGCTTGTACCCTCAAGGTCCCAATAGTTTGTTTTATATCAACACTCTTTTTTATTATTACCTACGAACTAGACTTTGCTTGTAACCTGAAGGTCCCAATAGTTTGTTTTATATCAATAAAACCCCATAAAGACACTGAGCGAGTTATTACTTAGTTAAATATCAGATTGAAGCGTCCCTTTCAGAGGGACATTTAGAAAATATCTGAGCACAAATGTTTAATTTATTTTAGAAACAGTTAATCTTGTACTCAAGAGGGCCCGTCGCAAGTTGATGATGTCATTTGTCCATGTGTGTTACAGCCCTATGGAATGTATGGAATGCATATGCTAATAAAACATATTTAAAATATTGATCTGATGCTCATATTATTATTAACCTTAGGAAGTATTAAGTTGTTTTTGACTGGTGGTCACACCGTCTCCTATACGTGGCTGTGTGTGTGGGTATGCGTCCGTCCGTCCGTCCGTCCGTCCGTCCGGCCGTCCGGCCGTCCGTGTATGTAGCCTCAAGCCTGCAGTACCTTTTCCGACCACACATGTTAAGGGAGGGCGCTGTTGTTCTCACACACACACACACACACACACACACACACACACACACACACACACACACACACACACACACACACACACACACAGGGGGGAAGGGTGGGTCAGCATGTGTGGTCAAGTATTATTATTATTATTAACAAACTGAATGTTTTAGGGTCAAATAAATTAGAGTGTGGTGTGGTCAAGTATTATTATTATTATTAACAAACTGAATGTTTTAGGGTCAAATAAATTAGAGTGTGTGAAGAAACTACAGCATTGTAAAGCACACTACACTAATTGTAGAGCGAGACATGGGGGGCAGAACCCTTTGTAAACTTGGATCAGTCTGAATGACAATTTACAATTTAGGCTTTTAGCAGACGCTCTTAATCCAGAGCGACTTACAATAAGCAAGGTATAAAATAAATACATAAACATCGCATCACATGGAAAGAAAGGCACATTGTTGAAATTGCATAGCTATAAATATTTTGTAATCTATTGTCCCATGATAGGACAGCAAAGCATACAGTGTAGTAATACATGATTACTAGGCCTGGGCGATATGGCCTTTTTAAATATCGATATGATATTTAAAATAATACCGCGATATTCGGTATTATCGTCCAATAAAAGAAACATGAATTAGGAGCAAAAAACATCATTATCCATCCATATTTCCAAGTGCAATGTCAATTATGCGCCACTAGATGGAGGCAGCGGCTCCCTGCATCTAGTGGCTTGCACACGTGCAATGCAAACAACACATTTCATGTGAAAGGAAAGTGAAAGTAATGTTGCATGCGACAGTGCAGAGCCTATGAGATACGTTGGCATATTCAATCGAACGCTGTCTGAACATGGATAACTGAAAGTTAAGGCACACTATTGCATCCTTATAACTATGAAGGCAATAAGGCTTTAGCAAAGTGCTGTTAGCGACTGCTAGTTAGCTAACAACAGAATGGAGTCAACTGAACATTAGGAAGAAATGAGTTTTGACGATTGGGATTATATCCATGAGGAGCACACATGACTTCTTCACAAAAATGTAAGTTTACTATACTCTGGCATGGCAATACATGTACAGTACAGGGCACGACGAATGTCTCTGCTGTGTGATCTGATCTGAGTGAAGCGACTGAGGGCTCAGGGCTGACGTACATACGGGACGTCACGCATGAGCAGCACGTAATGAAATTAAGTCATGTAAAGGTTATACATTAGGAAACTATAGTTGTTTTAAAATAGACTCGAACAATTATCACATAAATACAGTTACAGTCCTTGGAAAAAAAGTAGTTTGGGCGTTTTTTGGGCAAAAAAAATATTTTTTATTTATTTTTTATTAATGACGATATTTACGGTATTAATTTTAATATCGGTATTGTCCTTTGATAGCGCGATATACGATAAAACCGGTATATCGCCCAGGGCTAATGATTACTGGCTGACAGGGATGGAAGAGCTAGAGGATTTTTTACGACAGACACACAAAGGGTAGCTAGCTGCAGGGGGGAATGGGATATGGCCACAGTGAGTAAACAAACAGCACTTGTAGCATATAGCTCACTGACAGCATGGGGATGGGTGGTGCTAACTGTAGAGTTTTGCAGCTAAACGTGAAGGTAAAAGGGTACTCACATCCTCCTCTCTCGCTCTCTGTGCATGTGTGTGCTTAAGTTCCGTGCAAACGTGTTGATCAGCTATAAGTAGGCTTAGAAGCCTTTTCAGAAGTTAATTTAATGTTTTCCATTTCATGATTTCCAGTCGCGTATTTGACCCATAAGTACTGCAACCCCCGCTGCACCCACCCAGTAGTGCTGTTGCACAGCCTCCACGACCACCGCTCAGTTCACACGGGTGTGATTTTTTATTTGCATATAAATTCCATAAATTCCATAGGGCTAGACCACACATGGACAGATGACATAATCAACTTGCAACGGGCATTGTTTGTCCCGCTTGAGTTAAAGATGAACTATTTCTAAAATAAATAAAATATTTAAGGTGTTTCTAATTCAAATAATACATTTTAGTTATAGAGGGCAATAATGTATTAATGTATAATGTGTTAGGCGTATTAGGCAGGGATCCTTTTAAGCATACTTCACCACACCACTCAGAAACCCACTGAAAAGCACACAAAAGTCATTCATCCATTATATTGTTTAACGGGCGGCTGATCAATAATGACCATCAATATAACAGCTAAGATGAGGTACTTGATTCCTGTGAGAAAATGCATACCAAATTAGATTGTAGCATGAACAGCAGTTCTTTTCAAAGCAAAATAAGACAGGGGAACTTTAACCCGCCCTCTAACAGCCTGCTAAGCCTACCATTGATTTGAGCATTAGTGAGGACTGAGGAGGTTGGGTTTGGTGACTGATTAGTCATAGAGAAAGGTTTGAATCAGGTCAAGTATGTATAAATTAGTTGAGAGTTTATTAAAGGCAGAAGACGTATGCTGCACCGCTGCAGCCTTTCTCTTACCTGCAACTCTACTCTGTTTAACTTATACTGATATCGCTGCTATTAATTTACCTGTGTGTGTTTGTTGTGATTTAGTTGTTGTATTTGTCTGATTGTCTGACACTTAGAATCAGGTCAAAATATTCAAAGACTTGCACACATTTTAACAATCTTTCAAAAATGGCAGATCTACAAGCTCGCCGCGCTGTGAGCTTGTATATCTTCTATTTTTCAATAGTTAGAGCACAATACTGCGTTCCCAGCCTTATTAATAAAGTCTCGTTTTTATTTCAGTTACGTAAAGTTTATTCTAGGTTTCATTATTTTGTTAATTTAATAAACTATAAATAATCTTGCCCTTTACCTACCGTCATTGTTCCATTTGCGTACGTGTCTTTTGGCTCATAGGTCAGGATAACTCCATAAAAGTTGTTCTGTTGGGCTCCTGCATGCTGGGCTCCACAGAGCTACTGCAACACCACTGCTACTGAAGAGACACTCATGATTTAATGTGAGAATGTCAATGCCTAGGTTTTATACACACACGCGCACACACCCACACGCGCACGCACACGACTTGAATGTAGAGTAGAAGTTTACCCATAGAATTATCCATATCAAGTTGCCAGTTGGGCTATCATCGACTTTCTATACAGGGTCATCATTTTTCACAGTTTTTTGATCTGATCTTATTACATGATGTGAGACATGTCACACCCAAACCAGTGCTGTTGGCAATTAATTGACCTGTGTGTGTTTGTGGTGATTGATTTCTTGTGTCACAGGGCAAATTGTGGAAGTGTTCTGACAGTGCTGCATTCACCTCAGGCAGAGGCTCTCAATGACGTGGAACATTCAGAGAGGCAGCTCTCCCTGTAGTGCATTCATATTTAATATCCCATCGCTATCCTAATAGAGCTATCAGTCTCTGTCTCCCTCTGTTCTGTGTGAGTCTCAAGTAAAACATTGTTCCAGCTGGTGTTCCAAGCGTGTCAGGAACGATGCAAGTTGGCAATGCACTTGGTTATGCAATACCCGTTGTATCTGTTGTGAGAGTACCCGTTGCACCCCTCTGTCTGTCTGTGACTGTGCAGTTTTATCGCAAATGTTGAGAAATCCGTTGATCCGACGACTTCCCACTTGGTGCATCACGCCCTTGGGTCCTTGCCGAAACGAACATCGTGTTTGAAGTCGGTCAGTCCCATATGCGTATGACCATACATGGGCATTGCGGGCCATTTGGCTTAGTTTTGTTCATTGACAATATAGGGTATTTTGTTACACAAATAGCCAATCTTCTACAAGCTCACAACGCCATACGAAGCGAAGTAAAAGAATTACGCCTTCATATGTCCCGATTTTCATTCGTATTAGCTATTATTAGACAACTCACAAAACCAGCCAATGAATCATGTTTAGGTAATGTGATGTCCCGACATCACGCATGCACGCATGCATGCAGAGAGGGAGGGGAAAGAGAAAGAAAGAGAGCGCTCTCGATAGTTAAATATATATATAATAAATAAGGTTCCATTTGCGCAAACTGGGCTCGGGAGAAAGAGAGAGAGGGAACGGTGTAGCAGAGATAGACAGAGCGAGGCAGATAAATTATGAGAGAGAAAGAGAGAGAGAGAGATAATTCACATTCTCTTCACTCTGTAAAATGTTCACGTAGTGTTTTTTGCTTAGGCATGTAACAATGAAAAGCAAATGATTATCCATTAGAAATTAAACGTGCTGGACACAAGTGTCGGGTGCCTATACTGTTTGATCGGCACCGTGACAACGCATGTCACGGTCTCCACTCGGACAGAACAGGCTGCACCGGGAGATTAGGGCCGTGTCTCCCGGTGCAGCGTGTGCCGTGTAGGCATATCTATACAAGATATTCATTTTGGCCGATAACTTATAGATCACCCAGTTGTTCTTTATATGTATTATTAGCTGAAATGATGCTTAGCTTTTAGAAACACGCTGTGCAGTGGCAGCAGCGTCACACTTCTCCCGGTCAGCAAGAGCATCATCTCCCCGCAAATGATTGCTCCTGCACGGCTAAAATAATAAGAGGCCTACATTATATACACCATAGCGATTCTCATAATTAATATTATATAGATACTATTTATGAAATAAAACATTTCCAGGTAGTGGTTTTAATGTCTTTGCTAAGCTGACAGTGAAATGCAAATGATCCATTACCTTGAACAAAGGCGCACTCCGGGAGCGCTAAACGTGTGAATTCTCTTAGGAGGGGGAGAATGGGGGAGAGCGGTCTTTTCTGCCGATAACTACCGTCAGAGTGGTATAATTGTATTTTATTTCATAATTAGGAAACGTTTCAGAAGCGGAAAAAAAACGAGAACATATATCTTGAGTATTTAGGAAAAGTCATGGAAGGGGAAATTTCTGAGACCTTCACAGGGAGAGTTATTGCACTTTGAAATCTCAAAATCGGCCTAAGGGACCGGTTAGTCACCTGTGTGTTAAACTGTATATGGGCATATTTGGATCGTTGGTTCTGGACAACCACCTATCTGACTCAGCGCCGGGCATGGCACTCACTCGGGTCGGTGGCGGTTATGTACATGCCGAGCTAGAAGTCGTGGTCAGGAGGTTCTTGAGATGCGCGAATGACAGTCTGACAGAAATTTCACGCATTTATTGTAGGATAATCGCAACGATATCTATGTTGCATGTCCTTCCTCCTCTTTGCCCTCATTATATTTAGCAAATACTGCCTAAAAAGAAAGTTTTATTTGTTTAAGAATGCTTGGGAAGTTGTTAAGAGAGCCAGATCCAGATAATTCACATATCAAACCGTTATTCACTCCAGAGGAGTAGACATCATTAGATCTTCATTTCCTATAGCTGCCAGGTTGTATGACAGGTCTTTTAGTCTCATTCTTCATTTAATTTTATCTTCTCTGTCCAATGAACCAATCCACACCACCTCCCTTCTCTTCCGAAGTGTTTTTCGGTCAGGCCAAAATAGAAAAGTAGAGTCTGTACACTGACTGGATCATTCTCCCATAGTAAAGTTATTGAATTACAACCAAGGGGACGGGGGGGAATCATCTAGGAAACTATACGAAGACACTTCTGGGCCAGGTCACCTGACATATCACATGAACCTAGTTGGCGCCCCATGAATTGATATCACAAATATATCCAGCATATAAAAGATCACACCACAACAACCTGAAAAAATCGCACCTGTGCATGGTATCAAATACGACACACATGCCTTGTATCAAATCAAATCAAATCAACCTTTATTTGTATAGCACATTTACAACAGCGGAGCTGACCAAAGTGCTGAACATGAAAAAATCAATAATACAGAAACAATAATACCTGTTGTATGGGCCGTTATGTCCATGACGTTAGTTATCTCCATACATGGAGTTCCGTGCTCATATGGACATACCGTGCTCAAACGGACACAAAAAGGAAAGCAGAGGAACACACCTACAGTATACACGCACACATGCACGCATGGACACACGCGCACGCATGCACACACACCTTTGTGTCTGTCTTAAGCCATGTTTCCATAAAGTTATTCGATTTAGGGAAGCGAATTATCAGAAATACGCATTAAGACAAAGCAAATTTGTTTCCATTTGCGGGTGTCATTCGAATTAGCGACGGTCGCAAGAGTTGATCGGAACCTGAGCACTGCATCGTCTGCACGTCTGACTGCTGTGACTCGATCGCTGTCTAGTAGTGGGAAGAAGGGGTTATCAGTCATCATCATGGCCCCAAATAACTTTTAAATATATTACAATTGGCGACGAGTCTCTTACGAAATTGGCAAGAGTTCCTCTCAATACATAAAGCTATATAACCTCTCCATCATCGGCAATAGTCAGTGCAGTGGTGTGTGTTCCCTACACTCCCGCGCCCCCACCGTTGCATTCACCGGTGCAGCTTCGCTGCACAGTGGAGTGCTAATCCTGCAAGTTTCAGCGTCCTCTGGAAGGTCAAGTGGCCGATCTGCAAGCTCACAACGCGGCGCGGAGACGTGGATGCGAGCTGCTGTGAGCTTGTAGATTGGCCACTTTAAACACGCAACACCGTGTGATGAGGAAGGGTTAGCCACCGATGGCTTGACTCCGGGACTCACGGTCCGTGTCACTCCGTGTGTAACAAACAACCAGTTTGTTTTGTGGGCTAACATGGACGTAAAGCGACAGGGGAAAGTGTTAAATTGGAGGACGATATGGACCTAGAACGTCATAATCTATTCGCATTCATTGTCTGACCCGTTTCCATTCACTTATGCGCATTTAGTTTATTCGATAAAGGCTCAAAATCCTCCTCCTCCAAGCGGATAATTTTTTTTGCGGATAATGAAAGTTTATTCGCATTTTGAAGTGTTTCCATAAAAACATTTAGCGAATAAGCCGTTAATGCGCAAAAAGTGGCTTTATGGAAATGCCACTTTAGAGTTGACACAGATTTGATTATTGTCAATTATTTCCCATGTTGGGATGTAAAGGGTGCTTCCATGGGGGTGCAGGATGACAAGATGGCCCAGCTGCTTGCACCGCCAGGACCAGAGAGCTTCCACCCCTTCTGCGGTGCCAGCCTCAAGGCCATCGAGAAGCGGATCGCAGAGGAGAATGCCAGGAAGCCCGCCAAGGGAGAGAAGAGAAAACACAGTGACGAGGTTGGGCCAAAGCCCAGCAGTGACTTGAAGGCAGGGAAAACGCTGCCTTTCATATACGGGGACATTCCTGAAGGAATGGTGTCAACACCCTTGGAGGACCTGGACCCCTTCTACAGTAATCAGAAAGTAGGTGTGCGTGTTATGAAAGGAGGCAACCTGATACAATCTATATCTGATAAAGATATATAATGATCTAGTCTCTGTTTCATGCCATTAAATTGGTATTATAGCATAGTAAAGGCTGTCCTTTGGCTGCCCCTTGTTTATAGCCAGTACTACTGGTTAACACTTTACAGTATATGAAACCCATGTATAGCATGCATTATAATGTACTTATAGTGCATTATAATCTGTATATAACAATATGAGTATTACTTGTAACAATATAAGTGTTTTATGACTTACTGTAATAAGGTCAGAAGTATAAATGCATTGTAATCAGATCATAAGGTCAAGTGTCATATTAATAGAACACTCACATACTTGTTTTGGATCAGGATCAGTGCATTATAATTATTCTCATAGTTGTAATACATTATAATATAATAATAATAATGATGTAATAACATTAAATCTATGCAAGAATATTACAGATGACATTTTATAACAGAAGTTATTATAATCAATGCATTTTACAATTATTATCGTGTATTAGAATTATGAGAATTATAATATACTATGATCCTTTCTCAAAAACGAATTATGTGGCTCTCAGGATCTACATGGGAACAGCGTGGCTCCAATGTGGATCGCAGACTTCATGACAGATATATATCATATATATGACATATGACTTGGAGTCATAGAATAGAAAGTGTTTAATTTATAGTTTTCGTCTTTGCCATAGCTGTTGTATTGTTGCGACCGTCAGGTCGCAGTTACTATCAAAACCTCAACCAGCTGTCCGTCTGTCAGTCATCAGTCAGTCAGTCAGTCAGTCAGTCTGTCACACGTCACACTTTTGCCCTGCTCATATCTCCGCAACCGTTGCCCCGATCCATGCCAAATTCTGCACACACACTCCTTACCTGCCAAACCACAACCTCCATCAATTCTCACATGGCCCTCTTCTAGCGCCACCATGAGGCCAATTCTTGCTAAACACATTTTTGGACACTGCTCCTACGAATTTTGCCCTAAAATCATGCAAATCGGTACACACTTGCGCTACACTCATGTCATCAACGTGGATCTGTCCCATTTAGCGCCACATTCAGGCCGATTTTTTTAACACATTTTTGGACACTACTCCTAAAGAATTTGCCCTTAAATGACGCAAATTGCTACACAGTATGTCTATACTCATGTCATCAACATGGATCTGTCCCATATAGCGCCACCATCAGGCCAATTTCACGCTGCGACCTGGCGGTCGCTTATCTCCCGATTAGGGAGTCTTACTGGTTAAATTCTCCTCGAGTTGGTGGTTCCCACCCTCGGTTCTGAACTAATAGCAAAATAGCCACCATATCAATATGGTCCATGAAGATTGTGTTTTCTGGCCCTGCTGTAATTCAGGTGTTGTCTTGGTGATGTTGTTATCCAGCTAAAGCCTTTGTACCTCACTTACAGAGAGACAAGCCCAGTGACAGTGATTTACAAGTGCTTTGTCATGAAACCACAAGCTACGACTCCTTACTCGTGATCTACAGATTATGTTTGAACATCTCTATTGGATATTGTGCTTTTAAAAGAGGAATGTTGGTATTGTTTTCTTTTTGTATAGTAATGATGAATATCTCTCTCTGTCTTAATATCTCTCTCTCTCTCTCTCTCTCTCTCTCTCTCTCTCTCTCTCTCTCTCTCTCTCTCTCTCTCTCTCTCTCTCTATCTCTCTCTCTCTCTCTGTCTCATTCTATCTGTCTCTTTTCTCTTTCCTCTAGACTTTTATGGTATTGAACAAAGGAAAGGTCATCTTTCGCTTCAACGCCACTTCTGGCTTCTATGTCCTAAGTCCCTTCAACCCTCTTAGAAGAGTAGCAATTAAGATTTTGGTACACTCATATCCTTTCATTAAAGCATAAATCAGATTAGCATTGTTGAGAGAATGTATAATAATGACTAATTGCGACCGAAGGTCGCATTATTATACCCTGAAAAACCTCGTAGCTTGTCTGTCTGTCTGTCTGTCTGTCTGTCTGTCTGTCTGTCTGGCTGGCTGGCTGGCTGGCTGGCTGGCTGGCTGGCTGTCTGGCTGTACAGGAAGTGATGTCAGTGTGATGTCAGTGAGTCACAGTGATGTGGTACAGAATGACTCATATATGGGCATAAAAAGGATGTCACGTGACATCACTTCCTGTACTGACAGTCAGACAAGCTAAGAGATTTCTCAGGGTATAAAAGTCCATATATGGTCATTCCCAGAAAAAGAAAAAAAAACTTTTATGTCCATGCATGGACATTTCTGATTCCACGTCGAAAATGAGAATGTTAGGGTACCATATATGGCCCATATATGGAGATCCACAGGCATCAAACCATGAGGCCCTAACTCACCAAGGCCCTGCTTGGCATTACAAATTATTACGTTTTTTTTTTTTATGCCCATCTCCATGTATGGGCATAACATATATTGTACGTATATGGATACATATTATTATTAATAAAGGATAAAATAAAATAAAAAGTACATATATGGTCATTCCCAGAAAAAGAAAAAAAAACTTTAATGCCCATACATGGAGATTTCTGATGTCATAAATCCCAGGCCAAAAATGAGAATGTTAGGGTACCCCCTTATGCCCATATATGGAGATCCACAGGCATCAAACCAAGGCCCTAACTCACCAAGACCCTGCTTGGCATTACTTACGTACGTTTTATGCCCATATATGGAGATTCCTATATTGTCAATATTAATGACATTATTATTATGTTATCAATATTAAGGACATATATGGGCGGCGTGTTCCTCCCTTCACGTCATCAGCGCCCACCCCCTAGGTGGGGTTGGAGATAGGGCCTTTCTGTGTGGAGTTTGCATGTTCTCCCCGTGTCTCCTAGGGTTGATACCCTCACAAAAACATGAACAAACTCCCCCCAGAATGACAACAACTAGAATCGTCAGAGAAACGCAGTGGTTGGCCAGATGGCCAAGAATTGGCGCGACCTCGCCCTATGTCACCCTGAGGTCGCAAGTCACGCCCACTTATAGTATTGTACAAATCTATGTTCAATCTAATCTAACCAAATGCGGTGGATTCTGCCAATGTTTTTCAATGGAGTGGACAGCCACACAATGCCAACAGAACACTCTGTTCCCACTGAAAAGCAGAATCCACTGCATAGGCAGAATCAAACTCTGGTATGACCGTACCCTTATGGTGGTTTCTGGCACAAAATCTTAAGGTCTTAAGGTCCTTGACAACAGCTTCCACAGCGTTCAGCATATTAATCATGTGCACCATCCTTACCAACTGTGCGATTATGACCTACAATAAACAGACTGACTGGGAAAAGAATGTAGAGTAAGTGCTCCTTGAAATAAGGCATACATATTATTAGCAAAGCCAGCAAATTATGGCCATGCAAATTAACACATTTTGTTTCTGACAGGTACACGTTTACTGCCATCTATACTTTAGAAGCACTTGTCAAAATGTTGTCTCGAGGATTCGTTGTGGGAAAGTTCACTTTTCTGAGAGACCCATGGAACTGGCTGGATTTCTGTGTCATTGTCATGGCGTAAGTCTCTACTGTGGTTTGTGTCAATGAACTGCTTAAAGGGCTGATTCTCCCCCAAAATTACCTTTTTATTGATTACTCATCCCATTGAAAATATATGGATGTTTTTTAGTTTTTTCGCATTCCTATAAGCCAATAATTTGAGGAGGCTCTTTGTGTCTCCATAGGGAACAATGGAGACTATTCGTGTCCCCATTGGGAACCACTGCTGGTCATCAAATTATTGGCTCAGGAATGTGACAAAAGCAAAACTATCCATGCATTCAAGTCTCCATGGGGTGAGTAATCGATAGGAAAAAAAACACACACATATATATATATATATATATATATATATATATATTTCTTTTTTTTTTTCTTTTTTTTTTTTTGTGAATAGTTCCCTTTAAGAACTATTTTATACTTTGTTGTATGATGGTGTAGTGGGTAAAACATAGCTGATCTACAAGTCCAGAACATACAGCAATGCGATGCGTTGTGACTATTTTGGAGGAAAAAAAACTATAATAATCATAATTTACATTGTAAATGCAGTTGAAGGTAGAGATTCAGGTGGAGGTGATCTCGTTATGAATATAGCTGTAGAAATGTAGATACATCCCCATAGTAACAGGTCATTAATACAAATGCTTATTAGTATAATGTTTCCTTTGTGAATATGTTTCCTACTGTATGTGTTTCCTATGTATAAAAATCCTTTTTCCCTACAGGTTTGTAACTGCGTTACCGGTACATAAAAACCTAGGCAGTGTTTCAGCTCTTCGCACTTTCAGAGTGCTGAGAGTTTTGAAAACTATTTCAGTTATCCCAGGTAAGCTACCCTAGCATTTGACAGCTGATTGCGTGTGGGATGATGCCTCCTGCAGCCACCCCCCACCCCCCTCTTCTTGCCCCAACCTCTGCACTTGCTATATTGTTTTGTCATGGCGTGATCCCAACCCCACCCCTGCCCCCTTATTGCAGATATGAGTTTGTGGACCTGGGCAATGTCTCAGCCCTCAGAACATTCAGGGTTATCCGAGCTCTTAAAGGGATATTCCACTTTCAAAAAACTTTTGCTAATTTTATCGTCTAATCAGGCTTTTATGAACACCCTGAACAGTTTTTAATTTGCTTCATTCAATATTTAGATATTTGATGTAATTGTTATCTGGCCCTCCAGGCTCAGGGCCTCTCCCCACACACACCCATTGTAACTTCAAACTTCATTTTAACCATGATGGATTCATTAAAAACACTCATTATGTTTTTCTGGTGACTCATATTACCCTCCTAATACGTGAGCAGGCCGTGTTTTTTCAATAACTTTTTTCATTTATTTTTAATAAAATATTATTGTATTTAATTTTTTCCATTTTCCCAAAGAATTATTAAAAATAAAAGAAAAAAGTTATTGAAAAAACACGGTCTGCTCACGTATTAGGAGGGTAGTATGAGTCACCAGAATACATAATGGGTGTTTTTAATGAATCTATCATGGTTAAAATGGAGTTTGAAGTTACAATGGGTGTGTATGTGGATATAGGCCCTGAGCCTGGAGGGCCTGATAACATTTACATCAAATATCTAAATACTGAATGAAGTAAATTAAAAACTGTCCAGGGTGTTCATAAAAGCCTGATTAGATGATAAAATGACCAAATTTTTTTTGAAAGTGGAATATCCCTTTAAAACTATCTCAGTCGTCCCAGGTGAGAGACAGGTTAAATGGACGTGGCTACAGTCTGTCCATCATCCATCCATTCCTCTACTCTAACAGGCTCTGGTTGATGTCATTGCTTGCTTGTC
Source organism: Nannobrachium achirus (assembly GCF_963921795.1). NCBI lineage: Eukaryota > Metazoa > Chordata > Actinopteri > Myctophiformes > Myctophidae > Nannobrachium > Nannobrachium achirus. The sequence continues at coordinate 49,217,713 of NC_137831.1, read as the reverse complement.
GTGTCACAATGTGAAACGGTAAAATTCAGAATGTTAATTTAACTATGATAGTGACATTTTTTTTTTAATGGACAGACCATTTGTATACAAAATTAACATTCCAGATTTTGCTGTGTAGCCATTAAAAGCAGGAATATAAAACTGTAAGAATCTTTGTGGTTGCATAATTTTAGACATACTTATTTTTCTCATGTGTGTGTGCGTGTGTGCACGTATGTGTGCATGTGCACGTATGTGTGCACACGTGTGTGTGCGTGTGTGTGTGTGTGTGTGTGTGTGTGTGTGTGTGTGTGTGTGTGTGCGCGCGCGCGCGCGCGCGCGCGCGTGTGTGTGTGTGTGTGTGTGTGTGTGTGTGTGTGTGTGTGTGTGTGTGTTTCCCCCCTTAAAATACCAATTTGTTGTATGGTAGATTTAGATTGTATTTTGACTGTGAAATCTGTGGCATGTTTGTTGAATGCCTTTAAATTTTCCTTGCTTTTATTCCTTCCTTGGATGGATGTTTCCATGTGGTCCCTGCTTCTAACTGAGATTGGTTAAAGATAGTTACGTTGTTTTATTGTCTGGTAGAGTTCATGCCTAAGCCTAACTGTTGCATGTATACTTGCATGTGCATACATACTAATTATTAACCATACCAAAACTCAAATTGTGTTGATATGATGCATGTATTCATGTATTAGTGACTTCACAAATGAGTGTTCTTGCCATCTTGAATGTAATGTTTTTTTTTCTTTTCTTTTTTTCAACATTATTTGTTATATAGGAAGCACTACAAATGTGAATCTTGTGTCTTGTAAGGATAGTGATAACAACGTTTTACTTTATGGAGCTTGTGTCTTCATGCTGGAGATTGTATTTTTCATATGTGTTTGTTTTTTTATAGTATTCTGATTCCGTAACAAATGGTGATGTCTTTGGCAGGCCTGAAGACCATTGTTGGTGCCCTGATCCAGTCAGTGAAGAAGCTATCTGATGTGATTATCCTCACGGTCTTCTGCCTAAGCGTCTTTGCCCTCATAGGGTTGCAATTGTTTATGGGCCATTTAAGACATAAGTGTGTGAAGAACTTTACTGAGGCTATGAATAACCGCTTCAATGACACACCGTTTGAGGAATGGGCATGCACAAATGGGAACTTGAATCAAACAATAATAAACAATTTCTGGACAGAGCACATCAATAATAACAGTAAGCTAATTATTTTCTACTGCTACTATATACAGTACATGCTCTAATGAAGGAGAGGCAGAAATGTAAGCATTTCTTTCTGACCAAAATAAATTGGTGAAATTGAGGCTTTGTTATATTGTATCCCTTGGATCTTGAGCCTTCTTTAAGTACATATTGATATTGTTGGGGTTTAGCATCACAGAATAATTTGCAACATTTCTTTCAGCGATGTGGTATGGGAATTACCTAGCTTATAATAAAATGAAAAAAAAAAAAAAAAAAAAAGCCAATATGAGCATATGGTGGGTAATTAGGGTATTTTTGGGCTGCTGAATCCATTCCAACCATTAGTTTTCAGTTTAAATGACTCCTTGGCCTTAAAATAGGCCTAATTGGCTAAGGCTTAGCCAATCATGTCATTCGAGTTCACCTGTGTCCTGTTAGTCCCTATGCTTTAAACCCTTTTGAGTGTTCCTTGTCAGATTGTATCATGTTATCATGTGTCATGATGTGCGCTTACCCACCTGATCTTGAATAGTTTTCATGAATTCAAACCCTACTCCAACCATTTTTTTTTATTGACAATATTATGTCTTGTGGACACAAAAAGGTAGTTTGTTGTGGCCTATTTTATGGCCAAGGAGTCATTTTTACTGATAACTAATGGTTGGAATGGATTCAGCAGCCCCCAAATACCCTAATTACACACCTCATACGCTCATATTGGCCATTTTCAATTGTTTTCCCCTTTAATCTCAGGCCCACGGGATACCCCCAACTTTGATTGGCTCCCACAAAGTTCCCCAAGGGAGTTGTGATTGAGAAAGTTCAGAGGTGATAGTTGACACCTTTATGAACACATTTGTGAAGAAAGATATTGATTTTGATTTAGTTCCCAGATTGGTTTAACTTTCGGCTAACTTTACCTAGCTACAAACCTGATTGCAAGATGTCTTTCAGGGTACCTCCTAAAACCTACATTTGAAGTTGTATTATGTCTGTGGACCCACCATGGCCATTTGGTCAAACACTGACTCTACCCCTGTCCTCAGGGAATTACTATTACTACAGCCTCGAGGAGGGAAAGGACCCGTTGCTTTGTGGAAACACCACCGCAGCTGGGTATGATTTACCCCAAATATTAGACGATAATGACTTATCTGACTTATCTGTTTATCTGTGTTTTTGCGCTACTTCCAGATTTTGAACCTGGCAAAGATTTGAACATAAAGGATATGTGTTTTTCCCATTTTTTGTCACAGTGGTCCCATGCATCTACATAATCCATCATTGTCAAAACATGGACAAAACAATACTTTATCACAGTTAATATTATTGCACTCCATTAAAGTAGGCATACTTTTATTGATGGAACCAAAATGTGACATAACACTGGTGGCACCCTTTAACAGGCTTTGTAACCATTGCAGGCAATGCCCGGAGGGTTTTTTCTGCGTCAAAGCGGGAAAGAACCCAAACTACGGTTACACCAGCTTTGATTCCTTTGGGTGGGCCTTCCTTTCTCTCTTCAGGCTAATGACCCAGGATTACTGGGAACTTCTTTACCAGCAGGTATGCAAGGAACATAGAGGGGAGCTAATCAAATAGAATGAAAAATAGAAACTTTATATATATGAAAAAGTATATTTTATACATAAATATTAAGAACGTAATCCCAGTGAAATGATCTATTTCATTAAAGCACAGTTTATATCAGGTAGTGCCAGTTGAATATATCATTCAGGCTGTCTAGAACCAAGGGTCAGAGATACAATATGTACTCATCAAGTAGCACTGCATTATATAGAAAAGATATAAGAACAGGTTTGTTATTTCGATAGACTAAATCCCATAACCTGGAGGGAAGATTGTTTCGCAATTAGCTAGTTTGCTGTTAGGCTGGCGAAAGGTATTACTTCATCTTCATCACTGATCACAACAGGCATACAGTTGTTGAAAATGCGTTCTTACATACAATATAGTCATGAAAGAAAATATTGTCTGTGTCCTGTTCAAACTAATTTGTTAATGTGCAGGTGTGTTTTTTTTCTCAAAGAGACAAAGATGAGTCCTGTTGTGCCTTGGGAAAACACGAGATGAATGGCCTTTAAAGAGATGAATGTCGACTCACTTGAATAGGCTTGGCTTAAAATCCTACTCTCTGCTAAAACAAACAATAATCCAAAAAGGTCTCGTGAGAGGTTTTCTATTGCACAAGGGACAATTAGGTATCGGTATTTACCATCAAGCTGTCCTTGATGTGAATGTTTCTCTGTGCATGCATGAAAAAACATGCACAATACTGCCCTGCTAAAACATTATGCTGCACCTGCCAAAAGGCTAGATAAGTTGTGCAATAATTTGGTAACATGTCATTAGGTCGAACACCCTTTGGATCAACCACCAAACTCTAACCCAAACCCTAATCCTAACCTCAGTAAAACTATGCCTAACCTAACCTCAGTAACCGTGATGCGGGTGATTATCTAACCTGCCGATGCTCGCGGGTGATATCTAACCTGCCAACGCTGTTCGACGCAACGGGAGTTTGACCTATGGGGCAGTCCCCAATAATTTGTGAACTTTTCTTCGTCACGGTGCAGAATAAAGTACTTTAGCCACTAGCCAGCCTAACAGCTTTCTCAGTGATTGACAATAATTATTTCCATAACCTGCTCAATTAATTGCCGAATTAATTAAATGTCTAAACGTATAGCTTCCTACGACAAAGTATAAATACAATGTTAGACTAGACATTTGACAAATTAAAACAAAATGTAAAGCAAATGATCAACTGTGTCTTCTCTGCAGACACTGCGAGCATCTGGAAAGCCCTACATGATCTTCTTTGTGCTGGTAATATTCCTGGGTTCCTTCTACCTGGTCAATCTGATCTTGGCAGTGGTGGCCATGGCCTATGAAGAGCAGAATCAAGCCACCATTGAGGAAAATGAGCAGAAAGACATGGAGTTTCAGGCCATGCTGGAGCAACTGAGGAAGCAGCAAGAGGACGCTCAGGTACAACATTAGGCGTGGACTTCTCAAACTTTTACATTTCAAGGACCCCTAATTTGGTATTATGTACTGTTACAGACTGGTATGGGATAATAAACACCCTCCTTGGAGAAGCACTACACTACTACTCACTACCTCCAGGAGGATTCCCAATAGTGGCAGGTTCAAAAGATAATTAAACACTTTTTCAAAAATCGTATATTTTCAAAATCTTTGCATCAGGTACTGTCGACGGCCCGATGGTTTGACTGTTAAATCTCCCTTTGACAGTTTTTTTATTGTTTTGTTATAAACATACATTATCAGTCAATAATGGGACATGTACAATGAGGAAAATAAAAATGCATACATTTACAGTATGTTAACAACGATCATGATTTACAGCAGGGGTGCCCACACTTTTTTGACTTGTGATCTACTTTTAAAATTGCCAGCTCAAGGTGATCTACCAACCAAAAAATGATTATCCAATTGTTGAAAATACGGTATGGGGGCTAAATAACAACATTAAGGCATTAGAACGGTTTCAAAAATCAATTGAAGCATTTATTTATCATTTCAATTGCTGGTTACTCCATATTAGGAAAAGTGTAATTGCAAAGAAGAGAATGGGTTCTAAGTTACTCAGTCTAGTTAACAAATGACTTGTGGAATGTAACAGTTAACAAAGCAGTCACATGAAGGCATAATGCACCACTCAACACAGTAAGGAGCACCATTTTCATCAATGAGCCTTGAAACAACGCAACAGGTAACAAAAATGCTCTCTCTTACTATCTCATCAGTAAGGGATTAAACAACACTGTTTTGGTTCACAGAATGAAGGAGAAAGAAAGAAAAAGAAAGGAAATGTTGTGCCTGGCACAATTTTAACTGTAACACAGCTAAGTTAGAACAGTCTCTTACCATCTCATCAGTAAGGCATGAAACAACACCAAATAACACTGTTTTGGTTCACAGAATGAAGGAGAAAGAAAAGAAAAAGAAAGGAAATGTTGTGCCTGGCACAATTTTAACTGTAACACAGCTCAGTTAGAACAGTCTCTTACCATCTCATCAGTAAGGCATGAAACAACACCAAATAACACTGTTTGGGTTCATAGGATGAAAAAATAAAAAATAAACAGAAAGGTAAAGTTGTGCCTTGCACATTTCTTAATTTACTGCCACAGAATTTAACAAAAAGCTCAATCCACCGCCAGCTAAATTGAGAATTGTCGCTCATCTTTGAAGGCCTACTGGAGAAAATCTGTTTTGACTATAAAGACAACAATGATATGGCAACGAAGAATAGAATGTCTACTTTGTAACAGAAAAAGATTTCGAGTTTTTATCATGTTCTGTCCATTAGCTAGAAGCTGCAGAATATGGCCTAAAAACAGCTCTTTGAGAACATAAAGCTGAGAAAAATGCATTTTTGTGAAGAAGACATTTTCAGGCAGAAATCTCTCTTTAGCCTTTTATTGTTGGCTTCAGTAACATCACACCTATGATCAGTGGTTGTTTACAAACAAATTCAAAAAAATAAAAACAAGAAGAAGTGTTTTTTTACACACTTTTAGTGTGTAAGAGCAGTAAGAGCAGTGCAGAACATTGACACAGTGACATGAGATTCAGCCTGAATCCTGCTTCAGCTTTTAGGGTTCTCTTTATCTCACACTTTTTAGGTTGAAGTACAGTACAAATGATTGTCTAGTTTTACGGGGGGTGGGCTGTAAGGTCGCAAGTGAATGACCTAGCTTTTCATTCAGCCTGCACAGGGCCTGGGGCTCCATTCTGTTTCACTACAGCCAGGCTCCTCCGGAAGGGCTACACCGAGTCTGCTGAACTCTGCACCCCTACCACGTACACAAGCCTATGGTCGATCTGTAAATTATACAAATACATAATTACTATAAAATACATGAAAAATAGTACACCTCCAAGCTCACAACGCGTCACAGCAGAATGGGTGGAGGTTGGGGGCCTAATATTTTCATCAAAAGGCTGTTTTAGAAATTCTCTAACATTCTATGCACTTCACTGCTTACCACACAAATATATATATAAACATATATATATAGTAATTATGTAAAAACAGCATTCATGGTCTGGAGAGGGCACTTTTTACAGATGGATAAAAGGGCAGGGGCTCCAGCCCCCTTTGATGTCTATGTGAGCATGTGTCTGGTGCTAAGTCTGCTTTACAGAAAAAAGGTTTTTGTTCTTTACCTATCCTTGTCCTTGGACGACTACGATGTGGCAATGAAGAAGTAGGCTCATCATCGTCGACTCATCATCTAAAATCATAGCCAGGAAATTATCAAAAGGTTTATATGTAAACAAATCAATTTACAATTTTGACATTTAGCAAATGACTTACAATAAGTTCATATGTAATACATAAAATGCAGATATAGTAAATAGTTACCATGCATTTACTGTCACAGTGAAATGCCCTTTATACCCTGTATGTATAAAATGTCACAATGCAACATAGCTCTGTTTACACAAAGCTGTACTCCCTCCAACTGTATATATGTTCCCCATTTTCAACAGTTTTTATTTGTAACACTTGCTTTGGCAATGTAAACGTATGTTTTCTCATGCCAATAAAGCTCCTTTGAATTGAACTGAAAAGCTACATCATCAGACATCAGAGATGTAGGCCTACTGATGATGATGATGACGACATAGCGAGGTGGGTGCAGGGCGTCCACCGTACGTGCATAGTACGTGCACGCGCGTGCACCGCACGTAAAAAGAAACCTCTCCCTCTCTCACACACACACGCATCGTACGCACGCACACACAAACTAAGCCAATAAATCCTAAATTCCCATCAAATAATCCTAGTAGCTGTGCAGTGCACCGTACACTACATGCGTACGTGCACGCGCGTGATAGGAACTCCATGTGTGTCCTGTGTAGCGACAAAAACAAACGCATGCACGTGGATCCTAACTGCTTGGATCAAGTTACTGATCCGGTCCGGATACGGAAACATTTCTTGCATGTATGTGTACGTGTAAATAGCCGGATGCAGTAGGCGGGCTCTAGACCGGATCCCAATGTCGGAGTGGCAACACGTCGCAATGGAAAACCGTTACCCCATCTCACTGATATAGACCAGGCTTCCACACGGATGCTCTGTTATCACACAGTATACAACTATACAGTATACAATACATACATGCACTGGATTTAAGTCTTACCACTTTGGACAGTAGAATCGTGGCCTCTGTTCTCCGAGGGGTCTCTACGCGGAAGCCATTCTTCATTGGCCAAATCGTCCAGTTCGTCTGTCTCTTCGCGGCGGTGGCGGCGGTACATGGTCTCTGCTGCTGCGGCGATGTGAGCCCCCGGGCGGGGGAATCCATCCTGCACGGGGGTCGAGCTCCGTCGGGATCGGTTTCCACAATATCAGGTGGCTCTTGATCCACTTTTGGACCCCGGTTCTTCGCGACTGGCACCATCTTCAATCTTTTTATCTTCAATACCAACGGCTACAGTGGACTGGCACCATCTTCAATCTTTTTATCTTCAATACCAACGGCTACAGTGATCTTTTTCTCTTCTTCATCATCATCATCATCATCATCATCATCACGACCACCACCACCATTCATGAGCGCTGGTCCTGGGTCACCAACACGGGTAGGTTGTGTAATCCTAATTCTAACAAAGTTTATTTCTATCCGTGGATCTGCTACTGCTGCTCCTCGGCCAGGGGGGGTTGGGTCGCGCTTCGGCGGAATGATACCAGCAAGTTGAGGCTGAGTTGGCCTACTACTTGGCCTAATACATCTCAATATTCTAGTACTGCTAAATACTACCAGTAAGACTCCCTAATCGGGAGATAAGCGACCGTAGGTCACTTATCTCCACAAATAGGGCAAAAATGTGTTTTGCCAAAATCTTCCTGATCCATGTTGATGACATGAGTGTAGACATACTGTGTAGTGATTTTCGTGATTTTAGGGCAAAATCTGTAGGAGCAGTGTCCAAAAATGTGTTTTTAAAAATCGGCCTGGAGGTGGCGCTATATGGGAGAGATTCATGTTGATGGGATGAGTGTAGACATACTGTGTAACGATTTGCGTGATTTTAGGGCAAAAATTGTAGGAGCAGTGTCCAAAAATGTGTTTTGCAAGAATCGGCCTCATGGTGGCGCTAGAAGAGGGCCATGTGAGAAATGAGGGGTGGGGTCTCCGCGCCGGCAAGGCGGACGAATAGGTACCGGCCCCGGCTGTCCCGGTCACTCCTAGCCGGAGTTACGGCATTTTATGTGAGCTGCAGTGTAGGGGGTCCTCCACTGGGGGCGCCACCACTTTTGCATCCGTTCTGGAGCACCAGGAGTGGGTGGTCCCCGGGAATTCCCCGTGAGCAGCCCCGTTGGGGTGGTCATTTGGTCAGTTTAGCACATTTGGTCATTTTTTACATCTGGGGGTCCCCCAGGGACCTGGGGGTCCCTGGAGCTCTGGGGGTCCTTGGAGGTTGTAGTTTGGCAGGTAAGGAACGTGTGTGCAAAATTTGGCATGGATCGGGGCAACGGTTGCGGAGATATGAGCAGGGCAAGAGTGTGACGTGTGAGGTGTGACAGACAGACAGACTGACTGACGGACTGACGGACGGACTTACACTTTGTGCAGGGTTTGATAGTAAATGCGACCTACGGTCGCAACTACCTACTACAATTACTATACTAATTACTATAAAACAACTGATTTCCGACAAAATGATCGCTTTTACCAACGTGTCTCTCTCTCTCTACTAACAGTCCGATGCAAAAAACAATATAATCCCTCAAGGCTAGCAGCTAGGCAGGCGGAGCCAGGACAGTCTGTTTACTTTTTTTTTTATGACGCGGTTTCCGGCTGTCCTCAAAATGACCCGACGACCAATTATACATTGAAAAGTTGCGCAAGGACGTCTTTTATCATAATCCATAAAAAACATCAAACGAACGAACGGCCGTATTGGCGCGCCTCACTCTCTAGAATTGGGGCGAACAGGAACGTCCAAAGCAGTATAAGAGTTAACTGTAAAACAGCTCAGTTGTGAGAACAGTCTCTTACTATCTCATCAGTAAGGCATGAAATAACACCAAATAACACCATTTGGGTTCACAGAAAGAAAATAAATAGTTGTGCCTTGCACAATCTTCACTGTAAAACAGCTTTAGAACAGTCTCTTGCTATAAAGTGCACCATGCCACCATTACCACCAGTGACCAGTCTCTCTGTCAATATATTAGTCCAGTCCTGCCTTAGACAAGTTTGTGTTTCCAGCATAGAAACCACTGACCGCTTGAAGCTTGAAATGTCTCCCCCCCCCCCCCCCCTCTTGTTGACTGTCCCTTCAATTCCCTGTGAAAAACAAACACAAAGCAAGGCTAAGAAACCAAATAATTTGCATCTATACAATCATCATTTCAGGGCTCAATTTCACGATCAATAGCAGCGCTATCAAATCCGACCATTGCGCATGCGACACACACACACACACACACACACACACACACACACACACACACACACACACACACAGTGTATGTGTGTCACACACACACATATCCAATCCATTGCGCACATATCCAATCCATTGCACGTGCGGCGCACGCACACACGCGCTGGACGGTGCATGCAGACAGCAAAACAGATACATTACAAGCCACAATGCAATATTTTGAAATATATTTAGGACAGATTCCTACCTTAATCAGATGACTGCTTGCACTGAATGGAGTCCGTTAGTGCTGCGTAATCTGGACAGTCACCGCTGATAGCTATTCTCATGCAGGCCTCCAGATGCTCGTCTGTCAAGGTGGAGCGGTACTTGGACTTGATTATCTTCATGTGAGAAAACGCTGATTCACATAAATACGTTGAGCCAAAGAAAGCTGTGAGGGAGGTTGCACATGTCCTTATGTTTGGATACTTTTCCTCTGTTAGTAAGTGCCAAAAGGCTCCATCGCGCGCCCTTGATTTTAGCTGGATGTCAGCCTGCAGAGCCAAGATCTCATTCTCCAGCTCAGCTGTGTTCATGTTGAACAGTGTTCCAATTTCAGAGGCCATGGAATCAACATCAGTATCTTCTCCGAAAGGGAAGCACATGAATGTGGCGATAGGCTCCAGTGAGGCAAAATCTTGAAAGCGTTTGTTGAAGTCTGACAGCACGTGTTGTATTTGCTCTGTGTAGCACGCACTGTCAATTTGCGCACTCGCCTTCCCTTGCCTCTCCAACTCGGATTCCACGTTTGGGAATTTCCTCAGTTTCTTGCGCTGCATTTTTGATTTATTATTTTCTAGTTTTCGTTTGAAACTATTAACTGAGCTTATCATGTCGACCACAGTTTTGTCTTTCCCTTGCAGTTCCAAGTTCAGTTCATTCAACATGTCAGTCACATCAGTTAGGAATGCCAAATCTAGCAGCCACTGCTCGTCATCAAGTTGTTTGTATTCCGCATGTTTAGAGTCATGGAGAAACTCTTTTATCTCAGGTAGGAGCTCTCTGAATCTCTGGATAAATTTCCCCCTACTCAGCCACCTGACATCGGTGTGTAGAAGCAGCTCAGTGTGTTCACTCTCAGCCTCTTCCAGCTGCGCACGGAACAGCCGTCTCTGGAGTGCTCTGGCCCGGATAGAGCAGGCGACTTTCATTGACACTTCCATCACCTCTTTCATATTCAACATTTTCGCGCATAGAGCTTGCTGGTGAATTATGCAGTGATAGTTAATAAAGTCTGGAAAATCGTTGTCCTGCTTGCATTTAGCGACGAATCCATTATTACGCCCCATCATTGCAGGCGCACCGTCAGTGGTGATTGACACTAATTTAGATATTTGGATCTGGTTTTTGTCAATGAAGCTTTTGAATGTCTGAAAAATGTCCTCGCCCCGAGTGTTTTCTTTCATTGGTAGCACAGCTAATAGTTGCTCTTTTGCTGTCATATCTTTGAAAACCATCCTGATAAAAATACACAATTGTGCTGTGTCACTTATATCAGTGGACTCATCTAGCTGCAGCGAGAAACACTCACATTTTTCAATGTCCCTTTTAAGCTGCTGTGTTAAATCACCAGCCATCATTTCGCAGCGCCGTGTAACAGTGTTTCTGGATAACTGAAGGGATTTGATAGCGCCAACTATTTCAGTTTTGTTTTTGAAATCACGAAACAATGAGTCCGCTGCCACAAGGAAGGCGTCTTTTACCACCTGTCCGTCTTGGAAGGACTTCTGTTTCTGAATGAGCATATGACTGACCCGGAATGATGCTTCAGTAGCTGCCTTTGCTTTTGAAGTGGGTTTTGTGAATAATGACTGCTGACCCCTTTTTTTAGATCGCTCACCAGTTCTCTTCTCAATTCACTGCTGAGCGGGTAGTCATCGTAGTTGTACTCTTTATGACGTGAAGTAAAACGTCTCTCTAAGTTTCCCTTCTTCAGAAACACAGCCGCTTTACAAACGAGGCAAACGCATTTAGAATGCGACATCGTAAAAAGATAATCTTCTTCCCATTCTGGATGGAAGTGATAGGTTTTTGCCTTCTTTGCCGTGCTCATATTGGTAAAACTTTTCCTTTTTTAGTAGACTTAATACTGCTTTGTGCTTTCCCTCGCGCCATCAACTCTTAAAAACAACAAGGCATTGCATTGTGGGCTTGAAGACGCGGGGCGTTGTACGGCCGCGCATGTGAAACCAAAAGAGGAGGCGTTTTGTGTGTTTTTTTGTTTTTTTTTGGAGCTGTGTGAAGCACAGGCTCCCTATACGTGGCTGTGTGGGTCTGTGTGTCTGTGTGTGTGTGTGTGTGTATGTAGCCTGAACTTCCTAAACTTCGGCACGCCACTAGTCCCACAGTTTTGCCACCACACACTCGCGCCATATGTCAAATCGACCGGCTTACTCGGGAATCGTGGGCTATTACTTTTCTAAGAGAAAGGTTCTATAGTTTAATTGATATTAATTTATTAGTGAATTAATTTTCCCCATTGACTTATAATGGGAATCGCAAAAACTCACATTCAATTATTTGTCTCTCGCAAACCATAGGGGCTAGAGTTTCAAGACTTGGAGAGGAGGTTCATAATGATTTCAAGGATTAAATGAAAAATAATTGTGTCATTTGGCCCCATGGTGGCGCCATAACACCCCACTTTACGTTTTGGCCTGTAACTCTTGAACCGTAGGTCGGAAAATTAAAAATATTTTTTCCCTGGATTCCTTGGGCCATGACGCATCTCCCCATATAGGCCACGCCCATTTGCGCCATGATAGATTGTCCGCCATCTTGAATTTTCTCCAAAACACACTTTTTGCTCCTTTTCCTACATATTTTCTTCAAATGTCACAAAAATCGGTACACATGATCCACACACACACACACACACACACACACACACAGCTCCACTTCACACGGGTGTGATTTTTTTTTAGGGTCATGCCAGGCGATGTACCTGCGCTGCCTTGGCGGTCGACTGGTCGATCGCGATCGACATAATGGGCACCCGTGATTTACAGTATACATCACACAGAGTTTACTAATCTTACACTGAAAAGTTTTTGTTTTTGTCAGGGAAGGCACAGAATAAATAGCATTAAGCTCTTTATGCCAGGCCTCGAGTTGGTTTTCCAGAACCGCTGATCCGACTGATATGCCCATATAATACAGTATATGGGCATACAGTATCATTCGGATCTCCCTAGATGCCTATATATTATATAGGCATACAGTATAGAGAGATCCGGTTGTTCAGAACTTCCGATCCGACCAATATCGCTCGACCAACTTCTAGACAGTTTGTTTAAGTGTGCGTGTTTGTTTGTGTGTGTGTGTGTGTGTGTGTGTGTGTGTGTGTGTGTGTGTGTGTGTGTGTGTGTGTGTATGTGTGTGTGTGTGTGTGTGTGTGTGTGTGTGTGTGTGTGTGTGTGTGTGTGTTTCTCTCTCCTTGCCAGGCAGTGGCAGCTGCAGCGGCTGAAAACGGGGAGGTCATTGATGGAGGCGGTGTGACGGGAAGTTCCTCCGATGCCTCCAAGCTCAGCTCCAAGAGTGCCAAAGAAAGACGCAACAGACGCAAGAAAAGGAAGGAAGAGGAGGGAAAACAGGGCGACGAAAAGTTTCCTAAATCCGAATCGTCTGAAAGTATAAAGAAGACCCGCTTTCGATTCTCCATGGATGCCAACCTGCTCTCATATGACATGAAATACTCCTCTGCACATCAGGTTTGGTATTATCTGTTTGATAAAAGACCAGTTTTTGTTCTTTGTTCCTAGTATTGTTCAGTGTTTTATGTTATGTCAATCGACAGGTTTCAGGTAATCCATCCAACTTGTAGGTTGACTATTCTCTGCTCTTCTCGGCCTGACAGCATTGCGTAGGAGGGCAGAATTTAGGCCTAACTAGTCCTGCAGCTGGCAAGCCCATTTCCGGTTTTCCGAGTCCCATAGCTAAATTTGATTGGCTCGTCGGGAGATTTGAACAGGAAACAGTTGACACCTAGTTATGTGTTTCCCGTTGAAATCTTCTGCCAAGCCAATTAAATGAAGCTATAGGAATAGTATTTCATTGTTTGCCATGCTTAACTACACTTTAGGGCCTTTTCCACCGGCAGAGAACTGGTTTGGGTTCTTTCTCCCGCCTATGGGATGGCAACTTTCTTGGAACTTTGGTTCGTTCTTGCGAACTGGCTGCGAACCAACTTTTACGGTTCAGAAGCAACTCGGTTCTCGGTAGGGATGGGTACCGAAATTCGGTACCGGGACAGAACCGATAAGAACATGACGGTTCCTGGGTACCCAAAAAATATATGTAATTTCGGTACTGCCTATCGGTTCCTAGATGTGATGCACTAAAATATAAAGACAGCACAAACAGCACAAATTGCACAATCCAAGCACCGCGATGCGTCGAAGCATAACGCTGGAGCGTCTCTGTGTTGAATGAGTACAGACGCGTCTAGCAGATTACCAAGCATGTTTATGAGTAGAGCGCTCGTTTTCGCCAGCGTCGGCAGGTTACTGTCAGAAGACAATGGTTAGATCATGTCACAGTTATTGTCCACGACATTGCAATCGGCGCGACTAGACGCAGTACGGACACAGCGTGGCGCGTCGCTCCAAGCTGCATTCCGACCCTCCCCTCCTCCCTGTCCTCTGCTCCCCCGTCTCAAGACAAGTAGGAATTGGGAAGAAATAGCCAACCAGCAACCAAGCTTTTCTTCTGGAATTAACCAAACTAGAATCCACTGTTCCACAGAGCGACAGAGGGTCTAACATTAGCGCTACTGTGCTAGCTAGCCGAGACGAGAGCCTGTATCTTAAAAGAAGTTCGGCGGTCCTTCAGGCCACTCACCTCTAGAGTTCACAGCAAGATACTGTGTGTGTGTGTGTGTGTGTGTGTGTGTGTGTGTGTGTGTGTGTGTGTGTGTGTGTTAGGGCTGTCAAAATTTGCCAAAAATAGCATTCGAATATTCCCTCTAAAATCCACCGTTGATTCGAATAAATTCGAATATTCGAATAATTCTAATAATTCGAAGCATTCGCACTTCGAAGCTGTTTATTTTAATCTTTTTTTTTTTTTTTTTTTTTTTTTAAGAAACCTTTTTCTTTAATTATTTATTTTATTTGCATTGTTATATTGCTGTTGGTGTACTGATATTATCTTGTTTATTATTGTGATGTGTTATCTGCTTATTGTAAATCGCTTTGGATTAAAAGCATCTGCTAAATGTCTAAACTGTAAACTGTAGACAGTCGCTTCTATCGCTTTACTGTGTGCAGGTCCGCGTTGGTCAGGGACGTGCAAAGAATGTTAAGAGAGGCAGGGGCTGACATTTCTAAAAGGGCCTTTTGGTGGACAATTCTCTGTTAAAAGGGCAGGGGCTCAAGCCCCGTTTGATGTCTGTGTGCACGTGCCTGCGTTGGTAAAAGCAAGAGCAGAATCGAATCGTCGTTGCGAAGCGTCACAGCAGCTGTGCAACTTGGAACAGCCACGACATGAAACGAGCAATTATAATCACACCAATGGATTATGTTTTGGTTTGAACCAAATTAGGAGCAGTGTGAGTGACGGAGGGAGTTTTACCGTTACCGTGGCTGCGTGCGAGGAGACTGACTCGGTGAGAGAAGAAATCCATGCTTTTTTATATTGTGTTTTCGGTGGAGAAGTCTCGTTGTATGCCTTCCCGTCACTACCAAATGAGTCGCCCGTTTCAGCTTGACTCGTTAATCATTCTGAATCAACGTGAGCAAGTTTAAAAGCACTGTGTGTGGCTTCCGGGTTATGCAGAGTGAGGAGTAGACGTGTTTCTCTGCTCCCTCTTATTTCATCTATAAACCTTCGATTTCTCACTATTCTCCCCCAAGGGATGTGATTTTGTATCAAACAAAGTACACTATTAAGTTTGACTACAAATTATGGCCACGAGAAACCAGGCCAAACTGTTAAAAAAAGACATTGAACAAAAAGACGCTGCCGCAGCCGCCGACGCCACTGATACACTGGACATGGAGGCCCTCACTAGCTTGCTGGAGGAACATCGTAAGTCTCTTGAAGCCTCATTTAATGGGAGACTTGACACATTGGAGTCCAAACTGGATGCTGTACACGCTGCTGTTACCGACGGACCCCGTGTCCGTATTGAGTCTTTGGAATCTAACGCGAACTCGGTTAGCGACCGCATCACCTCCTTGGAGGCTACTTGTACGGAGCTAGCCGAGGCCAATGCTAAGCTACGTGCTAAAGCCTCGGACCTCGAGTCCCGCAGTCGCCGCTGGAACGTGCGAGTAGTTGGGCTGGGTGAAACGGTGGGTCTCCGGCTCCAACCCGACTACCTTTTTCTCCAGTTTCCTAGTTAAAGTACTGGGTGATCAGATCCTACCTACCCCACCCGAGCTGGAGATAGCCCACATAGCATTAGCACCCAGGCCTGGTGCTAACGACAAACCACGGCATGTTCTCATCCGCTTCCACAAGCTGCAGGTCAAAGAAACGGTTGTACGAGAGGCACGCAAGAGAAGAGCTGATCTACAGTACGAGGGTAAAAGAATCGCCATCTATGAAGACTACCCGCCGGAGGTTATGGAGCAACGCCGCTGCTACAAAGATGTCATGGCCGAGTTGTACAAGCTTGGCCGCAAACCATCTCTCCATTATCCATCCAGATTGATAATAACGGAAGAAAACGGCGCCAAGCTTCGGCTTTCAACTGTCGAAGAGGCCAAAACA
Source organism: Nannobrachium achirus (assembly GCF_963921795.1). Classification (NCBI taxonomy): domain Eukaryota; kingdom Metazoa; phylum Chordata; class Actinopteri; order Myctophiformes; family Myctophidae; genus Nannobrachium; species Nannobrachium achirus. The sequence continues at coordinate 49,201,324 of NC_137831.1, read as the reverse complement.
TACATCTCAACCAACCGCAAGTAGTGGGTGCTTTCATTGTAATTTAATTTGTTTACTGGGGGACAATGGACGTGAATCTGTGTTTGTTACTTGACTGAGTTTTACCGATGCTAGCGGATTAGCATGCTAAGCTAACACAGATGCTAGCTGTTGTGGTGGAGGCTTGATTTGCCGCACCGCCCAGCTGGCTTTAGCTGGACGCTAACTGACTTTGCTAGGGGAACGGGATATCCACCACGTCATCGTCCTATCCTTCTTTTTTTTTCTTTTTCTCCTCGCTTCATTGTTTCATGCGTCATCGTACATTCCCCCTTCTACAAGACTTTCTTTACGTGTGCACAAACACGGATACTCAGACAATTTTGTTTGTTCATTCTTCCTCCCCCGATATATATATATTCTTTTATTGTACGTTTTTGATTTGTTTGCTGTTTCTATCATTGAACGCAGTGTGTGTTTGGCTGTGAGTTGTTAACGTTATATCATTTTGTGCTTGGAAATGTTGGCAATACTGGTTCGCGGCCGATCGGCGACTCGTGGTGGGATTCGATGGCGGCCGCCCCGCTGTCTCGTTCCGCGTCGCGTCCGCGCCGCGGTGTGGGTTCGGTGGGGGGGCCGTCGTAGGTCCCCTATACTATGAGGCTTTGTGTGTTTTGGGCGAGTACTTAATCTAGTTGATAAAGCCCACAGTGGGCTGTTAATACTTTGTAAATCTGTATGTCGAAATGTTGGCAAAACTGGCTTGTGTCCTGTCAATGGTTCGTGGTGGGATGGCTGTCGGTCTCCCTGCTGTCTCGTTCCGTGTCGCTCTTGCGCCGCGGTGGGAGTTCGGTGGGGGGGGGGGGCGTCAGTAATCCCCTGTACTACGAGGCTTTATATACTAAGGGCAAGAATCGAATCTTGTTAATTATTTGATCACTGCTTTTTTTTTTGCTACTAATTTGTGGCTCACTGGGGTCTGGCACTTACTGCTGTTTGGCCCTTTTCTTTTTATTTACGTGTCGCCTTGTGATATACTATCGAGATATACTATATTTTGAAAAGATGTAAAATTATTTCTATCTTTATATTGTACATATAACTAGGTTCAATAAGGGTCTATTGTGATTGCATGTGTATATGTGTATATATATATATGTATAGATATATATTTTTTTGCTTTACTTTTCTTACTTTCTACACTATTTAAATTGGGATGCTTGCCTAGCGACTCTGTTCCGCGTCATATTTGCCGTGGTGCGGGGCTGCGAATCGAGCTACCTTTAGGTTGTAATAATTAGTTAACGTTATGTCAATATGGGCAGTACTTCATTACTAAGTGGGACTTATAGGCTTGTGGCGGGTTGCTCAATTTGGGCTCTGTCGCAGGCTTGTAGATCTCCCCTTTTCTATATATATATATTTATTTTTGTTTACTTTGACTTTGATTTATGCAAAATATTTAACCATCCCCCTTTTCCTTCTACATTTTTTTGTTTTTTATTCTACTTAGCCAGCCCCATCTGGAAATTAATATGCTACACTTACCACAGCCCCCTTTTTCTTCTGAACAATCTCTGTAAACTGACATGTGACTTTAAAGGGTTCGACTCTATGTAGTTTATGACTACTATTATTCTGCCTTAATTGTACTCTACAATGTTTTTTTTTTTTTTTTTTTCTTTTTCATTCTTGTTTTTCTATTTTGTCGGTTGTCTTTGATATTTTTGTAGTCTTTGACTGTTGCTTATAAATCTTTAAACACTAATGGTCTTTTCAAAGGTTTGTACACATATTAATGTTAAGCTGTTAAGGCCATGTTCTCTGTATTGCTCTATTTTCATTCATCATAATGATACCTTGTGTTCATACATAGTCGAAAACTTTCTACTTGTTAACTTTTTGATATTAGATTGGGGGCTGGCTATATATTTTATACATTACATTGGCTTGATTTATGTTTTATCTTTTATTGTTTCTGTTTTTTTTTTGCAGTAGGCCTATACTGTCGACACGTTTTAACGGGCTTAGGTTTTTCATTTCTTTTCTTAATTAATTTCCTTTCTACTCTCACGCCTTGGGGCTTAATGTGAGGTTTCGTTGGTTATTACTTTATTCATTGCAGAGGGAACGGAAGTTTAGTAGACTAGGTCTGACTAGGTTCAGGTTAGTCCGTATCCAGAGTGATACATATGTCAAGTGTTCCCCCCCCCCCCTTCCCGTCCCCTTCCTTCTCTGCTCAGACGCCGATGCCACATAAGGGCTGTCGCTGATGGTTGGTAGAAACATAAATTTCGTTTCCTGGAACGTTAAAGGGATGAATATCCCCACCAAAGCTGGTAAGGTACTCTCTCACCTGCAACAGTTAAAAGGTGACGTTTGTTTCCTACAGGAAACGCACCTTCGTACAAAAGAGGTACCCCGCATTAAGAAACCATGGATGGGCCATTTGTTCCATTCCAGATATTCCGAAAGGGCAAGGGGAGCAGCGATAATTATACATCGGGATGTCGCTTTCGAACTAAACATGACGGTGTCTGATCCTAACGGCAGGTACATTATAGTGTCGGGTAAATTACAGAATAGTCCAGTGGTCCTGGCCTCAATATACGCTCCAACTTGGGACGACGACAAATTTATTTCCAAGTTTTTCGCCTCCATACCAAATCTAAATGATCACCAAGTCATAATTGGAGGGGATTGGAACCTGGTTCAGGACTTGGGTCTTGATAGATCGTCCGCTAATCGATCCACTTTATCTAAAGCATCCAGGGCCGTAAAATTTCAAGCTGATCAACTCGGACTGATAGACCCCTGGAGGACTAGGTTTCCCTCAAATAAAGTATTTTCCTTCTTTTCTCATGTCCACCACACTTACTCCCGCATAGACTTCTTTTTACTAGACAATAAACTACTGCATAATGTTATTTCCTGTGACTATCACAGTATAGTTATTTCTGACCATGCCCCCACTTCCATGGTACTTAATTTCCCACAAGGCAGGCCTCCCTCTAGATCTTGGAAGTTCTCCTCTCACCTGCTCTCTGAGCCTACATTTAAAGATTTTCTTGAGTCACAAATAAAAATGTTCTTTGAGATTAATGACATTCCAGAAACGTGCAGCAGTATATTATGGGAATCCTTTAAAGCCTATCTCCGTGGGCAGATTATTTCCTTTGTTTCTCATTTTAAAAGAACAGAACAAGCCAAACTGACCTCTTTATCAACTAAAATACGGGACCTAGACGCCCAATACTCGGTTAACCCCTCCCCCACTCTATATACAACCCGAGTACAACTTCAATCTGAATTCGATTTGTTATCTACCACTATTGTCGAGAGGCAGCTTTTACAGACCAGACAGCGTTATTTTGAGCATGGAGACAAGGCAGGCAAGTTGCTCGCATACCAGGCTCGGGCAGCGGGTGCTTCCAGACTGGTCCCGAGAATACGGTCGGCTGCGGGGGAGATTGTGACTGACCCTACGGACATCAGTAACATTTTTTCTGAATATTATTCCAGTTTATATGCTTCAGAATCCAACATACATGACTGGGACGGTCCTAACCCGTTGGATACTCTGACTTATCCACAAGTTGGGGAGGGCTTCGAGGCTACCCTCGGAGCTCCTCTAACTGTTCTCGAAGTTACCGAAGCCATAAAATCTTTACAAAGCGGCAAATCTCCTGGGCCTGACGGCTACACCACAGATTTTTTTAAAGCATTCAATGATGCTTTGGCTCCAATCCTAGTGCGTGTATTCAATGACGCTTTTGAGAAAGGCCAACTCCCGCCTTCTCTGTCAGAAGCTTCAATCTCTATACTATTAAAGAAGGATAAGGACCCGCTCTTATGTAGTAGTTAAAGACCGATATCCCTTTTAAATGTAGACTTTAAAATCATGGCCAAGGCATTAGCAAGTCGTCTTCAACGGATAATGCCTGATATTATTGATCCCGATCAGACTGGCTTTATTACAGGTAGACATTCGTTTTTCAATACGAGAAGATTGTTTAATATACTTTACTCCCCTGCCTCAAATTCCCCTGAAATAGTTCTCTCGCTCACGGAGAAAGCGTTCGACCGCGTGGAATGGGGCTACTTATTTTATGTACTTAATACATTTGGTTTCCCCCCTGACTTTATAAAATGGGTACAGCTTATGTACACATCTCCAGTGTCCTCTGTTAATGTCAATGTTGTGAAGTCCGGTCAGTTCTCTCTTTCCCGTGGGAATAGACAGGGATGCCCAATGTCTCCGTCCTTATTTGCGCTCGCCATTGAGCCTTTGGCTTTGTGGTTACGTGCAGAGGAAGGCTTTCAGGGGATTTCACGTTTTGGTACAGAGCATAAGCTCTCCCTTTATGCGGACGACCTTTTACTATATGTGTCCCGATCTCATTGAGAGCCAGTCATTTCGGAAATTACAGCTTTAGACAGGGACTGAAAATACCTTTTTTTTTTTTTCTCACTAAAATGTGATAAAGCCACTAAAGCATTTCATAAATTTCAGGCTACATTTCACTTAAACGCCAGAGCTTAACTCTGCATGTAAATAAGACTTTTTTTAATTAATGTGAGAGTTCGGTACATAATTCTGTTAGTCCTCCCAGTTGATATTAGCTAAAATGCTAACTAGCCAGCCTTTGTTAGCGATGCAAACCACAGTATTTATCCCATTAATTTAATGCCACGTGTGTTCCAAATGAACGATTATTAACCACGTAATGTATGATTTAGTGTATTATTTTATTTATTATTCTTCCGCCGTTCTTCCGCTGTTTCTTCTTCTACGCTGGTGAAAATGATCCGTTCCTGCCTGGAGGCGTCTGTGACATATGCGTTTGTCTTCCTTGAAGTCACTGAGTTAGCTTAGCATTGAATAGTACAGTGTCGTCGTAAACTATCTAGTTTTAACGTTCATAGCGTTTGTTTTTTTGGACAATAAATTGACAGCCAAGAAAACATGGATGGAATGCAATCGTTCACTCGCCGTCGGAAAGTTGACTTTAGAGTATACTATTCTGGTTGACTGGCTATGAGTGGCTAACGGCTAACGCTAGCTAACGTTAGCTAGCGCTAGCTGCAGGCTAACGCAGGTGTTGCGCACGTAATAAATTCTCTTCAACCTGGTGTTGAAAAGTTAAACCTATTTGCTACGTACGTCTACAAAAACGTTCATATTTCAAAGATAAAGTGCTTACTGAAGTCTCACAGATGTCACAGTATGGTACGCTCAAGCAGAATTACCCGTATCTTTCGTATTGTTTAATAAACAGCGTTTTAATCCGATCAGACGCCATTTTCTGTTGTTTTTCAGCCATGCGACCCCATCGGTTGCGAGGTGTACTGCACTTAGATACATTAATACCTTTTTAAGGAAACGACGACCGATCGGATTAAAATGCTCCTCGTTAAATAATACGATCATTACGGGACATTCTGCTGGAGCGTACCCTATGGTGACATCCGTGAGCCTTCACTAAAGCAATTTATCTTTGTAATCTGACCGTTTGTGTAGACGTACGTAGCAAATTGGTTAAACTGCTCAACAGCAGATTGTGTTGAATTCACGGTTGGCGCAGCGTAGCGTCTTTACATTTAGCCCAATAATGCTAATCTACAAAGCAATAACTAAATTTTAAAACATACATAAACCACTTTAGCCCTATGTTATACCAAGGCTATTTGAAAATAGCCGATCTACAAGCTCACAACGCATTGCGGTGCGACGCGTTGTGAGCTTGTAGATCTGCTATTTTCAAACATTTTGTACTTTTACTTTTGGTACTTTAAGTACATTTGGATACCAATACTTTTGTACTTTTACTCAAGTACATTTTTAATTCTGGACTTTTACTTGTAACAGAGTGATTCTACATTGCAGAATTGATACTTTTACTTAATTATAAAATGTTGGTACTTTTTCCACCACTGTGTAAACGTTTGTGTTCTCATGCCAATAAAGCTTCTTTGAATTGAAGATTGAATTGAAGATTGCTCCCCATGTGGCGGAGTCAGGTCATTGCAGGTTAGACATTTATTTAAAACTTGAATATCTCAAAAGTCCTATTTCAGCATGGCATCATTCTATAAGCCATATCTTCAAAACTGTTGGGTCAATCTCCACAACCAATATATTATTTTGTAGCTATGATCCCCAGCTTTCGAATGAAATGAAAAAAATTGCAATGACTGGCTCTCAGTGAGATTGGGACACATATGTCTCTAACCCAGCGGCATCTTTCCCTATTATTCTGCGTATCATAGAACAATTTAAGACTCTTTCAGGTTATAAACTTAATCTTCAAAAAAGCGAATATATGTCTGTTAATGCCTCTGCTGACGCACTCTCCCAATCTCTCTTCCCTTTTAAGAAAGTCACAGAGGGGTTTAAGTATTTGGGAATCTTCGTAACTAAGACATTTGCTGGTCTCTTTGCCAAGAACTTCGGCCCATTAGTTGATAACAGTAAGGAAGAGTTGGCTCGGTGGTCATCTCTACCTCTTTCTCTATTGGGACGGGTTAATCTGATTAAGATGGTCATACTTCCCCGATTCTTATATCCATTTCAACATGTCCCAGTTTTCATAAATAAATCTTTTTTTACTAAGCTTGACCAGATTATAAGATCCTTCCTATGGAGTAATAAGCGAGCACGCATTAAGTTACAGGTCCTTCAGCTTTCTAGGTCAGAGGGTGGACTATCGCTTCCCAATTTTCGTTTTTACTATTGGTCCTCCAACATAAACAAATTTCTATTTTGGAATACCACTCTACCTGAGGGCTCCCCGCCCCTATGGGCTCAAATGGAGGCATCCTCCTCAAGCTTCTCGCTCTGGTCGGTGGTTAGCTCTCAGTTGCCAACTCAGGTTAAGCAGGTCTCCAAAAACCCGATAGTCATAAATTCCCTGAAAATTTGGTCTCAGTTCAGGAAACAATTTGGCCTCCACACAACATCTAGATTAGCCCCAGTACACTGTAACCATCTATTTCTCCCGTCATGCACTGACCCAGCCTTTAAGATCTGGTCTAATAGGGGCTTACGAACTATCAATGACCTTTACACTAATGGTATTTTTTCCTCATTCGCAGAACTAATAACTAACTTCAATCTTCCCAATTCCCATTTATTTTGTTACTTCCAAATTAGGAATTTCATTAGAAACAAGTACCCGCAGTTTCCTAACCGCCCACCGGCAACCGCGGTTGATTCACTCTTGACGCTGGAGTCTGGTCAAAAAAGGCTGATTTCGATTATATACGATGACATCTCTAAATTCAATTATACTCGTCTTGACTCCTTAAGGGCCGCTTGGGACCAGGACCTCGGGATTACTATGTCTGATGAGCAATGGGATGAGATCTTAGACTCAGTACATACTTCTTCTATTTGTGCACGACATAGACTTCTGCAATGCAAGATCCTACACAGAGTCCACAACACAAATGCAAAACTAGCCAGGATATATCCTGAGAGGTCGGATGCATGTAATAGATGCAAACAGTCGCCTGCAGATTACATGCATATGTTTTGGTCCTGCCCCAAACTGTCAGGGTTTTGGACAGCAATATTTAATACCTTGGGAAGGGCATTAAACATGCAAATTGTTCCTGACCCCATTATTGCCCTTTTCGGAATCTCTAACTTACCATCCTATCAACGACGAGTAATAGCCTTTACAACCCTGTTAGCAAGGAGATTGATACTCCTCAATTGGATACATCCATCTTCCCCATCACACAACAGATGGATTCACGAAATTCTATACTGTATCAAACTTCCACAAAACGTGGCAGCCCGTGCTGGATTACATCGGCACACTCACGATCACAAACGAACTTAACAATTAACCTGAACAGAGACTCCCCCCCCCCCCCCCCCCCGCCCCCCTCCTATCCTCGTGTTTCCCTCTGTCTTTTGTCCGGTCTTGGTTGAAAGTGTGAATGGGATTTTGCGACTGTATGTTTTTGTTTCATGTTTTGTGTGTTCTCTTTATTTTATTGAATCTTTATACACTGACTTTTGATGTTGAATATGTAAAATAAGTGCAGTTTATATTTGTGATATTACCTATTATGATGCCTTCTACTATCCCTGCCGAAAAAATGAATAAAGAGATTTGTAAAAAAAAAAAAAGCACTGTGTGTGCACTGTGCACTGCGAGGCGGACGAGTGCATCTCTCCACTCCGACATGTGACGGCCAGTGACAGTGTGAAGGGAAAGTTAAGCAGCTGGAGGTTTATGCTTCGCTGTATGGCGGTGTCGCTAAATAGGCACCCTTAATTTACAAGCCCACAACGTATTGGATCAGCGACGTATTGTGGACTTGTAGATCAGCCCACTTTTGCAGCAGCGAATGGAGACTTCTGCCTTGCGAGACCAGCCACCTTTTAACGTTCCATGCGCCCAGAATCTAGCGAGAAGTGCGGTAGATTTGTTTTAATTAAATATAAATTAATTCGAAGCTCAATTTTTTACTTTCGAATATTCTTTTATTGTTACCATTCGAACGAATATTCGAATTTCTAATTGCGACCGTCAGGGAGCAGTTTACTATGAAAACCTCCACCGGCCGTCCGTCCGTCCGTCCGTCCGTCCGTCACACGTCACACGTCACACCTTTGCCCTGCTCATATCTCCGCATCAGTATGACATCACACCACATGTGTACACAAACCTTTGTGTACGTTGCTGTGGCAACAGTCTGTTGTTGCTGGTCTGTTAGTGTACGTTAGCAACCACCTTAGCAACCATGGTTTTACCCTAGCAACCAACTGTTTAACCTAGCAACCGACTGTTTACCATAGCAACCATGTTTTTTTACCCTAGCAACCAACTGTTTACCATAGCAACCAGATACGCAGAGCAGGGATCTCCATATATGGGCATAAACAAGGTGACATCACACTGATGTCAGATACTCAGAGCAGGGATTTCTCCATAATATATGGGCATAAAAGGGATTCTGTTAGGGATCTCCATATATGGGCATAAAAGGGATTCTGTTAAGGATCTCCATATATGGGCATACAAGGGATTCTGTTAGGGTTCTCCATATATGGGCATAAAAGGGATTCTGTTAGGGATCTCCATATATGGGCATAAAAGGGATTCTGTTAGGGATCTCCATATATGGGCATAAAAGGGATTCTGTTAGGGATCTCCATATATGGGCATAAAAGGGATTCTGTTAGCTGTTAGTGATCTCCATATATGGGCATAAAAGGGATGCTGTTAGGGATCTCCATATATGGGCATAAAAGGGATTCTGTTAGGGATCTCCATAAATCATGTTTGGAAAAAAAAGGGATTGTATCCCAGATGATGCCCTGTTAGGAGATCCACACTAACAGAATCCATATATGTTCCTACCGACAGCTGCTATAAGCCAACCCTGGCGATAAGGTCTGAGTCGAAGAAATGCTTCTTTCCTGGCAAGAATTGCCCCTTTATACTGTAGGGCTCGTTTGTGTATTGTATGACATCACGCCACATCATCGGCTGAGGACTGTGTGATGTCATCATATCTCCATATATGGAGACATAAGTTGCTCATGCCCAAATATGGGCTGGTGAGGTCAGACTTGTGACAGTGTGATGCGTAGGTTATCTCCATATATGGAGATTCAACTTCAATGAGTAACCATGGCAAACTGTCAACTGCCCGTATGTCTTGATAATTGGTAAAACAAACTTTTGGCCTATTTGTGGAGATAAGCGACCAACGGTCGCTTATCTCCCGATTAGGGAGTCTTACTGGTATTCTTTCACACCCCTAGTGTGTGTGTGTGTGTGTGTGTGTGTGTGTGTGTGTGTGTGTGTGTGTGTGTGTTGCTAAAATGAAACTGAAAGTGAATTCTCCCCAAACATTGGCAGGCCTATTATAGTAACGAATTGGGCCGAATCGCATGGATGAGCCCTGACAGCACATGGTTGGTGCTACAGACTCCAAATTTCGCACGCAGATAGCTCAGACCTTTGCCTACGTTCTTAGCTAGGCCTCGACCCGACCCGATATGCGGTTTTCCGGAACCAACGCTAAAGGTTCGGAATCTCCATATGCGGAGTCCTGACTACTAATTGAAGCCAATGGACGCCGAATCCGAATGGCCCGAATCACATGGATGAGCCCTGACAGCACGTGGTTGGTGCTACAGACTCCAAATTTCGCACACAGACAGCTCAGACCTTTGCCTACGTTCTTAGCTAGGCCTCGACCCGACCCGATACACAGTTTTCCGGATCCGGCACGAAAGATTTGGAATCTCCGTATGCGGAGATGACTGACATCGGGCTGTTCCGGAGCAAGCGCTGACTCATTGTGACATCACTTCATAAAAGGCTCTGACATCACATACGCTAGATGAGTCAACTAAAAATCTCTCTGAGTGTGGCATAAACTAAAGTCTTTCTTCCTCTCACTTCGAGGTGAGCAAAGTTCAGGGTGCTCTTCAGAGCAGTTGGGTTCAGGGGAATTAGCGGGCTGTGCCTTTAAGAGAACCAGGTGAATAATGTGGATAAGCCCGGGCAGTTCCCTCTCACACTAAACTTAAATAATAAAGGGGAATAAGGAGCCCAGGGGCTAGGGAACTCCGGGGCGCTCTGTAAGTAAAGTAAGGGGTGCTGTGTCTGCAGAGATCTCCATATATGGGCATAAGTGGACAAAGGCAAACAGAGGGGAATAAGGAGCCCAGGGGCTAGGGAACTCCGGGGCGCTCTGTAAGTAAAGTAAGGGGTGCTGTGTCTGCAGAGATCTCCATATATGGGCATAAGTGGACAAAGGCAAACAGATGGTCAAAACGGGTCCTATGACAACAGGTATAATGGGGTTTGCATTAAAGGGTAGGGCCGGAACCGGTACTGTGTCTGCAGAGATCTCCATATATGGGCATAAGTGGACAAAGGCAAACTGATGGTCAAAACGGGTCCTATGACAACAGGTATAATGGGGTTTGCATTAAAGGGTAGGGCCGGAACCGGTACTGTGTCTGCAGAGATCTCCATATATGGGTATAAGTGGACAAAGGCAAACAGATGGTCAAAACGGGTCCTATGACAACAGTTATAATGGGGTTTGCATTAAAGGGTGGGGCATTCATTCCCTATTTTAAATTCGGCACGCGTGTTTCCCGCCGCAGCAGGTAGTCGGGGGCACTAACAGATGCAGAGATCTCCATAATGGGCATAAACGGACACAGACATCAGATACAGAGATCTCCATATATGGGCATAAAATGGATGCAGACAGACAGATACAGATATCTCCATATATGAGCATAAATGGACACAGGCAAACAGATGGTCAATACGGGTCCTACAGAGATCTCCATATATGGGCATAACATGGACGCAGACAGACAGATAACTCCATATATGGGTATAAATGGACACAGGCAAACAGATGGTCAAAACGGGTCCTACAGAGATCTCCATATATGGGCATGAAATGGACGTAGACAGACAGATATCTCCATATATGGGCATAAATGGACACACGGCCAAACAGATGGTCAAAACGGATCCTATGACAACAGATATAATGAGGTTTGCATTAAAGGGCAGGGCATTCATTCCCTATTTACATTGTTCCCGAGTTGGCCAGGTCGCCGGGCGGCCGAGCTTCTAGTTATAGTAATAATAATAACACAATTAGGCCATAAATGTGCAATTATGCAACTGGAGACATATTACCTTTTATTACCCAATACATAAATAAATAAATAACATTTAAAAATAATGTGTGTATATGTTATTAAAAAAAAATAATCTCTATTCAGTTTCGGCTAAAAATATATATTTTTAACCATTTTGGAACCGAAATAGGAACCGTTAGGAACCGGAACCGATAAGCAGAACCGGAACCGGAATCGTAAAAATCCAAACGATACCCAACCCTAGTTCTCGGTGGAAAAGCCCACCTCTGGTTCATTCCCAAGAACCCGAACCGGTTCTTTGCCGGTGGAAAAGGCCCCTTTGTGTAGTTAAGGTAGTTGCTGTGCACTAAAACTATTTGTTTAATAATTCAGCAGCATTGGGCATAGGGGCAGCATTGGCCCTATATTTTGCTATACTATCAGCTGAATGACTATAATAAATAGGGATGTCAGATTGAAAATGGTTAACACAACACTATCATCGTGTTAACTTGCTGCCAAAGGAACAATGTTTGTCATCATCATCACCATCATCACCAAGATGCCTTTTTCATTTTGCCCAGATTTCTTGTCATCTTTTTTCATTGCTTTGTATCATCACCAACCATCATCACCTTCATCTCTTCATATGCGCTCATCTTAATTATGATTGATTGGTTGATTAGAAGTTTGCATAGAAAAAGATCACACCCAATGTGAAGTGAGCGGTGGTCGTGCTTGCATAACATCTTCAGACTAGGATTTAAGTCTAGGATGTACAGGCTATGCTACACACACACTGGGGAAACGCTGGGGAAAAAGTGTCTACAGACATACGACATATGACATCACTAGACAAACATGATACTACGCACACACATTTTACTATGGCAAAACGCTGAGGAAAAAGGCTACGGACACACGCACAGCCACGTATAGGAGCTGTGCGTACAGGCTATGCTACACACACACGTTTTGCTATGGCAAAACGCTGGGGAAAAAGGCTACAGACATACGACATATGACATCACTAGACAAACATGATGCTACGCACACACATTTTACTATGGCAAAACGCTGAGGAAAAAGGCTACGGACACACGCACAGCCACGTATAGGAGCCGGCGAGCCGCTCAAAAGAAAGTACAGTTTCATGACGGTACAGTTCACTGGTACAAGGTCAACTAAAAGGAGATCCTAGAAAAGACTAAGCTTATTTCCATAGGAAACCATTGAAGTATAATATAACACTGAATGACAGACAGATAGAACACAGTACTATGCAGTAGATACAGTAAAAAAAAGTAAATACAAATAAAATAAACAGTGCAAAAATATATTTGCACTGTTCTATATACAGAAGGTAAATACAAAGAAGGGTCAGGGGAGGCTGGGCTAGGTTTGTTATTGCCAGTTGCGAATGGCTGCCGCCTGTAAGTGGTTTTTCAGGGCGATTTTAAAGGATGCTAGTGATCCACACTAGGGCGTTCCACATTTTGGTTGTATAGCAGAAGAACGAGTTTGACCCTTTGTTTGAGTTGACTTTGGGTGGAACGTGATCTGAGGCGCTGCCTCTGGTGTTGTAATTATGGACATCTAAATGATGATCATCATCATCATCATTACCACCAGTATCAATATCCTTTTTAGTAGAATCATCAACAATCATCTCCGCCATGTGTTGTACCACTGCATTTTCCTTGAGTTATTTTTACCACGTCTCTTCATGGAATACTAATGTTTGCAATATTGCATACAAAGATCATCATCATCATCTATAAAGGGCTGTATCTGTCCTCATCGCCATCACCCCTCTTTTAAATTTCATTCGCGTCGCTCACAACATGTATCAGTGAAAGCCAGTGAAGAATGTCTCTCTCTCTCTCTCTCTCTCTCTCAGTCCTTCTTGAGCATCCATGGACCGATGTTCTCGCACAGACGTAGCAGTCACGGCAAACTTTTCGGTTTGCGCGGCCACGCACTCGACATGCATGGCTCTGAGAACAACTTTGCCGACGACGAGAACAGCACCGCCGGGGACAGCAACAGTCGGAGGGGCTCCCTGCTGCTGCCGCGGAGACATGACCGCCGCCGCAGCAGCAGCATTGTGAGCCAAAATAGCCTCTTGCCGAACGTCCTGCGTCCGCCCAACGGGATGATGCACAGCTCCTTGGACTGCAATGGGGTGGTGTCCCTGGTGGGCGGGGCATCGCTTCCTAGGTCCCCTGTGGGACGTCTCCCGCCTGAGGTGACCGTAGACACAGCATCTAGCGATGACGACGTAAGGAAGTGCGCATTTCGGCCTTTGTCATCGATGTGCTTACAGTTTGATTTTCTTTTAATCCTCTCCTCTTCCCTCACTATTTTGATATGTTTTATATGTTTTGCAAATGTGCCTGCCCATTTAGTGAGTGACATAATTGCCAGACCCATGAAATGGGTAGGCCTACATAAGCAAATGTCTGTCCGGGTTTTCTATATAAAGGGTATATATGATGATGACATGATGATGACATGCCTACAAAAGGCATGATGTCATAAATGATGATGACAGACAGGAAGATGCCAAGGAAGATGCCAGGGACAGACAGCCTATAAAGGGACAGACAGCCTATAAATGTACCATTAAATCTATAGGCCCAGAGGGTTGGCAGAACCGGGGTCTGGCACAACCAGGTTGACCTGGTCTAGTTTCTTTTACATTTTACAGTCGAACAGATCTGTTTTTCTTTTGACATTCAACGTTCAGCACTTTCTATGCCTTCATATATGTGTTTTATTTTTGTCTCTGTTTTTGGGTGGTGAAGCTTTGCTCTCTTTATTTTTATTCATTCGTCAGGAAGGTCAATGTAATTCCAAAACTTGTAATGTCTTGGTTGTAACACATGCAATGTTTCTAATCTCTAGGATGACACCGCCGACACAGAGGACGGAGAAGGCAAATGCAGAACCTGCTCGGAAACGAGGGACTTCCTGGACAGCCCAAAGGCCAGACAGAGAGCGTATAGCGTAGCTAGTATTATAACGGATACTATCGAGGGTGGGTAACGGACATTACCATCCTGACACTGCAACATGATGACTTTCATCATATTATTTAAAATACACAACTGATAATACATGAACACTCTCTCCTTTGTGCATCAGAACTTGAAGAATCGAGGCAGAAGTGTCCTCCTTGTTGGTTCAAGTTTGCCAACACATTTCTAATATGGGAATGTTGCCCGAGATGGATGAGGATAAAGAAGAAGGTTCAAGTGGTTGTGATGGACCCATTTGTTGACCTCGCCATCACCATATGTATTGTCTTAAACACAATGTTCATGGCCATGCAGCATCACCCAATGGACCCTAATTTCTCCAAAATGCTCTCTGTGGGGAATGTAGTGAGTGCTGCGACTTTGTCTGTTGTTCTTAAAAAATGTTCATTGCGAATACACATGAACTTTATTCATTAAAAACTTGGATTTGTCTTTTTTATTTAGGTGTTCACTGCCATCTACACTGCTGAAATGGTCTTTAAGCTCATTGCTTTGGATCCATACTACTATTTCCAACAGGGATGGAATGTCTTTGATGGTATAATCGTCAGCGGGAGCCTGATGGAGCTTTTTGTGCTCCATGAGTCCAACGGGTCTGTAATGTCCGTGGTAAGAGCAACCTACCGATGCCAACATGTTTAGTTAGTTACTTATACATCAAAACTGATATTTTATTTCCACCCACACAGCTGAGAGTATTCAAGCTGGCTAAATCATGGCCGACCCTCAACATGCTGATCAAAATCATTAGGAACTCAGTTGTGGCTTTGGGGAACCTGACTCTAGTGCTGGCCATCATCGTCTACATCTTCGCTGTGGTGGGCATGCAGTTGTTTGGCAAGAGCTACCAGGACTGTGTGTGCAAGATCTCTGCCGACTGCAAGCTGCCCCGCTGGCACATGCACGACTTCTTCCACTCGTTCCTCATCGTGTTCCGGGTGCTGTGTGGCGAGTGGATCGAGACCATGTGGGACTGTATGGAGGTGGCTGGGCCAACCAAGTGCCTCATCGTCTTCATGATGGTCATGGTCATTGGCAACCTGGTGGTACGTTGTTTCTAAGCATTGCTTTTGTATTCATGGTTGTATGTTTGTAACTTTTTTTCTTACTTATTTAGCCTTTTTAGTTTTACCTCCTTATTTTTGATGCATAGGCCTATTAACATTCCCAGTGTTCATTTAACTTTGAGGACCCTATTTTGCCTGACCTCACATCATTTTAAGACCAATTTGGTGGCCATGGGCGCGCCATTTTCCAAAATAGGGATTGATATTATCCATATTTTATTTTTTTTATAATCGATTAACTTGATTAGGTCCATTAGGTGAGGTCATGAGAAGTCATTAAGTTGTTATGTGACAGGTGCTGAACTTGTTCCTGGCCTTGCTGCTGAGCTCATTCAGTGCTGACAATCTCACAGCGACAGACGACGACAGTGAAATGAACAACCTGCAGATCGCCATCGGACGCATCCACAACGGCGTCTCCTTTGTCAAGTCCCTGCTTCACCGCGGCTGCCACAGTGTCTGTTGCAGGAAGCGAAGGCGTAAGAAGGGCGAGGACAAGAGCCTGGATGACCTCCAGCGGCCTATAGGACACAGCCACACCACCATGGATGTCATCAAGGACTTTTCCAAAAACGGCAACAGGGACGTTACAGGAGTGGATAAAAATGGAGACAAGTACATAGTCAAAACCATGAGTGACGATTCCATCATGTCCTTCATCCACAATCCCAGTGTGACGGTCACTGTCCCCATCGCTGACATTGAGTCAGACTTTGAGAATCTTAACACGGACGACATTAGCAGCCTCTCCTCGGATATAGACGGAAGTAAAGTGGTGAGCATGCCTTACTTTCTTAAGCACCCTATATTGTTCCCTGTACAACAAATAGGACGAATAGCCTATCTACAAACTCACACGGCATTGATGCGTTGTAGTCGGGGGCATTAAGGATATATCGCGCTAATCAGTCTAAAAGCACGAAATTTTGCACAGATGTAGCTCAGGGCATGCTCTAATGAGTCGGCGACCTTCGGGGTCGGCACAGCGGCCAAATCAAGTTGGGCTCCCATTGACTTTCTTTTTTTTTTTCTTATAATTTTTATCCCACGATTTTGCAACCCATTTTTTCACCCAGTGCCAATTGCCTATGTAATCCTGGGCTCTGCTCTCCCTCTGCCAACCTGGGGAGACAACGGACTGACCTCATGCTTCCTTCAATGCATGAGTAGTCCAAGTTATTTATTTTCACCTGACAGGGGGGATTTCCCCGGGATGGACGTAGTGTGTGGAAGGAACACGTTATTCCAACCAGTTCCTTACCCCTCCATCAAGCGCCCCGGCTGGCCAGGGGGACGCATTATTGAGACCAGGATTACTGCATGTTTTTGTGAGGGTATCAACCCTAGGAGACACGGGGAGAACATGCAAACTCCACACAGAAAGGCCCTATCGCCGACCCCACCTAGGGTGTGGGCGCTGATGACGCGGAGGAGAAACACGCCCCCAGCACCCACAGCGTCCCCCGGCGGGAGTCGAACCCAGGACCTTCTAGCTGTGAGGCAAGCGCTAACCACTGCGCCACCGTGCCCCCCCATTGACAGTCTAGAAAGTCCCATTGACTTTCTATACAGGAGGAAAACATTTTTTTCTGGGTATTTAAGTAGGATCTGAGGGGTCTAACTAGGGGTTTGTCATCACGCTGAATCCATTGCAAACTTTCCTTGGGCTCAGATTTTGTGATGGTAAAATACGGAGTTTCATTGAGCCCCGAATGTGCTCTCTCTTTAAATACTTTTGATTATAACCAAAGTGTTATTTATTTGGAAATGTATTTTATGAATTGTAATGCGTTTAACTCCTTTTGTTACTGCTGCTGCTTCACAGATGCTTTCCTGCTTTTCAGTGAGAGGAAACTTGTAAGAACACTTTAACTCTTATACTGCTTTGGACGTTCCTGTTCGCCCCAATTCTCGAGAGTGAGCCGCGCCAATACGGCCGTTCGTTCGTTTACCTTGTTGATGTCTTTAAGCTGATGAGGGGTCGCGCCGCCGTGTACTGTAATCACATCGTCTGCAGGGATGGTCTTAAAAATCCATTATGCATTAACATCAACGGAGACCAATTCTCTTCCGTGTTGATTTCGCTCAATGGCCAGAGTGTGCTCTCAATGTAAGGGAAGCGGGACCAGCCAAATTCACATTAATCCTTGCATGACGCCGCCCTCTACTGCCTGGTCTGCGAAAGCGCAGACCAGGCACTTAAAAAAGAAAAAGAAAAAAAAAAGTGTATCTGTCTACTATAACGTCGCAAAGGTAAGCCGCTTTTTGATGGCACCAGACCCAATAAATAAATAATAATCTGGCAGGGAAAAAGTTAATGTACATAACCCTAACTACTGACCACAAGTCACATGGAAGCCATTTTGCTCTTGTGTCATACTCTGGGCTGGGTGTTCCCACCCCCACCTTGGCCTGGAGTATGACATGAGAGCAAAATGGCAGCTGTGTAAATATGGTCAATTTACCACTTTATAATTTACTACTGTATAATACCGATAGTGTTTACATTACACTGTATTGTGTAGTATACCAAACCTTTCTTCAATCAAGATTCAAATGTGATCTGTAGGCCTATAATATTTTTGCTGCTTACGGTCGATGCACTGCAGTCCTGCTATTCCCATTTACAGTAGGCTACAGTCTGTAGTATGCTGATGATCCTATAGTTGAATATAAATAATTATTGTGTGACTTAAGTTGCTAGAAAAAACACAACGGTTTATTTAAAGCCCAATAGGAAGTACTTGATTGACTCACCTTCACTTTTATTCAATTAAAGTCCTATGTTATCTTGTCTGGGAGTGTTGAATTTCCACTCTTGACTTAACTCTTTCTGTGCCAAATGCCAAAATGGCTCCAAGGTTCATGTGCCACCCATGATTTTTGATTTTTTTTTTTAATGTTTTTGAAAAAAAAAAAAAAAAAATGTATACAAAAAACACAAAAGACGTCAAAGACGTCATTGGCAGAATTTGGCACAGAACGCCTTTGAAGGCTACAGTCTGTATACTACAGACTGAGCCGCGCCAATACGGCCGTTCGTTCGTTTACCTTGTTGATGTCCTTAAGCTGATGAGGGGTCGCGCCGCCGTGTACTGTAATCACATCGTCTGCAGGGATGGTCTTAAAAATCCATTATGCATTAACATCAACGGAGACCAATTCTCTTCCGTGTTGATTTTCTCAACACGGAAGGCTCAATGGCCAGAGTGTGCTCTCAATGTAAGGGAAGCGGGACCAGCCAAATTCACATTAATCCTTGCATGACGCCGCCCTCTGCTGCCTGGTCTGCGAAAGCGCAGACCAGGCACTTAAAAAAGAAAAAAAAAAAAAGAAAAAAAAAGTGTATCTGTCTACTATAACGTCGCAAAGGTAAGCCGCTTTTTGATGGCACCAGACCCAATAAATAAATAATAATCTGGCAGGGAAAAAGTTAAGTCAAGAGTGGAAATTCAACACTCCCAGACAAGATAACATAGGACTTTAATTGAATAAAAGTGAAGGTGAGTCAATCAAAGTTAGAGTACTTCCTATTGGGCTTTAAATAAACCGTTGTGTTTTTTCTAGCAACTTAAGTCACACAATAATTATTTATATTCAACTATAGGATCATCAGCATACTACAGACTGTAGCCTACTGTAAATGGGAATAGCAGGACTGCAGTGCATCAACCGTAAGCAGCAAACATATTATAGGCCTACAGATCACATTTGAATCTTGATTGAAGAAAGGTTTGGTATACTCCACAATGCAGTGTAATGTAAACACTATCGGTATTATACAGTAGTAAATTATAAAGTGGTAAATTGACCATATTTACACAGCTGCCATTTTGCTCTCATGTCATACTCCAGGCCAAGGTGGGGGTGGGAACACCCAGCCCAGAGTATGACACAAGAGCAAAATGGCTTCCATGTGACTTGTGGTCAGTAGTTAGGGTTATGTACATTAAGAGGAAGTGATCAGGCAACCAGACCACAGTTCTGCGGTGCAGACTCCTTAATGCTCTCTATGGCCAGGTGCAGAGCAGAGTTTTTCAGATGTTAAGCTAAGGTGGATAGCCTTACTTAAAATCTAATCAAAATGAAACTCACCTATAGTGTTCAGAAAATGAACATGTGTTTTCATGTAATTTGAATTCTGGGAATCCGGATTGAAATGTATTACAGATAAGGTGCTAAAAAAAGGTGCCAGACATGAAAATACTGGAGCATCTCATCACGCTTGATTGAACCATTTAAGTGACTTCATATCCATGACAAATCTACTGCAACAGTAATTAAATTGAATGAAACCCTTTTTCACTCAAAGTTGAATGCTAAATGTCCCATCAGCATGTATGACCAGCATGTTGCATGAAATGAGACGACTCTTGATGAAAAGATATCGATTCTGCTTACAGTAGATATAAGCAGGTAGTCTTACATCACTTTAGTGGCCCATGGTAACAGATGCCCAGACTCATGTACATGGGTTCAGTACAGTTATCGCCTGGTATTTGAGGTGGCATATTAACGGTGCGGGTCAACTTTTAAATTGTCATAGTTGACTAACTTGGCACTGACTGTGCTAGCTTCCCACACCATGGTAATAGTTGGACTAACTCTTGTTTTGTGTGGCTCCAACAGCTAATGATGGATGGTGAGGAAGACGACGATGACGACCAGGGCAGCTCCTCTGAGGGCAGCACAGTGGACATCAAGATGCCAGGAGAAGGAGGGGAATCCCTGGATCTTGAACCAGAAGAGTCCATGGATCCTGACAACTGTTTTACAGATGGTGAATGGCACAAATTCACCACATTTGTAGTCCTCCTGTCCAGTTTATACTTGGTTCCCTCCTTGTTTACTGTTAATGAATAACAAAACAAACACATATATAGAGAAATAATAAATTCAACATTCAGCAGCATGTTAAAACCCAGGCAGCAACCATCATCCAAACAGTGCTACAGCTGCTCACAGAAAATAGCCAATTTACTAGCTCACACCCACCTGTAATGTGACACGCTGTGATCTTTTAGATCTGCTGTTTTCACCAGATCATTGGTTATTGTGACATACACCAGGGTTCATGTACTCTCACCCTGTACTCCTTTGTATCTTCTCAGGCTGTGTGTTGAAGTTCCAGTGTTGCCAGGTGAATGCTGAGGTGGGAAAGTGGAAGGTGTGGTGGACACTGAGAAGGACCTGCTACAGGATAGTGGAGCATTCATGGTTTGAGAGCTTCATCATCTTCATGATTCTCATGAGCAGTGGGGCGCTGGTAAGTCTGAGTGATTCATAGTATTTCACAGTATTTTTGTTTACTCTCATCTCAAGCTGTGCGGCAGCTGCGTGCTTTAACCATTTTCATGTTGGTGTCCTTTTTTAACAAAAGTACAGTAAATGCAGGGTACATCTGATAAAGGTCATATGGGACGGAACTTATGCTTTTTATTTTTTAAAGCTTTTTTTGGGGGGCTTTTATGCCTTTATTGGATAGGACAGTAAAATTACAGGAAATGGGGGGAGAGATGGGGAGCAACACACAGCAAAGGTTGTCCGAATCGGGAATCGAACCGGCGACGCTGACAGGCATCCATGCCTATGTGGCAAAGCCTAAGTGGTATGCGCCTGGACCAGTAGGCCAGCAGGGGCCCAGGAACTTATGCTTCTTGAGCAGTGCAAACCGCTCCTACATTTCACTTTGTGTGTATTAGTACGGATCTCCATGTATGGAGATCCTTGCTCATACAGACAAAGTAACTGACGTCACGGACAGAATGGCCCATACAAGGAGATACCATGCGAAGTGAGTGGTGCTCACTTCGCACAGGTGTGATTTTTTATTACGAGAGTGAGAACTCAATGGTTTTCAACCTTTTTTGAATTTCGGACCATATTTCATACAATCCTCAAGGATCACGAGTTGCACACCGGTGTCGTGCACCTGTACAAGATATAGCCGATCTACAAGCTGATATACAGTGTCTTGTGAAAGTCACTTTTTCCACATGTTACGGCCTTATTGAAAAATGATTCAATTCATTTTTTGTACACAGAATTCTCCACAATATACCCATAATGACAAAATGAAAAAGATTTGAAAAGGGGAACTCCCCATCTCTCCCCCCATTTCCTGTCAGTCTACTGTCCTATCAGTAAAGGCATAAAAGCCCAAAACAAATCTTTAAAGAGAATGATCTGAAAAGAAGAATGGGAGAAACTGGCCAAAAGGTTTAGCATCATACTCAAGAAGAATTGAAGCTCTATTTGCTGCCAGAGGCGGTTAGTGATTTTGTAATTTTGAATTGTTAACGTAAAAGTAATGTAATATGTTTTTGAATAAGGCTGTATGCAGTGCTGCGCTGCACAAGCTACGCACATGTGACCTAATGTATACAGGACGTCACGTGACAAAAATAATAGATATAGCTAACACCACGTTGCACCATGATACGTTGTTAGCTTGTAGATCTGTTATTTTTATCATAACACCTTCAACCCGAGTTTGTCTTGATGCACATTGATAGCACACAAGAACCTCATTATTGCACCTATGATTAAGTGAGTTCTATTATTCATTGTCCTCTGGCATTAGTGAGACTCCTTACCTTGCTCAAAAAATCCCATTCAGGCATTTGAAGACATCTACATAGAGAGGAGAAAGACTATTAAAACCGTGTTGGCGTTTGCGGACAAAGTCTTCACCTACATATTCATTCTGGAGATGCTGCTGAAGTGGGTGGCTTATGGATTTGCAAAATACTTCACCAACGCCTGGTGCTGGTTGGACTTCCTCATTGTAGACGTAAGTACGCCCCTCCCCCTCCCCGAGATGCCTATTTTTTAAGCAGTTCCATTTACTTATCGTGTGTGTGTGTGTGTGGGTGTGTGTGTGTGTGTGTGTGTGTGTGTGTGTGTGTGTGTGTGTGTGTGTGTGTGTGTGTGTGTGTGTGTGTGTGTGTGTTACAGGTGTCACTGGTCTGCTTGGTAGCCAACGCCTTGGAATATTCAGAACTCAGTGCTATCAAGTCACTCAGGACCCTGAGAGCACTGAGGCCCCTGAGAGCCCTGTCACGGTTTGAGGGCATGAGAGTAAGAGAGACCCCCACTCCATACAGCTGCCCACCCCCACCCCGCCCGTCCTGTCACAGCTCACATCATCGTCATAGGTTTTGTTTCACTGTCTACCATCTTTGCTGCAGTGCCATCCTATACAATATACCAGTAAGGCTCCCTAATCGGGAGAGAAGCGACCGTAGGTCACTTATCTCCACAAATAGGGCAAGAATGTGTTTTGCCAAAATCTTCCTGATCCATGTTGATGACATGAGTGTAGACATACTGTGTAGTGATTTTCGTGATTTTAGGGCAAAATCTGTAGGAGCAGTGTCCAAAAATGTGTTTTTAAAAATCGGCCTGGAGGTGGCGCTATATGGGAGAGATTCATGTTGATGGGATGAGTGTAGACATACTATGTACCGATTTGCGTGATTTTAGGGTCATTTGGTCATTTTTGCACATTTGGGCATTTTTTACATCTGGGGGTCCCCCAGGGACCTGGGGGTCCCTGGAGCTCCGGGGGTCCTTGGAGGTTGTAGTTTGGCAGCCAAGGAGCGTGTGTGCAAAATTTGGCATGGATCGGGGCAACGGTTGAGGAGATATGAGCAGGGCAAGAGTGTGACGTGTGAGGTGTGACAGACAGACGGACGGACTGACGGACTGACACTTTGTGCAGGGTTTGATAGTAAATGCGACCTACGGTCGCAATAATATAATTCAAAGCATGGAATTGAGATATTCCTATCCTTTCCTTTTCCCTCTGCTCCAGCTGTTTTCATGGTTGACTTAAAGTAACAATTGGTTATTTAAAAGCGATCTTGGTACCGTCATGGTACCTTCTTTTTCTCCAGCTACTGGCTAATTGTGTTGTGCTGGAGGACTTCTGACCAACAAGTGCAGACTCCTATATCTTCAGATGGGGAGCCATCTAAGTCTAATGTTCTGACATGCTTATTATCATCTACGTTTTACTTTGCAGAACATTGGTGAATTGTGTACAGTATACAACATTTGTTCATACATGCCTTCAAACTTGCCTGGGTAGTTATACAACCCAAGGGGTCTAACAAAGTTCAACATCGCTTCAGATGTGATAGCTGTTACACGGCCGATTACCAAGCTCACAAGTTGATTGCTTGGTCAGAACAACAGTGGTGCTGCTGCATGTTATTATCTATCTATAAATGCGACAAATCTCTGTCTGCGTGCATGCGTGACTGTCTGTATGTAATCCGCGTATCTCGAGAACAGTTCGTCCCACCGGCTTCAGATTCGGCACGCGTGTTCCCCGCCGCGGCGAGGAGTGCAGTGCCGGGCCTCGACCCGACCCGACGCACGGTTTTCCCGAACCGGCGCAAAACGTTCGGAATCTCCTTATGCAGAGCTGATTGTTGACATCAGGCTGATCTGGAGGAAATCTGCGCAAGCGCTGACTCATTGTGACATCACTTCATAAAATACTCTGACATCACGTACACCACATGAGTCAATGGGCATAAATGGACAGGCAAACAGATCGTCAAAACGGGTCCTATGACAACAGGTATAATGGGGTTTGCATTAAAGGGGGAACCGGCACTGTGTCTGCAACACAGTCGGAGGCACAGACAGATACAGAGATCTCCATAATGGGCATAAAGGGACACAGACAAACAGATACAGAGATCTCCATATATGGGCATAAAGGGACACAGACAAACAGATACAGAGATCTCCATATATGGGCATAAAATGGATGCAGACAGACAGATACATATATCTCCATATATGAGCATAAATGGACACAGGCAAACAGATGGTCAATACGGGTCCTACAGAGATCTCCATATATGTGCATAAAATGGACGCAGACAGACAGATAACTCCATATATGGGCATAAATTGACACAGGCAAACAGATGGTCAAAACGGGTCCTACAGAGATCTCCATATATGGGCATAAAATGGACGTAGACAGACAGATATCTCCATATATGGGCATAAATGGACACACGCAAACAGATGTTCTAAACAGATCCTATGACAACAGGTATAATGCGGGGTTTGCATTAAAGAGCGGGGCATTCATTCCCTATTTACATTGTTCCCGAGTTGGCCAGGGCGCCGACTAGACCGGGCGGCCGAGCTTCTAGTTTTAATAACTCTATAACCTTTATATCCAACCTATAAAAACAAAAGCATTAATATGGCACAGACTTGCTGGTGTGTAATGCAAGCCTGGTCTGAACAAGGGTTGATAACTTATGTAATTGTTTGGGAGGGGAGGGTTGTCGGCTGCTAAAATCAATGGAGCTGCTATTGATTAGCTGCGAGAATTTTGTGGCTGGCTACTGTAGATTTGCAGGCCTGCTATGATGATGGTCTCTCCTCACGTGGTATAGCCACTGAATTCCCCCGTCTGCATGAATGGCTTTCATTTACATCTCTGCTATGCCTCTGCGCCTCTGAAGCAGCGCTGTTGGGTTGCTGGTTTCTGGGTGCTTTTAACGTTGAACTTATTCTTTCTCTATATGTGTTTATTTTACATTTAAATTAAACAAAATGTTGTGACTTCCTCCTGCCTCTACAAGGTGTTTCTGTTTTGTTTTGTTCCACAATGCAATCGTAACCAACCAAAAAACTTGAAAATATATACAATACAGTACATGACTACACACGTACAATACAGGCATAATATACACATATATGATACATATACTTCGATTCGTTTCCACCCTCCTTTCCTCATTCTTTCCCTAAGCTTTTACCTTGCTGGTGTCAATGACGTGAATGAGCTGTTGCTGTTAGTAATGCATGTGATGAGCTCATGCTGATGATGTGTTTGCGGTGTCGTTAGTAATGCTTGTGACAAGCTCATGCCGATATACTGTTTGCTACTATTAAACGTTAAATGTTTAACTCTTGTGTTTCCTATTCTCAGCATTACCAAAATATATGGCAATTTGTACTTCAGCACTACACAGCACAAAATCTGAGTTAGAGTTAAATCTCCTAAGTTAGCTTTCTCTGCGATTTTAATTTGCTACTCAGGATTTGTGCTGTGTAGCAATGGCTGGCTCTGCATATTGTAAACACGGAATGTTTCCTGTGTCACTGTGCAGTTGGTTGTCAATGCCCTGTTGGGAGCCATACCGTCCATCTTCAACGTGCTGCTGGTGTGTCTTATCTTCTGGCTGATGTTCAGCATCATGGGGGTCACCATGTTTGCGGGGAAGTTCAACCACTGTGTCAATCAGACCACAGGAAAGATGTTCCTTCCTTCGGAGGTGGCCAATAAGACAGAGTGCCTCAGACTGGGAAACGAAACGGCTCGCTGGAAGAATGTCAAGATCAACTTTGACAATGTTGGCGCGGGTTACCTTGCACTGCTGCAAGTGGTGAGCATGTCATATTAAAATGCTGAAAGATTTATGGTTCATGTCATACCATTCTCCATAAATGGATGGTCAATGTTAGTGTCTGTGTACATTTTAAAGTACAGATAATCTTTTGAATAATGAAAAGATGTAGAGGAAATTACATAACATTTTGCAAATTATATTCTTTTTTTTGTCTATACAGGCAACATTCAAGGGCTGGATGGATATAATGTATGCCGCTGTGGACTCTCGCAATTTGGTACTTATATTTACATATTTAGCAAGCCTGTTTGGTGGACTAACTGCAAGCTACAGTAGCATGCGAATGGTCTTACTTATACTCTGCAATTTTGGCCCCTATTAAGTAAAGTAGCCTTTGGAATCAACAGTTCCTGAGCAATGTGGACCATAAGCCTCCTGTAAGCCTGCTGTTCCTGTAGCATACAGTAGCTTGATGTACAAGTACAAGATATAGTGGAAATGACCCTAGTATGTTGCAGGGTTCTTACCCTCAAACCCTTAATGCCAAAAGAAGCCATTGGGTGCCATTAGTTTTTGGTATGTCTTGGCTGGGGTTTGATCCTAGACAGTGCTTTCAGTCTTAAAGTGGTTGCACATTGGTGCGTTATTGTCTCCACCAGCCGAAGGCTTGGGGGAGAGTATGTTTCCCCCTCCGTGCGTGCGTGCGTCCGTGCGTCCGTCCGTGTGTCCTCGCAGTTTGTGTGCAGCTAATCTCAGTCGCCGTTGGCCCGGTCGCTGCCAAAGTGAGCACACACATTCCCTGGATGCCAATCTAAAACCTCTGTCCTAAATTTTTCAAATGGGCTTTTTCTAGCGCCACCTAGTGGCCGATGTTCGCAGGACACATTTCTGTGCACTACTCTTACAGATTTTGTCCAAAAATCCTACAAATCGGTAGGCAGTATCTCGACAGTCATGTGATCGACACGGATCTGTCCGATTTTGCATATTCCTTCCTGATTGGCTAAGATTGGCTTCCAAAGTTTGTAGGATTGAGCCGTTTTGAACAAAATGCCTCAAATCCCAAACGCAAAGTGCAATTATCATGAAATCGCGCACACACGTTCCCACTAGGCCGAGGAAGAAATGCCACTTAATTTTTTTTAAATCAGCCTCATGGTGGCGCTATAACAGGCCGATTTGTGGTTTTACCTATAACTCCACCGATCAGTTTCAAACTTTGTAAGCGCACTCCCTAGAGGCTAAGGATAAACCTTTGCCCTGCATTTTTCACATCAGCCTTTTATAGCGCCACCTTTGGGCCGACTTATGTAAAACACATTTTTGCATATTACTCCTTGAGATTTTATCCAAAAATCACGCAAATCGGTACACAGTATCTCTATAGTCATGTGATCAAGTCCGATCGGTCTGATATTTCATATTCCATCCTGATTGGCTAATATTAGCTTCCAAAGTTTGCAGGATTGCTCCGTTTTTGAACAAAATGCTTCAAATCATCAACGCAGCTTGCGATTACCGTGAAATTTGCCACACATATTCCCACTAGGTCAAGGAACAAATGCTACCTTTTTTCACATTGGCCTGTTATAGCGCCACCAGCAGGTAGAGTTTAGCAAAACACATTTTTGGAACACAATGCTTCAAATCATGCATGCAGCGTCCGATTTCCATGAAAGATCTATGGTGAAGAACATATGCCACCCTTTTTACATTGGCCTATTATACAGTAGCACCACCAGGACACACGGCCTGGTGGAGACCTGTGCTCGGAAGAGCACTGCTTCTAGTTTCGTTGTGTTTTTGATATTCAAAATCTGGCCAAGGACGCCTCGCTGAGAGAGAGAGAAAGTAGGGACCCAGTGGCGTCGACAGCTGTGAAAAACAAAAAATATATACCCTGGTCCGAAAAAAAGATATTATGGACGAAATAGAAGGCGGCAGTGTGCAAACGTGATTGACATAACGTGAGCTTTATTTACGGAACCCGGATCGCAGTGCAAGCATCATCATTTCTACTGTTGATAGATAAAAGAGCCAAGGCTGCACGTAAGACAACTTGTCTTGATAGAATAATAGATGTTATAACTCTGTTCCTTTTGTCTCTGTTGTGTCTTGTCTAGGAGGACCAACCTGATTATGAGATTAATCTCTACATGTACATATACTTTGTGGTATTCATCATCTTTGGAGCCTTCTTCACACTCAACCTTTTTATCGGTGTGATCATAGACAACTTCAATCAGCAGAAGAAAAAGATAAGTGTACAATATGATTATTTTTTAGATTACTGTAGGCAATGCACCTTTCTATCATATGCACTTCTAGACAGTTGTAATAATATGTAGAATAATCCAAAGGAGAATTAACCCTCTATAAACAAATGCTTAGTAGACCAAGGTCGGATCTGTGCTTGGTCGTCTCTTTTTTTCTCCTAAATCTCTGCCGAAAATAGCCGATCTACAAGCTAGTTCGGTTACTTTCTGCGAAGGTTCCTTTCAGGCAGCCGCGGCCGGCCCATAGGGGCACTAGTGCGCCGAACCCCCGAGGCAAACGACCAGAATAAAATATATTTTGAATTCTGCATTCTGTGATTTATTTAAAATGAGCAAGCCAGCAAGGTAAATATCATATAATAGTGATTAACCAGTGAGTAAAACATATAATCTGCTGTGAATGCCACTCAATTTGTTGATAAAAATGTCCTTTGTTGTAGAACGTTACTGATAGGTGACAGTTCTGTGCGCGCAAAGATGTGTTTCCATTGAGTCTCGCTTTAATTTGTACATGCGCGATGCAATCCTCTTCAGTAGAATAAAATAGGAGGCGAGGAGCGCTGGTTTGGAGCGCACGGCTACTCCGTGCTGTAGCAGCTGGAGTCGGCTCAGGCAGCCTCTCCAGTGGGATTTATGGCTTATTTGAAGTGAACCAGCGCCATGGATCTGGCTGACTTAAAAGCACCGTTCAATCACTGTACTCAGTCAGTACTCTGTGGAGTTGCAAGGAGATGTTGAATTTGCCTGAAAAGGCGAGCACACGTAAGAAAGGCGAGCACACGTAAGATATTGTCATTAAGTGTGCCTGCCATGCAATGGCAGAACACTTATTGTACTCGCTCATACTTAAGTCGGACGGACGGACGGACGGACGGGCGGACGGACGGGCGGACGGACGATAATGTTCCCCAAATTTCGGCACGTAACTACTGCCGCACCATTTATACGCCACCCCCGCAATATATATAACAATACGTGCGGCTCGGCCGGGAATGGTGTGCTATTACTTTTCTTTCCGATCCACGTTACCATGGCGACGTAATTGGCAAAAAACTATGCTTAATTTTCCCCATTGACTTATAATGGGAAAATGCAAAAAATCACATTCAAGTATTTTTCTCTCGCAAACCATAGGGGCTACAGTTTCAAAACTTGGAGAGGAGATTCATAATAATTTTAAGAATTAATCACTCGGCCTCATGGTGGCGTTATAACGGCCCACTTTACGTTTTGCCCCGTATTTTTCTCTCGCAAACCATAGGGGCTACAGTTTCAAAACTTGGAGAGGAGATTCATAATAATTTTAAGAATTAATCACTCTGCCTCATGGTGGCGTTATAACGGCCCACTTTACGTTTTGCCCTGTAACTCTCCCCTTATAGGCCACGCCCATTTGCGTCAGGATAGATTTTCCGCCATTTGGAATATTCTCCAAAACACCATTTTTGCTCCTTTTCCTACATATTTTCTTCAAATGTCACAAAAATCGGTACACATGATCTTTGAACCCATGCAATGAAGGGGATATTTCGCTAGTCCATACCATTCATTCGTAACAGGCTTCCAAAGTTAGCGGGAGGGGCCCGTTTCGCAAAAAATAGCCATAAATCACAAACAAAAGTCGAGTCAACACTGAATTTTAACCACAGGTCACGGATGGCATACTCAACAAATCCCCAAAAGCATTTCCACTTCGACCCATAGGAGGCGTCACAAACGCGCAAAACGTAACCGTTTCGTGCCAGACCGCGTTTTTCAGGGGGAACGACCCTCTCAAAACGAAACACAGACAACTTGGTGGATGGTCTCACAGTCCAAACCGCTACCCAAGGTTGCACATTTAGCGAGCTGCAGGCACACTTGTTAAAATTGACTCTGTCAATTCTAGTTATTAAGTGTGCCTGCCATGCAATGGCAAAACACTTATTGTACTCGCTCATACTTAAGCCGGACGGATGGGCGGACGGACGGTAATATTCCCCAAATTTCGGCACGTTACTACTGCCGCACCATTTACGCCACGCCTGCAATATATACATCAAAACGTGCGGATCGGCCGGGAATGGTGTGCTATTACTTTTCTTTCTGATCCGCGTTACCATGGCGACGTAATTGGCAAAAATTTTCCCCATTGACTTATAATGGGAAAATGCAAAAATTCACATTCAAGTATTTTTCTCTCGCAAACCATAGGGGCTACAGTTTCAAACCTTGGAGAGGAGATTCATAATAATTTTAAGAATTAATCGAAAAATAATGACATCACTCGGTCGGTAGAGTTAGCGACCCGTTCGGTAGATTTAGCAACCCGGTCGGTGATTTTGCGGCCCGGTCGGTGATTTAGCGACCCAGTCGGTAGATTTAGCTTTAGCGACCCGGTCGGTGATTTAGGGTTAGGCTTAGGGTTAGGCTTAGGGTTAGGAACTTAGGGTTAGGGTTAGGGTTAGGGTTAGGGTTAGGGTTAGGGTTTGGGTTTGGGTTTGGGTTAGGGTTAGCAGCCCGGTCGGTGGATAAGCAACCTGGTTGGTGGATTTAGCGACCCGGTCGGTGGATTTAGCGACCCGGTCGGTGGATTTAGCGACCCGGTCGGTGATTTTGCGGCCCGGTCGGTGATTTTGCGACCTGGTCGATAGATTTAGCGACCCGGTCGCTGAAAACTACCGACCCGGTTACAACCCGGTTGGAGGTCGCTAAATGATCTCGCCCTCTCTCGATCTAACTCCAGATCACGTTCATGTTTAAAATGAGCCCTTCTCTACCGGCCGTTATTTTTCTTCGAAAATTTCAGAAATACTCTGATTTCACCCCAAGCCTCCAAAATATATTTTTAAAAAAATCAATAAAATCAAGGCACTCAGCCTACATAGAACTTTTTCTGTCTTTTTTTTTTTTTTACAAAAATGGTTAACTACTGTCAAGTGTAGTGGTCAGGGCATATGCCTTTCATGCATAAGGTCGTTGGATCGAATCCCGTCTGGGGTTCATATAAGCATAAAACCATGACAATTGGTAGACTTTACAGTTTGGGTCCTTGAATAATGTCTGATATGGAGCCTTCCCAAAAATGTCCCTCCTTGATTCGTATTTTAATATCCGCCATTACATATAATGTATTTTGCATCATAACTCCTGAACCAAGCATTATAATACAAACTGTGATGTCTACACCTATGTTGTGATGGCCAAGGATTGCAATGATATCATGTGTCAGCTCAGTGGCCTAGTGGTTTGCGTGTCTGCCCTGAGACTGGGAGGTCCGGGTTCAAACACGGGTCGGGTTTGATTGATTGATTGAAGACTTTATTAGAAGTTTGCACAGGAAAAGGTACAGTTTCATGACGGTACAGTTCACTGGTACAAGGTCTACTAAAAGGAGATCCATGAAAAGACTAAGCTTATTTCCACAGTAAACCATTTAAGTATCTCATATAACATTGAATGACAGACGAATAGAACACAGTACTATGCAGTAGATATGTAAAGAAAAAAAAAGAGTCTAAACAAACAGTAAGTACCTGTATATACAAAGAAGGGGCAGGGGAGGGTAGGGTTGGGTATCTGAAAATCACACAAATCAGTACACAGTATCTCTACAGTGATGTAATCATGACAGATTTGTCCGATATCATATTCTATCTAATTGTCTAACATTGAATCAAGGTTTGCAGGATTGCTCCTTTTTGAACAAAATGACTCAAATCATGAACGCAGCCTGCTTTGTGTGTGAGATTTTGCACACACATTCCCACTAGGCCAAGGAACAGATGCCACCCTTCTCACATTGGCCTGTTATAGCGCCACCAGCGGGTCAACTTTAGTAAAACACATTTTTGGAACAAAATGCCTCAAATCCCGCATGCAGCGTCCGATTGCTGTGAAAGTAAGTGAATGAGACTGAAAATTACCCTAGCTGTCAAACATTTTCCCAGCCATTTTAAAAAAGACACCCCGGCCAAATGTGTTTAATAACCCTCCTAGATGACAAATACATTGAGAAACGGACCTTTGCTCTCGTGGTCACGGAACTGAAATTTTTTACCTAACTAGGCCAAAAAAAAAAAACACCCGACCTGCCAGAGACCTGTTCGGAAGAACACTGCTTCTAGTTTTTCTTTGATTTCTTCTTTGCTTTCCCTTGATGCTTTTTTGCTTTCCTGCTTTTTCTGGCTTGGCCAATTTATCGCTGCTTGCAGCTATATTTATATTATTATTATTGTAATCATCAGCCGCCACTTCTTTCAGGAGGGAGGGAGTAGACAGAAATGGTGTCGTCACTGTCGGACAAAATCCTCGTATCTCCTCGTATCTCACTCTGTGTGCTTGTAGATTGGCTATTTTCACTAGTTTAGATCACTTTTAAAACGATAAATACAAAACGAATGGTTTTGGACATACAAGGTTTCCACCCGACCATGGCAATATTATAATGAGCATTAGTGAGGAACCAATCATAGTTGACAACGGGTTCAGTTGCCACTTCAAGTGTTTAAATCAAGTCAACAATGTTTTCAGTGATTTAACATTATCTTGTATTCCCTCTTTACTTTGGAGGTCAAGACATCTTCATGACTGAAGAACAGAAGAAGTATTATAATGCCATGAAAAAGCTGGGTTCCAAGAAACCGCAAAAGCCTATTCCCAGACCAGCAGTACGTCAAAACGTCCTTATTGTTAATTGTGTTTAACTACAGTTATAATGTTTTACACTTGGATACATTTTACACTCTTGGAATTAAATTGACACAGAGAATTTCACTGTACAAACATGTTTCCCTTGTAGTTACTCTTTTTTATTTTATCGTTATGTCTGTTTCAGAACAAGTATCAAGGATACGTTTTCGATTTCACCACAACGCAAACCTTTGACATTGTAATCATGGTTGCCATATGCCTTAACATGGTTACCATGATGGTGGAAACGGATGAGCAGACTCGGGAAATGACCATCGTTCTGTACCAGATCAATGTAATCTTCATTGTCCTCTTCACCGCAGAGTGTTTACTGAAGATGGTCTCTCTGCGCCAGTACTATTTCACCATGGGTTGGAATATATTTGACTTCATCGTAGTTATCCTGTCAATTATTGGTAAGACTCCTGAATGATCATTTTGATCAGCTCATTGATTTTATAAAAAAAAAAAAGAAACCTGGCAAATGTCATTCATTCACAACAGATTGCCTAACAATGTCATTTTGCACTGACAGCAGGGGCATAATCGGGCCACACTCTCACTCACACACACACACACACACACACACACACACACACACACACACACACACACACACACACACAGCACACTCACACACGTCCCACATCTGTATGTATGTATGTTCCCCCATACCACATTGGCCAAGCTTCGCGGGATGCTTGATGAAATTAACTCATAAATAGCACCGCGTACCTGGGCATGAATTTTGTTCAATGTCAACCATCCTTTTTCTACATATTTTGTTATCCACGCTGCCAGGGTTCTGAGCTGCACTGCCCAATGATAATGTTTTATATTAAGTAGGATAAGGCCCCTTTCTTGTTTTAGGTAACAGTTTAAGAGTGTTTATTCTAATCCAGGCTTCTTGACATGTGATATAGGCTAAGCGTGTTACTTGTTATTACTACTTGTTATACTGTTAATCTTATCTATTGCTATTTCTGTTTTCCAGGTATGTTCCTCTCTGAAATGATTCAGAAATATTTTGTGTCGCCTACTTTGTTCAGAGTAATCCGATTGGCTCGGATCGGCCGCATACTTCGCCTCATTAAAGGTGCCAAAGGAATCCGCACACTCCTGTTTGCCTTGATGATGTCACTTCCTGCCTTGTTCAACATTGGACTCCTGCTCTTCTTAGTGATGTTTATCTATGCCATCTTCGGAATGTCGAACTTCGCTTACGTCAAGAAAGAAGCGGGCATTGATGACCTCTTCAATTTTGAGACGTTTTACAACAGCATGATGTGTTTATTCCAGATCACCACCTCAGCAGGGTGGGACGGCCTACTGGCTCCCACTCTCAACAGCAAAGACTGCGTAAACCCTCTTGTGGGGATTATCTTCTTTGTCAGCTACATTATCATCTGCTTTCTTGTTGTGATCAACATGTACATAGCAGTCATCCTGGAGAACTTCAATGTGGCCACTGAGGAGAGCACCGAGCCGCTGAGCGAGGACGACTTTGAGATATTCTACGAAGTCTGGGGGAGGTTTGACCCTCGCGTTACCCAGTTCGTGGAGTTTGTCAACCTGTCTGACTTTGCAGACGCCCTGGCGCCTCCACTGCGCATACCCAAACCCAATAAGGTCCAACTCATCTCCATGGATTTGCCAATGGTGAGCGGTGGGCGCATTCATTGCCTGGACATTCTGTTTGCATTCACCAAACGTGTCCTGGGGGATGGAGGGGAAATGGACATGCTGAGGGCGCAGATGGAGGAGCGTTTCATGGCCTCCAACCCCTCCAAGGTGTCCTACGAACCTATCACCTCCACCCTCCGCCGCAAACAGGAAGAACTGTCGGCCGTGGTCATACAGAGAGCATTCAGACGATACCTGATGTTGCACACTGCCTTTAGACCCTCAAACGCGTTGAAAGAGGGGAGCAGGGAGACTCTCTGTGATAAAGAGGACCTCGTCACAGACAAATTAAATGTCATTCCTGCTTCGGATAAAAATGACTCGACGCCCTCCACAGCCTCGCCGCCCTCGTATGACAGTGTGACAACACCAGACAAAAACAAATATGAGAAAGACCGAAGTGAAAAAGAGGTCCTTGGTAAAGATGTTAGGGAGGAAGATATGTAAGGGATTATAGAAGATCCAACAAAGACGTTTAATTATAATGACAAATTGTTTACAGCCTTTGAATTGTGTACATCCATTGGACTCCCTTTTTATTGTGGATATCTATGCCAAACTGACAATGCTTACTTGAAACTACTACTGTAGGTTTGTGCCTAAAACAAAACAATCACTCCATTCAGGCTGCTACAAACCATTTATTTAGTATTTGGTGGTATTACTGTAAGGAGTTAGAATGGCTTGTGGCTATGTGTAACAATGGGCACACATTTGAGCATTTTTACAGAGTTAAAATAATGTTTTAACTTCTGAAGCTATTTAATTAGTGTCTTGAAATGGTTATTGTTGTATTATTTTGTTTAGTTTTTCCAGAGAAACAGATTTTATTTCAGTGATAATACTTTTTATACATTTTTTATTTATAAAGAGAGTTATTGCTTCAGTTCAAGGTTAGCTTGGGAAAGTAAAATGGCAACTATACTTTGCACTTTAAACATTTGTTGATTCAACTGTAATCGTTCACACAGATACACATGCACACACAGATTTTACTTCCTACCTACTTATGTAGTGCATCTGTAAAAAGCTTTATTAGGAGTAACACTAACCACATACCATTTCACCAACCAACCACCATGCCCTCAGTATGGAGCTGCTGTTTTAAACAGCAGAAAAATCCAGTGTCCTTTTCACACTGTAAAGAACCTGGTAAGGTATGATGCATTATATCCATGCTCAGAATCCCCTTGAAAATCTTTGAAATTCTGGTTCTATTCTATATGTACCAGAAAACGTTCATTGAGTATACTATATATATATATATATATATATATATATATATATATATATATATATATAATGCTTTTACCTGGTCATGGACGTGATGTATCGTTTAAAGGCTGAAAGATGACTATATAAACTGTTATGTTTAGGAATTATCTTCCTTTTTTCACCCCCCCTTTTTTTTAAAGGAATAATCCAGTGTTTAACTAATGGCATTGTTATATGACCATACTCTCTGCACAACATATAGGACTACTGTTTTTCAACCTGCACTTCTTTATATTGCCTCTTGATCTAATGATTTGAAGGGAAGAGGGTTTTTAATGGGATGTTTTGCATATTGCCGTACTTGGTAAACTGTAATCACAGTTTACCTCTCATTCCTTATCATACTAAATATCTGATGAATAAAAGAAGGTTCAGACCGTTCTGAACATGATTGTCTCCAGGACATAGCATGACATCTTGTGTGACCGTGGCTGTTTCCTGCTTTTGTTTACATTTTTTTTTAATAGTTGTAGTAGCATTATTTTTGTCTATTCTATACATTGTATAAAAAAACACCATATACATTGTGACACAACTATCTGTTAAAAAATATAGTATATTTTGCATGTGATGAAAATGTTCAATATGTATACTATACAATATACATAAACAATGAATGTTTTGATTACATATAATTCAACAGGTCCCATCGCTCATTTATGAATTACGCTGTAGAGGATGACTAAACTGCATGCAAGATATTGCTATATAACCCCTTTCACTGAAAAGCCCCAAAAATAAAGACTACATATACCTCAAGGATGTCTGTAAAACATTCATTTCTGTTATTGCACTTTACGATTATACTGTATTATACAACATTGTACATTATGTCTCATAAACTGATGTTAGGGAGCACTCGTTTTTGAGCGGTGGTCACACCGTCTCCTGTACGTGGCCGTGTGTGTGGGTATGCGTGCGTGTCTGTCTGTCTGTATGTAGCCTGCAATACCTTTTCTGACCACACATGTTAAGGGAGGGGCGCTGTTGTTCAGGCCAGGCACACTCACACTCACATTCACTCACACACACACACACACACACACGCACGCACGCACGCACGCACGCACACACACACACACACACACACACACACGCGCGCAGCCTCCACCGCTCAGTTCACACGAGTGTGATTTTTTAATGAAGGTGGTTATAGGAGCAAATGTATAAGCCCTGATATAAAATGCCATGACCCTCCCTCTCAATTGGGGGGAAAATCAATGACCCTCCCCAGGCATTACAAAAAAAAAGATTGACCCTCCCCTAACAACATGACATTTACCACAGTAAAATTAGGCCTAAAACCTTAACTTATAGTTAGGGCTGTCGAGACGATTAATCGTACAAAATAATTGCGATTGATGAATAATTAATTATATAATTCCAGTTCACTGCGCAATGTAGGTCATTTCAATTAAGCTCTCACTCCAGTCAGCTGGTCTGATAAAATGACATAATAGGCTATAGAATGGATTTTCAGCTAAGCAGTTGTGAATGAAAACGTAGTCCTGTGCTTTCTTATTGTCCTCACCTCAAATTAAACGCTGGATTATTTACTTTTCTTCAAATTGACTGGATCCAACACACAAGGTAACATCCATAAAAACTTTATTTATATAGCACCTTTCATACATAAAATGCAGCTCAAAGTGCTTTCCAGAGCAAAAATGTGTACACATGATCAACAATAAAAAATAAAAAATAAAACAATAAAAAAAAAATAGAAATAAAACAAA
Source organism: Nannobrachium achirus (assembly GCF_963921795.1). Classification (NCBI taxonomy): domain Eukaryota; kingdom Metazoa; phylum Chordata; class Actinopteri; order Myctophiformes; family Myctophidae; genus Nannobrachium; species Nannobrachium achirus. Next base: position 49,163,570 of record NC_137831.1, on the reverse strand, counting down.
ACAAGAAACAGCATTAGAAACGTTCAAAGACGTCCATAAGAGCTCTATAATAAAAACCTTTTACAGACAGGGTGGACATAAAAGATAGCAAGCATATATATTTAAAATCACCCAAAAGGAAGAGTGTAAAAATAGGTCTTAAGCTGTGCTTTAAAGCTATCAACAGAGGGTGCCTGTCTTAGGTGTGCTGGAAGTTTATTCCAGGCTGTCGACCCATAGAAACAGAATGCCGCTTCACCATATTTCTTATATGTCATTGAGGGCACATCGAGCAGACCTGCAGTAGAAGACCTGAGCGGGCGGTTTGGCTCATATCTAGACAGGCAGTCGACAAGGTACGACGGTGCCAGACCATTAAGAGATTTATAAACAAGTAAGAGAATTTTAAAATCAATCCTAAAACGAACTGGGAGCCTGTGTAGCGAGGCTAAAACTGGAGTGATGTGTTCTCTCATCTTAGTTTTAGTTAGCACCCTGGCTGCTGCATTTTGGACTAGTTGAAGTTGATCTGTAGTTTTCTTTGGTAGGCCAGAAAAAAGTGCATTGCAATAGTCGAGTCTGGAGAAGACAAAAGCATGGATCAATGTTTTTACATCATCCAATGACAGATAAGGTCTAATTCTTGCAATATTTCTAAGGTGAAAGAAATTTTGGTGACATGATTAATCTGAGTATTAAAATTCAGTTCTGCATCTATGATCACACCCAGGTTCTTTACTGAAGTATTACTTTCTTTGGCCAGGCTACCGAGTCTACTTGTAATTGATTCTCTGTTCACAAGAACCAATTTTGAGGACTTCTGTCATGTCCTCGTTTAGGAGTTGTTGCTCATCCAGCATTTTATACTGGACAGACATGACAGCATAAAAATGAGAGCTGTAATAAGTTCTCCCAGCGGTAATATATATAAGGAGAACAATAGGGGGCCGAGTATTGAACCCTGAGGAATACCAGATGAAATATCGTGCTTGTCTGACTCAAAACCATCCAAACCAACATGGTAACTTCTGCCTGTCAAGTACGAGCAGAGCCAGGACAGAGCCGTACCTGAAAGCCCTATCCAGTGTTCCAGATGATGTATTAAGATTGAGTGATCTATAGTGTCGAAGGCCGCCGTTAGGTCCAGGAGTAAGAGAACAGATATGTTTTTATTGTCAGCGGACACCCTGAGATCATTAATTACCTTTACAAGTGCTGTTTCAGTACTGTGTCCCTTTCTGAAGCCAGATTGGAATTTATTGTGGACCTTGTTGTTCTGAAGAAATACTTCCAATTGATGGAGGATGATCTTTTCAAGGACCTTGCCCAGAAAAGGGAGATTTGAAATGGGTCTATAACTGCCCGGCATGGAGGGATCAAGGTTGTGCTTTTTAAGGTAGAGTGCACTGTGAGATGAGACCTTTTTGCTTTTGGACAGATGAAACATCTCTAGCGTGAGCTCTCTCCCTCTCTTTTTGCTTTTTGAGAGAGAGTGACACACACACGACACACAACACACACACACACACACACACACACACACACACACACGCACACACACACACACACACACACACGCACACACGCACACACGCACACACACACACGCACACACGCACACACACACACACACACGCACACACACACACACGCGCACACACACACAGCAAGCATTGGCGTCTCAGTCTAACAGCCGCCTCTCCTCCTAGATGAACAGTCTTTCGGACTTTAAGGACATTAATTAGTGGCCAAGGGCCACGAAGTGGCCAAAAGGCCACTCATTGATATTGGACTTCATCATTACTATTATTATTATTATTCCGCCACTTTTTCTCTAGCGGCTAGACCGCGCGGTAGCTTTTTACGAAACTCGGCAGTATGGCAGAGGACTATGCCAAACAGCTAAAACGCGAAGCTCGCAACAATCGGCCAAAGGGTGGCGCTGTAGGAAGCCTTTGAAAAATGCCAACTTTGAACAGATAAAGCTCATGCTCTGTTTCAGATCCAGCCATGAAACCTGTATACACTTATGCGTCTCCTCATGCCGAACAACTTTTACGCTCTGACTTTTGACCTCTGACCTTTACTTCTCCCACCATTTTGAATTATATGAAAAACAGTCAAAATCTATCTCCTCCTGTGATTTTCCTTTGAAAACTCAAACTTTAAAGGGGCATAAGTCATGCCTCGTTTCGTTTGAAGACATGCAACTTGCTTACACGCGTGCCTTGACTCAAGCAGAAGACATCTGTGTCTTTGTTAAGTAAGCTCCGCCCTTCGATTTTCCGCCATTTTGAGCAGTTTGTAAAACGCTTAAACCCGCTTTTATTCCGGAATTTTCGCATCACTTTTTTTACATTAACTTTGGACCGATATCTAAAGATCTGTCAGATCGAATTCTTTTTAAATTGAAACATGCTTTTTTAATAATTCAATTGATATTGCAGTTTTATGCAAATTATTCTTTTGCTTCTAAAACAAACATTTAAAGTAATATTTTCTCACTGTGCAGAGCTGTGCATGGCTCACCTGGTAAGGCCTTTGTCATCATTCCAGAAGACCCCGGTTCAAGCCTTACCTCATGCATTTAAAATGCATTTCACAAAATATAGCCGTGAAAACCCTGGTATTGCAACCAAACATGGCAACCCAACCAAACATGGCAACCTTGTTAAGCAAGAGAGTATAAATAACGGTTGAGGTGAGGCCACTTCCTCCTCACTCAGTGTGTTTGGAAGCATGGTTGATGCTGCTGGTTGCTGACTTCAGAGCCTATATAGGCTATACATACTCAACGGTAAAATCAAAATAGCATCACCCTCCCTGAGACTAAAATCAAAATAGCATCACCCTCCCCTAAAATTCTCCAGGGGAGAGGGGGTCAAAATTAACGATATGTCCCTTATAATTCGTTTTTGACTGGGCCTGCTCTATATTATACATTGTTTATCTACCGCTTTTCTCTCTGCTACAATTGCTGACATAACATTTCTTGGTTTGCTTACCAAATTAGATGATTTGTGTCATTTAGGCTATTCAGCGTGCAGTATAGCCAGGACAGATCTGGTTTGTCATGTTAATCCTAAATGGATAATTGAGGATGGGCGGTGGAGAGCAGGTGTTCCTGTTGAGTGACAGCTGGCCCTATCGTTGAAGTGGCTGAACTCATGACAGGCTGGTGTAAATCAAACCATGTCTCCCTCTTTCACTGGTGTAAAGTAACTAAAAACATGTTTTTAAGTACTGTACTTCAGTACACTTTTGGGGCACTTTCCTTTACTGGCGTATTTGCAATTTTCAATACTTTCACTTCTACTCCACTACATCTCAGAGGAAAATATTGTAGGCTGCTTTTACTCCACTACAATTATTTTAATACTTAAGTCAGATTATTATTATATAACACGCATTACCCACTTCAGCCCTGTATACGTTTAGGTCATTTGGAAATAGACGACCTACAACGTCGCCATGTGATGCATTGTGACCTTGTAGATCTGCTATTTTCAAAAGATTGTTGTACATTTGAAAACTATTCTGCATAATGAGTATTTTGTACTTTTTGACCTGACATCAAACATTTTCCAATGACCAATATGAATATCCAAACATAAATGCAATCTCGACAGAACAACTTGAAAAACGTTATCATTCATAAGATGTGCATAGATGTGATATTTATTTTTGAGAACATACTGTTGCAAATTCATTGCTTTTATTTCAATTGTCAACATCATCCCAAACTGTTTGGTAAACTACTGAACAGAGTCATTGCATAAGCATCATGACTCATTTTCACTTTTGAGTCTCACTGTGTCCAGTCAGTGACCACAGACAATAAAAAAAAAAAAAGAAAAAAAAACATTAAGAGCTAGCTTTTCCAGTTAGTGCCACTTCTGGAAAAGTCTAATTTGTCAGCATCCAAATGTAATGAGCACTCAGCTATAAATGGTTCATCTTTCATTGATCGCTTGTCCACAAACTTGTTTCTTTTTTTCTTTTCTTTTCTTTTTTTTTAATTGTCAAAATGCTATAAGCTGTTTTTTGAGTGGGGCTTTGTGGGCGCTGCCGGAAGCTATTATCATCTTAAGTGGCTGGAACATTTGATTAATTATTAATCACAGGCCAAACATTCAACACAGTCCAACATAGCTTTCACCTAGTGTTACTGCTGAAGCTGGAGGGCAGTAAACAAGAGGTGGTTGGCAAAGTGCTGATTATTTCTGCCAATCCCTTCCAAGAATGATGTGATTATCATCAGCCTGCACCACACCCTTCAGTGCTTTATGGCTCAAATGATGCTTTCCTGACAGGCATGTCACTGCAAAGACATGAGCTTCCCCTGAACAAGTATTTGCCTATACGCGTGTTAAAACATCCAAAATCAAGAATGAGCCACAAAACAAAAAGTGAATAGAAGTTCAAAAGTGTCAAAAGAATTGTGAAAAAGGCAGATCTACAACCTCTCAAGGTGTAACATCTGGACATCTTGTGAGCTTGTAGATCTGTAGTTTTTTTGCTATTCGATGCTACTTCGAATAAGTGCAAGCATTGTCTTTTGACAACACAACAGAGAGCGACAGGTGGCAACAGGTGTGGCTACAGAGCGCTTCTTTTAAAAGGCCATTTAAATCAAGAGTGATTCTGCACATTCTCTACTGCCTGTTCTGTTGCCCAGCAACCTGACATCATGCAACTCTGTTTGATGGATCAGTTGGCTGCACATTACCTCAACAAGAGGGGGTGGGGGGGGGGGGGGGGCTTCGCTCTGTCCTCCCCTCCCCTGCCCCATGTCTCTCTAAATATGGAGGAAGGCTTAATTATTGAGGAATCCAGTGTGTGTGAAAATGATGAAAATGTGGAGGAAGGTTTGAACATTGAATCAGGTGGTTGTGAAGAGATGCAACCTGAAAGTGACGGGGAGAGTGTGCATATATGTGGGAAGAACATAGGTTTGATTCTGTTGATGAGATGGACATGGATCATGGTACTGATGCAGGCAGTGATTTACAGTCTTCCCTGGCAGACTGGGCCATTGAGTTTGGCATTTCTCTAATGGCTCTATCAGCCCTGCTGTCAATCCTGAAACACCACCATCCCTTTTTACCCAAAGATGGGAGAACTTTACTAAGAACAAAAGTAAAGTATACAATTGAAAATATAGCTGGAGGTGTGTTTCACTATTTTGGAATACTGACGGCATTTAATTGTATTCTGGAAAAGGTGTGGTCCGTTCTCCCCAATGGGCATACCTTGCAACTGCAACTGAATTTTGATGGCCTGACTCTTTTTAAGAGCAAGGGTACGCAGTTTTGGCCAATACTTGGCATGTTACAGGGGCAAAGTAAAAAGCCAGTGGTTATTGGTCTCTTTTGTGGAAATTCCAAACCTACATCTTTGTCAGAATATTTGCAATATCTGATAAATGAATTAAAATCATTGAGCCGTGGTTTTGTTTTTAAGGGAAAAACATTCATTTTGAAGTTGAGCTCTGTTGTGTGTGACACAGCAGCACGAGCGTTTATCAGGGGTGTTAAATCCCATACCGCATACATCTGTGTACTTAACGTTCACAAGTTTGTTTGTTTGTTTGTTTGTTTGTTTGTTTGTTTACTATTATGGAATAAGCTAAAAATGTCCCTTTTTTCAATATTTAAAAATAAATAAAAAAAGGAAAAACGAATAATGAGTAATTTTTTTCCATTTCTAACTTTTGGCGCAGAATCAAAGGTTGAGAAAATGGAAAAGGGCATTTTGGAGACCCAATTCCTATTTTTCATTTAGTCTATTTTTCATTTTCTCCTGAACGCTACCGGACGTAAATGCTGTATTTTTTTACAAAATGCATTCAAAATAGAAACATTTAAATTAAGGAAAAAGACTCATTTTCCAATGTATGTTTTTGTGTTTTGAATAGAGAATAGAAAACTCGGATTACGACCTGAGAATCACTGTATTCATTTATCTATTAATCTAAAAAAAAAAAATATGTTGACGCGGCTTTTCATTGGCTGCAGACGGGTATAAGCACTTGGTTGTGTAAGCGTGGACCGCACGGCATGCTCCTGCTTCCTCCGGGGGTCCACGCCTCCGCGGACCCCCGCCTGTCACCCCGCCGTTCAGGGGGTCCCTGCATGAGCCGATAACCATGCCCACCGGACGGAGCCTCCTACGTGCGCGCTATGGGGCTGCCGAGCACTCCACGGACCCCCGCTTCTCAGGGGGACTCCTGGGGGTCCCTGGCCTCCGACCCACCAACGGGGACCGCCGCACTGTTTGCGCACGTGTGTGTGTGTGTGTGTGTGTGTGTGTGTGTGTGTGTGTGTGTGTGTGTGTGTGTGTGCACGCTGTTCATTCAATCTAGCAGCAGTGATGATGACATCTGTCTCGTCACCCCCGTTGACCCCCGAGCGAGAGGGGTCCCTCTGGTTCCCTCTGGACCCCGGCATTGCTTTCGTGGACCCCGAAAAACACTTACCCGGCCTCCGATGGTGGGTGTTTGAGCGAGGGAAAGCATGGTGGGGAGAGGGGACGGAAGCCCGTTCACGCGCGCGCGCGTGCGTGTGTGTGTGGCCTGGCTATAATCAGTCAATCAATCAATCAATCAATCAGTCAATCAGTCAATCAATCAATCATTCTGTCTGCTGTCTGTCTGTCTGTAGCCTACTTCTACTTAAATGGTTTCCTGTGTATAAGCCGAAAAGCTTACTAGGATCTCCTTTTAGGTGATCTTGTACTAGTGAACTAGGCTACTCTCATGAAACTGTACCTTTTTCTGTGCAAACTTCTAATAAAGTCTTCAATCAATGAATGTCTGTAGGCTATCTGTCTGTCTGTCTGTCTGTCTGTCTGTCTGTCTGTCTGTCTGTCTGTCTGTCTGTCTATCCATCCATATCTGGCACGGAGCGCACGGCGGCGCTTGCAGAGAAAAACAGCGGAGTGGCGATGTTCCTCCCTCTCCACCTCCATTTCCATTATTGGTTATGATATGAATACAATAGGAGATATGGGTGGGTTGTTGAGACACTCTCTAATAATCCTTACAAAAATTCTCCTCCTTTTCAACTTGAACTTGATCTATCTATCCATCCTATCCATCTATCCATCTATCCATATACCGTCCAGAGCCTACTGTAGGCCTACTGGTAAGCGCTGTCCAATCAGACAAAAGTCACTATGCAGTATATGCTCTCTTTACTTAGGACGACCAACTTGATGACATCACACATTGTACTTTACAATACAAACCCCAAAATCAAACCTCCAGTTCTAGGCAACACAGAAGAGGGGGTACTTTTTTATTATTTCCACACAGCTCCTCTAAGGTATATTAATGACATAGTTCAATATTGAAAATGGGTGGTCTTCCCCTTTAAGGCCTACTTTTTACAACATTGTCCCCTGCACTTATAGACATTTGACAGTCTACTCTAAATCTTATCACCTGAAGACAAAGCCCTATAGCCTAAGACCTAAGTGCATGCTATCCCGTTCCCATAGTGAGCCATCAAATGGTAAATTGTGACGACCGGGCGGTCAGAGAGCACGCCAGAGCCTCGCTCATTCTCGACCTAGAGCGACGCAAGGTCCCCAAAACGAGCGACCCACCCAGCTTCCTTGGCTCTTGAACCCCATTGCCCCCGCCGGCGCGGGCAAAAGGTGTTGACCTCTGAACAGCTATCAATAAATGTCAATAAATCAATAGAGACCAAATCAAACTACAATTTCTTTGTTGATTATTGTTACAGTAGGCCTACAGCATAGTAATCATAATACAGTATCTGGCTTAAAGTCCTGTTCGCAATTTGGTGTTAGGGGAGTTTCTCACCTGAACTGAGTCAGTAGGTCCCTAGACATGAAAAATCACCGAGGTGCTTGTCCGCCATAGCGGCACGAATGGCGCAATGGCCAAATCAAATATGGCAATTATGAAAATCCAACTTTTCTGTGTCTGGGTGTATATGCACATGTGATACCTCTATTTGGACTAATTGTGGTGTGGGGAATTCATTTCTGATATTGTTTTGACCATTTCGGGTGATTTGGACCTCAAAAGGTCATGGTCAAGGTCATTTTGCTATTCCGAAGACCGTGGGCCATAACTTGGCCATTGTTAGGAGTAAAAACAGGTGCAGTAGGTCTAAGTCAACTAATGCTGACATGTATAATTCATTTCTGACATTGTTTTGACCATTAAGGATCATCTTGTCTTTGAAATATCAATGTCAATGCCATTTTTCAAAAACGATTTTGTTCATTACTTGCACTTTTATAGTATTTTTTGTAAGTTTGTTACTATTTTATAGTAAGTTTGTTTTGTTTATAACAAAAGACATACTAGTGAGAAATATAACAAGTAAACATCCACATTTAACTTTAAAGGGGGGTTTTAAATGGGTGTTTAAATGAGCAAATAAGACTATTTAGGAATAAAAGTGACAAATAAAATTACACAACAAAATCACACACAAAATTAACAATTTCCCTCAAAGTATTATTGTGACTGTGTGCATACAAGTTAGTATGAGGTGTTTTTACAGGATGGATTTGTCATTGTTCCATGGCAAAATATGATGCACAAAACTCCATCAGGGTCGAATGTCTCGCTTCAGACATGGCAGGAGTGTACTAAGTCAAAGTGCTCCTTCCATCCATCAGAGCTTGACATTGACTTTTTGAGGCAGTTGTCCTTTGGACAAGTATATTTCCCATTCACTTGTCCGGGGACAAAAGTAACTTGTCCGGATAAAAATGTCATACATTGAAATAATAACAAAAGGACAGCTAATGACCCCCCTTGCTCCCTCCAGTCCATATGGGCACTGACATAAAGGCACAAGCCTTTATGTCATGTCCTGTTCCATGTTCCATTGGTTCTAGTCTTTCCTCAGGTTCCTTGGCTGTTGCAAGCAGGTGGCAAGAAATGCACTAGAAAGGTGCCTTGTTGGTCTCAGCAGTTGTACTTCTCTGCTACCAATACTGTGTCTTGTTCTGTCAAGGTCTTTGCCTCTCCAAAGTTTGTTAGATATTGTACTCGGTCAGAAGCCATAACTACATGTTTAATCCTCACCTGGCCCATGCAGTCATCTCCTGTCTCCAAGGCATATGTGCCTTGATCACTGTCTTGGCTAGTGGTGCTCCAAGATGAGACTGCTTGCTTGATGCAGTGGAAGTGAGTCTCACCAGTGCCATACTGCTGCCAGATCTCCTTCATCCCCAGTGCTTGGAAATATGGGGTGTAGTATAGCAGTAATGTGAAGGAGACAACAACTCTCTGGGGTCTGATCAAAGTTCCAACATCCCATTATTCTGACCATTAGGTTAGTGAAGGTTAGGGATAGGCTTAGTTATAATGGAGGCTGCACATGCACCAGGTATCAGCCTCCTCAATCCTATTCAAGATGTCTGTGATCTCTTCTCCACTAGCGACATCATCAACAGAGACAACAGAGCTGATGATGGTAAATGGACTGCATTTACAGTATATAGCACTCTTCTCCAAAGTGCCGTACAATGTATTTCACATTTGCCCATTAACACACACATTCACACATACTGTACATTCACACCATGAAACCATGCAAGGTGCTCATCGGGAGCAGTTAGGGGTTCAGTGTCTTGCTTAAGGACACTTCGACAAATAAGCAGGAGGAGACAGAAATCGACCCTGGAACCTTCAGATTCCAAGGCAGCCGTTCTACCTACATCGCCACAAGCTTAAATGGACACCATGGAGAGCTGTTTGTTCTCCTCAGACACCCAGAATGTGTAAAGTTGATGAGGTGTGTCTGTCGACTCTGTGATGATGAGTGGCTCCCTGCAAAAGGGGCTGGAGGTGAAGAGATCCCAAAGATTGAACTAGATTGAGGAGGCTGTCACCAAGCTGCTGGTACATGTGGAGTCAACTGGCTCTATTATAACTAAACTTACCCATAACCCTAACCTAATGGAGGGAATAATGGGTCGCCAGGATTATGAGTGGACCCCAGAGAGTTGTCGTAGTGATACTTCCAAGCACTGGGGATTAAGTAGATCTGGTAGCAGTATGGCACTAGGTGTGCAGGGGCACATGCTTCTACAGCATCAAGCAATCTCTCATCTTGGAGCACCACTAGCCAAGACAGTGATCAGGGGACATTTGCCTTGGAAACTGGAGATGACTGCATGGGCCAGGTGGGGACTAAGCATGCAGCTATGGCTTCTGACCGAATACAATAACAAACTTTGGAGAGGCAAAGACCTTGACAGAACAAGACACAGTATTGGTAGCAGAGAAGTGCAACTGCTGAGACCAACAAGGCACCTTTCTAGTGCATGTCTTGCCACCTGCTTGCAACAGCCAAGTAAAGGACCTTGAGGAAAGACAAGAACCAATGGAACATGGATGGATGCAAGGAACACTTCGACTCTCGAGGATATGTCTGCCTTGCTGATGGATATCGGTGCATCATATTTTGCCATGGAACAATGGCAAATACATCCTGTAAAACACATCATACTAACTTGGATGCACACAATCACAATATGGTGCACTTTGAGGGAAATTGTTATTTAATTTTGTGTGTGCTTTTGTTGTGTGATTTTATTTGTCACTTTTATTCGTAAATAGTCTTATTTGCTCATTTAAACACCCATTTAAAACCCCCCCTTTAAAGTTAAATGTGGATGTTTACTTGTTGTATTTCTCACTAGTATGTCTTTTGTTATAAACAAAACAAAGTTACTATAAAATAGTAACAAACTTACAAAAAATACTATAAAAGTGCAAGTAATGAACAAAATCGTTTTTGAAAAATGGCATTGACATTGATATTTCAAAGACAAGATGATCCTTAATGGTCAAAACAATGTCAGAAATGAATTATACATGTCAGCATTAGTTGATTTAGACCTACTGCACCTGTTTTTACTCCTAACAATGGCCAAGTTATGGCCCACAGTCTTCGGAATAGCAAAAATGACCTTGACCATGACCTTTTGAGGTCCAAATCACCCAAAATGGTCAAAACTAGGGATGCCCCGATCAGGGTTTTTTTGCTCCCGATCCGATACCGATCAAATATTATTGCTTCCGATTCGATCCCGATCTTTCCCGATCCGATCCGATCTACAGTACATGCTCACAACGCCTCTCAACGCGAGGAGTTGTGAGCATGTAGATCGGCTATTTTCACAATTTCTGGCTTTAATATTTGACAATTTGGCCAATGTTTAATTTGTCATTTTAGAGGTATTAAAAAGTCCTTAATTTTTCACTTTCGAAATGTGCAGATACCCTCTATACACTTAAACTTTATGTTGATTTGTTTACTGTTGAGAGAGAAAACAATGTTGCACATTAAGTTAATCATCTGGGGACCCCCCCAAAATAATTTGAGGACCCCCCTGGGGGTCCCGACCCACAGGTTGAGAACCACTGAGCTAGTTGACAGTGCAGAGAGACATAATTGCCTTCCTTTGATCCATTAGCAAGGGGCCAATTACTACTTATTGGCATCAGCTGCCAGCTGTACACAGAGTCTGACACAATCACCTTCCCTCTGCAGTGCTCTGTCTGTCTCATTTCTCCAAAAGCCCTTGAATATGATTGAAAATGATTAAGGATTACTGTGATTATGGTAAGCTTACATTTCATATCGCATTCACCTTACCTGTAACTTTCAGTACTCCCAGAAAATATTTTTTTGAAAAAAAAAAAAAAAAAAAAAAAAAACTTTTTTTTTTCTTCGATTTTTTCCCCCCCGATCTCCGATCTTATAAAAACGGCCATATCGGCGGCCGATCCGATCACGTGATCGGGATCGGGCAACACTAGTCAAAACAATATCAGAAATGAATTCCCCACACCACAATTAGTCCAAATAGAGGTATTACATGTGCATACACCCAGAAACAGAAAAGTTGGATTTTCATCATAGCCGATGGCAGCCATATTTGATTTGGCCATTGCGCCATTCGTGCCACTATGGCGGGCGAGCACCTCGGTGATTTTTCATGTCTAGGGACCCACTGACTCAGTTCAGGTGAGAAACTCCCCTAACACCAAATTGCGAACAGGACTTCAAGCCAGATACTGTATTATCAGCTGCCATTGTACTTTTCATACATACATGACTCATATTACAGTATTATTACAACTTATTGTTATTCGTTTTTATAATTTTTCACCCTATACTTTAACATTACTAATATTACAGCACTACTCTCATTAAAACATCCCACTGAGCATTTTGAGGTTTATTAGTTGCCTAATAGTGGTGTTTTTATCTTCTACACCACGCGTTGAAAATCAGTGTTGTAAAGGTCTAGATTTGCAATTTTTTGCTAGTTGTTTAGTCGGCTATATTTACACAGGTTGCTACACTAGACCACTATTAGTCGGATACAAAAAGTCTACATTTCGCCGTTAGCGGCCGTCGAAAGTTGTGAAAAGTAGGGCGACGGTGAGATTCAATCCTATGATCTCTGGCACTCAAGTCGGCGACGCTGTCCATTCGGCCATCAATGCTGATATATTAGTATAGACTTTCTGGCCGTATTAAAAGGTGACATTGCCCACCTGTGTTCATTTTAGGGTAGTGCGCATTGTTGAGGAAACTAAATGTATTGGGAGCCCAATAAGCCTATAGCGATTACAATTATTATGTTTAATCAATACGTATTGAATGATTTTGGCGGGGGCGGCGCCGCGGCTGTGTTTGACTGTGTGTGTTGCTGTCAGAAATGTAATTCAGAGTAGCATGCTGTTTGGACGTTTCCACTTTACAGTGAGTGACTACACACAATCACGGTAATTAATTAACACTCTACCGGCTTACCGCGCCTTAGTACCAAGGATAACTTTTACATGGTCTAAAGATAGTCGTTGAAATGCTGTATTTAAAACGACTACACCCAGACCGTCCAGACGTATACCTTATAGTGATGAATGGCTATTAAAATCATTTTACACCAATATTTGGCTATCAGTTCTGCAATGTGCAGTTGTTTTTTAAATAAATATTTATTAAAACAGGGATTAACTTCAATTGTCTAAATTCTGTCTAAATATAAACGTAGATACGCCGACTATACTTAGTCGGCTAAATCTCGGCTAGATCTAAACTATACTTAATAATGATCAACGGATATTATAATTATGTTAGTCCAATATTAGGAGATCAGTTAAGCACCCTACTGTTGTTTTTTTAATAAATAGTTATCGAATTATGGAATAAATTGCAAAGTATATTTTCGGTGTGAATATAACCGGATTCTAGCTGGTTGAAATGATGGCTAAAAAATAACTAGTCGTGTAATATCCGACTATTGCTCAGTGGGATCTGTAGAGTTTACATAGTTTGGAATATATTCATACAATTTTGCCTATCAATTGATGACAACTTGGTGAACAGTTTGTCTATTCACTATATATGTTTTCAATGAGGTCTTGAGGCTCATTCACTATTCAGAAGGCAACATTTCCATAGGCGGAGTTCTTTTTCAATCATCCTTTCCTAGGTAAGTGATCACAGCAGGACAATTTGGTAAAAGAAATGTGATGTTTTAAACTGCATTTGTACATTTTCAGGGGTTAGCTGACATTTGGTGAGTCAAGAGTAGCCACAATCATTGTAGTTTTGTGTCCACAACTGTTCCATTTTGGGCATACATTTTAGGCGGATTTTTCCCCTGGACCCCCCTGGGGCTTAAGAGGTTAAAAAGAAGCCCAGCGGTAAATTGGATACCAACGCAACCGGTTTTGGAGTAAACTCTGACTGGCCCGATCTGAATGCTCTGTGTAACTGGAGTGGTGTTTCACTGATCTGAATGCTCTGTGTAACTGGACTGGTGTTTTCCTGGAGTGGAAAAGAGACGGCGAGACTGTGTGCGTCTCTGAAGCTGTGATCACCGAGCTGTCAATCAACGTGTGCGCAACAGCGAGCCACGATGGAACATCAAGAGCGCTCCCTCCCACCGGCGCGCGCGCACACCTTATAGCGCTCAGAGCGCAGCAAAGGAAGCAGCGCTGGACAGGACTGCGACTGCATGGTAAGCTTGCTTGCCTGCAGTCAGCTGATCAATCGGTGTCCCACTCCATTCTTAAAAATGCAGCTATTGATGAGGATATTCTCATCTTTACGGCAAATACACCAGACGTCATTGTGATTGATGAGAACAGCAAAGAGGTTTTTCTATTGGAAGTTGGCTGTACTTTTGATTCAAGTTTGGAGGAGCTTTCCTTACTAAACAAGTTAAATACCAACCATTAGTACAGGCCATTATACACCTAGGATATAAGTGTCAGCTCATTGTTTTTATATTTGGCAGCCTGGGTCATGTCCACAGGCTAGTGGTCAGGGGCCTGAGGATTTTAGGGTTGTCCAAGTATAAGGCAAAGCAGCTTGCAACATACTGCTCAATCTCCTCCATTATAGGCCCATTTGGAGGAGAAGGTGCTATTTGTACCCATAATTATTTATCCGGTGTTATGTATGACCAATATTGACTGTGAATAAGCTCATGTGTTGATTCTGTACAGTCTGGACTTGTTTGGATTCATGCACTGATACATGTTGTTTCAAGCATGTGGGACATCAGAAGCAACTGAAAAAATATTTATGTCCCTTGTAATGTATTTTATAAATGTGGACTCAAATAAAGAAATTGAAATGTGTGTGTGCAGGTGTAATCCACACCATTTTTATTCATGTTTTCATTGGGTGCCAACTTCACAGAGGTATGGGCGGGTGGGCGGACGGACGGACGGACATTATTTTGGACGTGTTCATGCGCAAAAGGAACAGATGTATTATAAGCTATCACAACTATTATTACCGTATTGCCTAGACAGATAGATAGATAGATAGATAGATAGATAGATAGATAGATAGATAGATAGATAGATAGTAAGAGCGGCCAGCAATAGGCTACATTACAGATTTAATTTGTTCAGGTAGGCCTAATGGGGAACGGCGCCGGTGGTCCACGAAAGGTGCGGCGGTCCCCCGGTGGTGGGTCTGAGGCCAGGGACCCCCAGGAGTCCCCCTGAGAAGCGGGGGTCTGTGGAGTGCTCTGCGGCCCCGTAGCGCGCGTTGTGCGGGACGTAGGAGGCTCCGTCCGGTGGGCATAGTTACCGGCTCATGCAGGGACCCCTGAACGGGCGGGGGGTCCGCAGAGACCAAGCGCTTATACCCGTCTGCAGCCGATGAAAAGCCGCGTCAACATAAAAAAATATTTTAGATTAATAGATAAATGAATACATGGTGATTCTCAGGTCGTAATCCGAGTTTTCTATTCTCTATTCAAAACACAAAAACATACATTGGAAAATGAGTCTTTTTCCTTAATTTTCATTTTTTCAGAACGAGAAAATGAAAAATAGACTATATGAAAAATAGGAATTGGGGCTCCAAAATGCCTTTTTCCATTTTTAATATTGAAAAAAGGGCAATTTTTTGCTTATTCCATAATAGTAAACAAACAAACAAACGTGTGAACATTAAGTACACGGATTTGCATACCATGGATTCGATAAGTGCCACCGAACCGGTGTTAGGATAGGTAACAGAATGACATTCCCTGAGGTCTGTGCAAGGTGTAGAACTAACACATATTTTAGAGAAGCCACTAATGAGGAACACCACGATGAATGCTCACCTTTCTCTGGCCTTGATATTGACATGGTTGCCACCTTTCCTCAAAGCGTCTACTTGAGTTGTGGATGGGTCCTCCTGTCCTGGTCCACTGTGTTGCCATATGTCAAGCAGTATAGCAGCAGAGGCCCTCAGATTTTGAGATACCCCTACCCGAGTTAGAACAAAACATACATTTTTTTTCTTATCTTTAGGGTGTCCCATTAATGAAATGGATTGTTGTGAAATTTTATTTTTGGGGGAAATTAGTTTTTTTTTGGCAATGCTTTAGACTTACTCCAATCTCTGAAAAAGGCAAATCCAAATAGGTTAAAGCTGACAAAAAAGCCTCTAACTGCCTCTAATCTTCATACAATCTGCTGAGATGTGAACCAGGTGTCTACCCTACATCAACAAAGCAACAAAGAGTCAGATTGCAAGTTACCAAAAGAAATACTGAAATATTGTCCTTTAAACAAACCTTTAGTTTAGGCGGAAATTGTACTTTTGTGGTGAGGACTCCTTTAGGTTCTCTCATTGACAAGAAAAAAACATATTTATGTCAAATAAGCTGTTACTGCATTGCCTAAGATGCTACTAAACAATAACCAGTGGTTGTGTGGAGATAGCTAGTACAGTTTTATTGCAAATCTGATTTCTTTAGACATACCCCTCCCCTGAAAAAGACAAATTAGGTCATTCTGAATGGGAGTTAGGTGCATAAGTTAATGATGATCATCATTTTTGGGGAGGGGAGGTCCAGGTGGCTGAACAGTATCTCCTACAGAAATCCAAGTTAAGCGTGTGGTGATATGACAAATTAATAAAGGTATAATAATAATTGTAATAATAACAATAATACACAGGGGTCTTGGCTGTCCATATTGAAGTAAAAAAAAAAAACGCTCTGGTGGCAGCCAAGGAATTCTACAAGTTCCAACCCACCCTCCTGTGCAGAGCCACAGCATGTATCCTACACCTGGAGGCAGCTCAACATCACATATGAGATACTTCAATGGTTTCCTATGGAAATAAGCTTAGTCTTTTCTAGGATCTCCTTTCAGTTGACCTTGTACCAGTGAACTGTACCGTCATGAAACTGTACCCTTTTCTATGCAAACTTCTAATAAAGTCTTCAATTCAACCCTACCCCTCAGTATCACTTTGGAGATTTGAGAGACTTATTCTACCAATGACACTTTAATACACAGTAAATTGTTCTGACATCACTCGTCAAGAAGGTCTTTGAGATTCTGTTCCTGCATCTCATGGTGAGTGACTCCCTAGACCCAGTTTTCATACTAGGAAAACACTGGTGTGGGAGATGCTATTATCAACCTGTTCCACAGTACCTGTACACACCTGAGGTCATGTAACACTGTGAGAGTCATGTTATTTGACTTCATCAGCATCTTCAATACCATGCATCCACAGCAGATGGTCCTGAAGCTGTCAGTGATGCAAGTGGATCTAGGTTTGGTTGCAGACTATGTCACCAACACTGGTGCTCCCCAAGAAACCATATTGTCCCCCTTTCTGCCCACCCTCTCAACTTCATGGATGACAATGTGGAGGATTACAGAGCCCTGGTGGAGAGCTACATTGTGTAGTGAGAGTTAACGCCCTGAGAGTGATCCTCCCAGGGTCAGCACAACATTATTTGGTCAGTCTTTTGTGCCAGTAACCATCATGCTCCATAACCAAGTCTGACCCCCATTATGTTCTATTCCAGGGGTCTTCGACAGGGGGTCCGGGACCCCTAGGGGGTCCTCAGAGTCACTACAGGGGGTCCTCCAAATCTTTGTATGATAGAAACCTTTTTTTCTCCTTTTTTATATTAACCACTTGAACCCTAGCATCCTTATTCTGATATCTTTAGCCAAAAATAGCAGCTGACAACGCCGTTGTGAGCTTGTAGATCTGCTATTTTCGGCAAAGAGGTTTGGTGTAGAGGGGGAAAAAGAGCAGACTGAGTACAGAGTGAAAGGTCAAGTTTATTAAGTAGTGACGGTTCAAGTGGTTAAATATTTGAAAACACAAATTGACATGAATCCAAAATACACTGATGATTGTGCTGTCAAACAATGAAACTATATGGAATCTATGAAAAAGTTGTGGGGGTCCCTGCTTCATCTCTCTCTCAACTAAGGGGTCCCTGACCTGAAAACGTTGACGACCCCTGTTCTATTCTGTTCTTTGGGATTACAGACTTCTGCTTGACTCTGGCACACTTGCACACAGACTACTACAGAACCAATCAATCCCTCCGTAGTCTTGACCAATCTGGTGTTGAGAGTGAACATGCAAAGAGCAAGGTTATTGAATTGAATTGGTAGCCTACGTGTGCACTTGCCATGTGACTAGTCACATATACGTTTGAGCAGCATCAGACAGTGTCTTGAAAAGCCAGACAGCATTATGATGCCCTGGCACCCTCCAGAAAGATATCTTTCTACTTAAATTTATTGAGTGCACAACTTTATCCTTTAATCACGTTTGCCTTAAAATACATTTCCACAATTCATTTCATGAATGGGAGACTCAGTATAGGAAAAAAAAATACATTGCTGTGTTTTGATCGATCTAATTGTTTTACATTATTGTGTTATTCATATTCTGATAGTTTGATAGTTTGGTACAGTACAGCCACCTTTCCTTCCCCCAAAATTATCACCATCGTTAACTTATGGCCTGTTATTATGTCACCCAACTCCCTTTCAGAATTACCTAAACAATTATGACATTTATGCCATATAGGCCTTGTTCTAGTAGTTTTAGATACACTGCATTATAGTGGATTATTCATTGCGACCGTCAGGTCGCAGTTACTATCAGAGTAGTAATTCTTAAATACCGGTAAACCTTAAACCTTATACTTTGCAAAACAGCGGTTGGTCATTTAACATACTGATTGTTTTCTAATAAAACGTGTTCATATTTCTTACCATGTCTGTGAATTACCGTCGCGTCCATCACAACTTATCCTTCAGTTTGGTGGGCGGACCCCAAAAGACCATCACGCATGTTGCGTTATATATCCATATGGGTGATGATTAACAGTGTCTATGATTCGTAACACAAATTGGTAAATTTAACACATGTTGTGTTAGTTACATGATGACTATTATGTGTTAAAATAGGAATTAACACAAATTGTGTCTAGGATATTAACACATGATAGGTAAATGTAACACTTTAGAATATTTGAACACTAGAAGTGTAGGATTTTAACACATTCCTTTTGAGAGTGCACACTCTAGTGGACAGGGCCTGCACTGCACCCACATACCTGATTTGCAAGCCTCTGCATATCCAATACTTGATTAACATTGAGGATATTAACATTACCAAAACATTTTGGAGTGAGCTCAAATTCTTACAGTACAGAAGGCCTAAGCAAAGGAATGGAATTACAACGGATAATACTGCAATATCATTTTGAGTGATTCACAACATTTTAAAATGCACTAGATTAAAAAATAAATCAAGAGTCGATGCCATATTACACAATTTACATTTTTTTTTTTTTTTACATTTAGGGCACCTGCCATTGTTCTGCACGGCCTGCTGCATGCACCTACGTCAGCCCATCAACCCCTGACAACAGCGGGCTGCTACCGGCTCGCTCATTACATCTGCCAAGAAAATAAAAAGGTTGATTAGAACACATTTGAGCAGAGTCTACATGATTGTTTGGAACTTAGGTCCTGGTAAAGAACAGAGATGTATGCCAAAGGTTTTTGAATGTACATTTAAAAACAAAACTGCAACTCCAATTTCTGTGTTCTCAAACTCTGGGAAAACTTAAAAGCTACATTCAAATAGGCTGCTTCCATACAGTTACTCTTGTAAGTCTAGTGATTACTAGAGATGTAGGTGAATGGAATCACACCAATAGTCAATCAGGTTAGCTTGTTGGAACTGTAAAAACTTTCATGAATCAGCTAACTTTGGGTGTTCCTACCTGTAGATAAGCGTACTGCCTCAACTGTCATACAAAACATGATGAACTTATTTTCCAATTGGATATATATTTATGATGAAATGTAGTATACACACCCATGCATATAGCTCACTTTAAGTGCTCTCGCAGGGTGGTGCTCTGAACCCTTGTCAAGGGCACCAGAAGGACCCTGCTTTCGTCCAGAAAAAATCTCCCTGAGGTAGGTGGAGACCGTGTTCACTTCCTGGACAGCAAGGAGCAGCTCCTCCACGTTCTCGCCACAATCCTTCTGACCCGCACTGTGGAAATACAAATAATTTCATTTAGACCATTTCAAATGCAAACAGTTGATGTTAACATGAAGTGTTTGAAACATTTACCTTGTACGCTTCCCCTTGCGTGTCAGGAACTCGCTGTCGGAGCTCTGGGCGACAGCAATTATCTTGCGGCTGTTAGACTTCCAGAATGTAAGGTCTAAGAAAACGACAATTGGCAAAAATGGATTTTAATTCATCAGTGATGCGTTTTGCATCATTTGATCGCGTTGATCGCGTCCCAAACAATAAAATAAGATCTGGTTGTCCCAGAGGTGAAATCGTCCTTTAACAATGTTAAGTCCATTCCTGTAAATGACATGAGGCTTTGCACTGAAAAAGCTTAAAAAAGCTTAGCTTTTAGTGCATAACATATTTTCATTTTTGATTATAGGACAGACCTTCTGTTTTAAATGGCTTTGAGGCCAGAGTAAAAGCTTATGACGGATAATACTGGTGCAGTTACCATTGCAGTCAGGACTGTCGACCAGCCGTTGTTTTCGGGCATTGAGGAGTATGACAGGCTCATCTGGTTCAAGTTGAGGGGCCTTTGAACCCTTCCGAGGATGATGGATCTGAGAGAAAAAGACCATGTGGTCAGAAACTGAGATTATTAATTCTCCTTTCCAAACAGGTCTGGCCTCATACAGTAAACTCTCAAACATTAAGAATAAACAATATTCAATGTTCATAAATGTACGTTGTATAAAACTATTGGAAATTATTACCATTTAACCATTTCAGAGATATGATTGTGATTTCTCTATTATATTTGTGTACATACGTACATAATTAGTCAAAACTACCAACTACAGTGAACATACATGGATAACACAAAAAGTCTTGTGGGTTTCCATTGTACCCATTCATCAATAAGGCATACCATTCAAGAATATAAACAAAATATGTACCTCATATTCGATAGATGGATCCACAGAAAAGTAGCCCCCGGGCATGGCTCTCCATTATCCAAGATGAGGTGGATAGTAGTGATATCCACCTGAAAATGAGGATGAACATGAATTTGCGTTAGTTTAACATTTTCTACACATGCACCCCGTCTCAAAACTGCCACTGTTCAACTGGAGACACATTGGATACAATTAAGATTCACTTGGTGAATCGTGGTGAACTGACTCATATATAACAATAATAGGGTTATTATAGGGGTCTCAGTCTCACACGACACAGCTGACATCTCTTTGTAATGGTTTGACGTTTGGACAAGGAAAGTTATTATTATCATCATCTGACCTCTGTACTGAACGTTGAGTAGTGCTCACCCAAACTCTAAGTGCCCCCCGGGGAGCTGGTATGTCCCGTGACCCATCGCACTCCTACGTTTCCCAACGAGCACACAGTGGGGGTTCCGTGCTGGGTCTGTCACCAGCACACCCACTCCAACTCCTGGACGTTTAACTGCTGTTTCTGACATATCTTCGCGTATTTCCACTTTGAAACATTACTGACAAATGCACGAATGTTGACACCACACCACCATAATGTCACACCGCCAGGTCTGTCCCATACAAGCCCCCAGAATCCTGGGGGCGCCCTGAAACCAAATGGACATGGTGGCCGTTTTGAGGTACTGCAGTTGGGGCCACTAACCACATGAACGCGCATAGGCTTCTTTGTATTGACGCGCGTTCATACCGGAAGAGCTCGTTCATGAATTTGAGCCCCAGCGCGCACAGATATAAAGAGCTAGATGCCTCGTTCGCCTCTGCAGTTCATTGGAGCGACGTGCAACAGTTGTAGTCCGGACATCCTGGAAAAACTAAGGGAACGCTGTCAGTCAAAGTGACTACTGGTCAATCACAGCGTGACTTTTCCGGGACTTATCCAAGGACTACAATTCAATTCAACAGAGCCAGTTCCGATGTTGCCCAGCTGTTCTCACAGGCTGCGTACGTAAAGACCCACCTCTGATTGGCCTAGCAACTTCCCTATGTGTGACGCATGTGGAAGCAATGCACACGTGATTCCCTTAGTCCCTCGATGCACATGCATCAGAGTCGAAGGAGGCGTCTACCTTTCTATGTCTATGCCAGCACGTCCATGAACACAAACTATGACGAAAACTGTGTCACAGTGGCCCCACTACGTCACGGTTTTACTACGCGGAAGGAGGGGTGAAAACGCCTCATGCGCTGGTGAGCAACTCAATGCAAGTGGACGGGCGGGGATATTTGGTGTCCTCTCTATTCTTCTTATAACTCTATGGTCCCACAGTGTTTCAATGGGTCTGGTTGCTGCCCGTGGGGTTACTGCCATCTACTGGTCGAGAGGTCCTATTAAAAGGTCAGTGAAGTAAAAGAAGAAAAGAAAAGTTTCTATCACGCAAAGATTTGGAGGACCCCCTGTAGTAATTCTAAGGACCCCCTAGGGGTCCCGGACCACTTGTTGAAGACCCCTGCCATAAATTATAACCCTTGTAGAGTACTTTTATTTTGAAGACGGTTTCTCTCGAGAAAAGGTCTGCATGAATGAATAAATTAATAGAATTAGGCCTGGCTATTGCCTACAGAAAATAAGCAACTGGTTTAAAACCAAATAATTGAACAAAACTATCAGGAATGACATTGTTCTGCACTCTATGGAAAATTAAATTGACCAAATATAGTAAATCATGATGTGACGCAATCTGAGTTCCCAGAGGTCTTGACTTCCGCCACTAGGTGGCAGACGTGACGTGATAGAATGCAGATGTGACTTATAAGGATTATATAGAATCATAACTCTATGGATAGAATAGACCGCCGGTGTATACCTGTGACCGATGTAAGATGTCTCCTCTCTGAATTAACACACTCGGAGTTCAGGTGGTGGTAGCCTCGGAAACCCAGACTTTTATTTTGGCGATAAGGTGGTGGTAACAGCTCAGCAGCAGGTGTTTATTATTCTGCATTCACAAAATGTGGGCACATGAGACAGTATGTCAGTATGGGTACATGTGGACCCCAAAGCACTCTCTCTCATGAAATCCTCCATTGCAGTCAGGATGTATTATACAATGCATAGTAGGCCTATTCTTAATGATCTAGTGATCGTATATAGTGGATTTTATATAGTTTGCACAATTAAAACAAAATACAACAAAACTGTCCTCTTCAATAAATACAGAAAGTACATGTAGTATCTTTTTACCATGAACTGTGATCGTTTTTTACAAGTGGCAAAACACACACAAAATGAATGATTGACCCAACAAAAACGTCACAGAATTAGTCTAAGGTAGTTAGCTTTAAGGCAGTTAACCCAGATTAACTTTTAAGTGCTTTTTAATATAGTTTATATATTCGTTTTGTCCACAGACATGCAGACACATTACGGGTCTTTCTCAATATCCCTACTTGTCTCTACTTGCCTCCTTGTGAACTTGTGATACGTCATCAGTCGCTGCCAAGTACCATTCCAATCCTCAAGTCTGCATCTGAGCAAGTAGAGACAAAATACCAAAGAAGGTCTCAGCAAGAACAGTCACCAACGTCATCTAGGCTCCATGGGTGGCGGGTGGCCACCGGTGGCCACCCAAAATAACGGCAACAGTCCGCCATTCCGAAACACCGCTATTCCGAAGCAGGGTTAGGGTTAGGTTTAGGGTTAGGGTTAGGGTTAGGGGTAGGGTTAGGGGTAGGGTTAGGGTTAGTTAGGGTTAGGGTTAGGGTTAGGGTAAGGGTTAGGGTTAGGGTTAGGGTTAGGGGTAGGGTTAGGGTTAGAAGTCAACGTTCGGAATAGCGGTGTTTCGGAATGGCGGGGTGTAACCCAAAATAACATTAGCGTCTATGAGCACTTTGTCACTTCCGCCACCCAAAAGTGTCATGGCGGCGTCCCATGGTGTGCCAACTTCCGGGTGTTGTCCTAGGAAAAAAAAAAGAAGTAATGTGCATAAGGGGCGTGCACAAAATGTGCTGGGGTATGGCACATGCGCAGTATAATCTGGCCAGCACCTACACTTTGGCTCAGTAGATGGCGGCGTGTGACCATTAAATGGTAGTGTTTGTTTTGTCCTACTTTAAGTGCCTGCTGGGGACTTGCTCTTTGCTCAAATTAAATGTTCTTATGCCACAAAATAAGTAGGCTTATTTGGTGCCCTAATAGGCACAACTATGTGTTGCATATCCTGAATGAATATTAGCTATTATCTATAAGTTATAGAAATCCATCAGATTCTTCTCATCTACTGCTGTTTTACTGATATTTTGTGTAAGTGCTTATAAATAAATTAAATTGTGCGGTCTGTTGAATTTTTTTTGCACCATACATTCGTCTGACTACAAGTACGGCACACAGTACAAGTTCTAAGACATATAGACTACTTCAAAGTACAGTATTATATAAAAGCATCCCTCTGAAGACCAATTATTTCCCACAATTGACACAATTGTCAACTAAAAGGATAAACACCTCCAAAGAGCCTTGGGCTTGTTTCAATTGGGGTCCTTTAAAAAAAATAAAACCCAGCACTATGCAGAAAATAAAAGAAAACCTGCAGCTGTTTAGATGATGAGTGGAGAGAGAACAAAACAAACACACACCTCGCTCTACTGAGAACGGATCATGATCTTTTTTATCTAGTGCCTCTGCTGGAACACTCCACCATTGCAGCTCCAGTTACACTGCGCATGTGCTATACCCCCGCACATTTTGTGCACGCCCCTTATGCTCTATCCTTCTCTTATTAGTCCTAGGTGTTGTCCAAGATAACTATAAAGAAGGTAGAGTCACCAAAATGGCTGGGCATCCGCCATTGACGCTCATGGGAGCCAAAACTGGAACCGGAAGTTGTGTGAACTGCATTGGAATCCATGGCAGAAGGAAGACAGCCAGCTGGACCATGCTTGTGAATAATTTATTTCTGAACGTTTGTCTCCTTTGTCAGTTAATCGGTCCAGGAATATAAAAAAATGCATATCATAGGTTGTTTTCCAATCAATTGTTTTTTTATGTGCACACTGTATAATTTTATTGAGGCATCTAAACAGCCTCATCCTCCGTCATGTATCGTTTCTGGTAGTGTTGCCAGGTTCTAAGAAGCAACCAGGCCTAGGAAAACAAGCCTAAAATAACCAACTAGGGCCAGGCAGGCACTAGGCTTTTATGAGCACTTACTGCTGTATGGAAAATAACCATCAACAAGCTAATAGTTCTGCTAAGAATTTGATAACTTGTCAAATGCGACATTCTGCATAATGAGCACTTTCTACTTGGTAGCCTACTTTAATTATATTTTAATACCATTCATTTTTTTATTCCTGAGTTTAACTTGTGAGATTATTTCTAAATTGCTGTATTGATTGATTACTTACAGTTTGCAGAGACAGGTACAGAGAAGTAGGCTACAGTACAGTAGGCCTACAGTAGGCTACAGTACAAGATCTGCTAAAATTATTTTTCCAAAAAAGTACAAGTATGGCTTGTTTCCATGGGGTCCTTTGTACTCAATTGATCGAAACATTGATAATATTGATGATACTTTTACTCAAGTAAAAAACGTTGGTACCACCACAACCACTTAGAACCACTGGTTAAAACAATAAAAAGCCCATTCTCTTGTTACTGATGATATCCTATGCAAAGTAGCCTACTGTGCTCCATCGGTCTCTTTCAATGTTATGAGATAGGCCTACATAAAGTGGCTTAAAATAAGACGAAAAGCTTACTAGGATCTCCTTTTAGTTGACCTTGTACCAATGAGTACTGTACAAGTAGGCCTATACTGTCATACAACTGTAAGTTTTACAGGCTTCTAATACATTCTTCAATCAATAAAAAATAAGCAACTTGTTCACTTTAGAACAGGGGTCTTCAATCAGGCCAGGGACCTTCAAAATGATGCAGAGATGGAGCAGATCCCCTTAATTACCACCTCGTAGAGGCTACATTTGTAGGCTATATTCATGTATAAAATTGTGTTTCATATGTAACATATTCATACTTTTATTTTAAACATGAATATAGGCATACCTTATTAACTGAGAACCATGTCAATAATACTATCAGCATTATGTCAATTGCACAGTAAGCATGTTTTATTTTTTAACATAAATGTGGAAAATGTTTTAAAAGATATTTGAAGATAAATGGACATTTGGGGGAAAAAGAGTAAGAGAAATGTATTTATTTCATCAAGCAATAATTTCGCGGACCCCCTGCAGTACCTCCGCGGACCCCCTGGGGGTCGTGGACCCCCCCCCCCCCCCCCCCCCCACACACACACACACACACCCAAGACGCCACCTGCAACAACCAATATGTACAAGCAACTTCACAGACAAATAAGCCCAAAGTCGCTTATAATAAGCACACATGGCAACACTAAATCCTTGGCACGTTCAGAACGTACTTTGTACTCTTTAGATACCTCTATAAAATTGCACAGTGTGCACATTGAAAAGTAACATAGCAGAAAAAAAAAGTTTTATACAATGTCTTTTATTTTCCAGAAGTGATTATTTGACAAAGGTCTAAGACAGTCAGAATAATTGTTTGTTGGTGGTTTGTTCATGAGCTTCTCCACGGACTTCCATGGAATCCAATGCAGGCCACCAAACTTCCGGCTGCAGGGCTGGCTCCCATGGTGAGACGAATCTGCCGACTGGAATTGCATGATAGCGAAAATGACGTATATTATGTCCCTACCTTGTTTTTAATTTCCTTGGTGTTGTCTGTTCCTGCCTAACCTTCCTTGCAAAATACCAGGATGTAGACTTGATCCGCCCCGATCCTCCCACTTTACCAAGTCTGCTCTGGACCTAGAATAAAAAGAGAAGGATATCACACTGGGCGTGTCCCAGCCGTGGTACCGGGGCATGGGGGTATGGCACATGCGCAGTACAATCTGGTCTGCACCTACACTTTGGCTCAGTAGATGGCGGCGTGTAAACATTAAATGGTAGTGTTTGTTTTGTCCTACTTTAAGTGCCTGCTGGGGACTTGCTCTTTGCTCAAATTAAATGTTCTTATGCCACAAAACAAGTAGGCTTATCCTGAATGAATATAAGTTTTAAAAATCCATCGTATTCTCATCTACTGCTGTTGTACTGATATTTTGTGTAAGTGCTTATAAATAAATTAAATTGTGCGGTCTGTTGAATTTTTTGCACCATACAAGTACGGCACACGGTACAAGTTAAGACATATGCTTCAAAGTACAGGATTATATAAAAGCATCCCTCTGAAGACCAATTATTTACCACAATTGATTGATTTAAAACTTTATTAGAAGTTTGCATAGGAAACGGTAGTTTCATAACAGATGGTACAAGGTCAACTAAAAGGATAAACACCTCCAAAGAGCCTTGGGCTTGTTTCAATTGGGGTCCTTTAAAAAAAACACAGCACTATGAAGAAAACCTGCAGCTGTTTAGGTGATGAGTGGAGAGAGAACAAAACAAACAAACACACACCTCGCTCTACTGAGAACAGATCATGATCTTTTTTATCTAGTGCCTCTGCTGGAACACTCCACCATGGCAGTTCCTGTTAACACTGCGCATGTGCAATACCCCGGGACCACGCTGGGACACACCCAGTGTGATATCCTTCTCTTTTTATTCTAGCTCTGGACAAGACTTGCACCCAAGAGGGCGATAGCAAGAGGGTGCAAAAGACCTGTACTTCCCGTTTCTGTGTGACGTAGGTAGATACCTTTTTAGGAGGCGGAAGCATGTTTGGAGTCTATTCATTTACAATGGGAGAGCTAACGTGAACACAGAGCAAAATAATAGTTCAGAAGCTATAGTCACTGAACTAAATATTGGACCAGATCATCACAAGCCACATAATATTAACAAAATTGTCATACTAAAGTGGCTTTTTTCAGCGACACAACAACTGAGAAAATCAACTTTATTATTGCTCTTTAGCTGTCCCAGCCAATAGCACCCACACACTCTCGCGGGATCTATAGCACCAGTAAACAGGACGTGCGCGAGATTTGCCGTCAGAGCCGGCGCCCACTTAGGAGTCTATTTGTAGGATTTGTGTACCATGTCGCACTCTAGTGGATCCAATGAGGATGAGCTATCTTCATTAATTAAATATCTTTGCTTGCACAGACTTCTCATAGCAAATTACCCACAATGCCTTTCACCATTTCTTCTTCTCTTGCTTCTCTGTCAATAAACTGTTAAACAGCACCATCTACACAACAGTGCAATCTCCCACAACTTGTTTTTACTGTTGGCTTTGATGCTTAAAATACTCTGCAGTATTTCATTTCATTATATTCAATCAATCAATTTTACAATTATATTTACCTAGGCTAATATAGGCTACACTTGAATGAACAAATGAATTGGAAAGGCTGTTTCAGTATTTCATAAACTTTATTTTTCATTATTACATTTTTGGCCACTTGCAGTAAGATTTCCGTGAGAATGGCATACTACGATAATCACCCAGGGCTGTACACACAGTGTGCTATATTATATTTGTAATTCGGCTAATAATATAGGATATTCATATGCACATTTCTGTACGCTTTTTTTTAAAAACAATATACTGTATAACAGTAGGTTGACATTTCGAAAAAAGAAAGAAAGAACAGAGCCAGTGTTGTGTTTTATTTTTTCTAATATATATGCTTAGTTGTAAAGTGCACAATGACTGTTGAGAATGAGCACATTTTATCCTCTGTTGGAACAAAAGAACAGATCTACTGCTGAATGCGTCCAACTTGTAGATCTGCCCAGAATATAGACCTATTCACAGAAACAGTGGAATGCCCTGAAGCAAGCTGAGACTGTGACATCATTGAGTATGCTGCTATTCCAATAGCAGAACTACCCTCCTCCCGTCCTCGGAAGTCCCTTCTCCCAAGGAGAACGTGCTAGTCTGAACTCCCAAGGAGGGAAGTCAAAGTCCCCAAGTATTTGATTTGATAATCCGGCCATATCTCTCATGAATCCCTTGCTACTATGAAGCTTGGTGCAGGAATGTTGGACAGTAGGTGGCGTAGTCTCCCCATTTAGTGGGATTTTAACTACAACCTGGACTATGTCACATACCTACCAGTCATTGCCACACGGGGGCAGTAGTAGTGGAGTCAGTAACGCACTTTTTACTTCAAGTCATGATGCAAAGGTCCCCTTTGGTATGGAAGTACCTTAGGGCCATAGGAAAGAATTTATCCAAAGAGACAAGTTCGATCACCCTTCATTTTCTTTTTATAGCCATTTTAACCCTTTTAGTGCCTATCCCGAACTAGTTCGGGATATTCGGGATCAAAAACAATTTTTTATTTGCTATTTTACTTACCCCGAGCTACTTGGAGCAACGTGGGTGGTCCCGGCTCGCCCAGCGCTCACCAACGAGAGACGCTAGATGCTCCGACGATTTATTCCATTGAAAATGGTTTAAAATAAAGTTTAGACCCCCCCCAATGTTCACCAAATGTTCATTGTAGGCGGCGCAACCTATTCCAGGGTGCCTATCCCGAACTAGTCCGGGATATTTAATAAAATGAATTATTTTATCGGAGGCCTCAACGAAGCCCCGGTCTAGACGTCCATCCTTGGCCGGGACTTAGACTCGGCCATCCACGGGCCGTATTCGCGCTAACGGCCGAATCGCGCCGCCCACTCCAATAATAAATCACATCTTTATACAGGATTTTCTCCGGATTGTGTCCCCAGACCCAACGAGAAAGTTTTTTGCGGCTGAAATAGCTTTAGATCGGGCTTCTCAATGGGTTAGCATTTTGGCTACGTGTCAGCTAGCTTCCTCCTCTGGACACCCATAGGATTGACCGGAGTGAAAACCCGAGCCAGTTGGGAGAGGGTCGACGAAAGCTATAAAGAAGGTCAATGGAGAAATTTCTGGCACTCTAGCACCCCTTGTGGCCGGATGGCACTGTATGAGTTAAAAATGGCCGCCGTCAATAAACCACTATTACACCAGACCCCATATCTTTGCTTCTGTTAGAGCTATAATAATAATATTGGTGTCAAAGTGTACATTTGTGGGGTCTAGGAATTCAATTAAATGGGTTTCAAAGCAAAAAACCCAATACTTCACTAATTAACATGACAGCAGGGGGTAAAATATGCAAATTTCATGAAAAATAACACGTTTTAACAGGGTAACTTACCCCCCCACCCCTCCCCCTAAACTTTGAATCACCTTTCCTTTGGTATGGAAGTACCTTAGGGCCATAGGAAACAATTCATCCAAAGACACAATTTAGATCACCCTTCATTTTCTATCTATAGCCATTTAAAAAATGGCCGCCAACAATAAACCACTATTACACCAGACCCCAACTTTGCTTCTGTTAGAGCTATAATAATAATATTGGTGTCAAAGTGTACATTTTTGGGGTCGAGGAATTCAACTAAACAGGTTTCAAAGCAACAAACCCAATACATCACTAAATAACATGACAGCGGGGGGTAAAATATGCAAATCTCATGAAAAATAACACGTTTTAACAGGGTAACTTACCCCCCCACCCCTCACCCTAAACTTTGATTCACCTTTTATTTGGTATGGAAGTACCTTAGGGCCATAGGAAACGATTTTTCCAAAGAGACAAGTTAGATCCAAGCCCCCAGAACCCTGGGGGCGCCCTGAAACCAAATGGACATGGTGGCCGTTTTGAGGTACTGCAGTTGGGTCTACTCACATGAACGCGCGTCCAGGCTTCTTTGTATTGACGCGTGTTCATACCGGAAGTGCTCGTTCATGAAAGCGCGTCCATGAACACAAATTATGACGCAAAACGCGTCACAGTAGACCCACTACATCACGGTTTTACTAGCCGGAAGGAGGGGTGAAAACGCCTCATGCGCTGGGTGAGCAACTCAATGCAAGTGGACGGGCGGGGATATCTGGTGTCCTCTCTATTCTTATTATAACTCTATGGTTAGATCACCCTTCATTTTCTATCTATAGCCATTTTAAAAATGGCTGCCGACAATAAACCACTATTACACCAGACCCCATCTTTGCTTCTGTTAGATCTATAATAATAACATTGGTGTCAAAGTGTACATTTTTGGGGTCGAGGAATTCAACTAAACAGGTTTCAATGCAACAAACCCAATACATCACTAATTAACATGACAGCGGGGGGTAAAATATGCAAATCTCATGAAAAATAACACGTTTTAACAGGGTAACTTACCCCCCCACCCCTCCCCCTAAACTTTGATTCACCCTTTCTTTGGTATGGAAGTACCTTAGGGCCATAGGAAACAAGTTATTCAAAGAGACAAGTTAGATCACCCTTCATTTTCTATCTATAGCCATTTTAAAAATGCCTGCCGACAATAAACCACTATTACACCAGACCCCATCTTTGCTTCTGTTAGAGCTATAATAAGAATATTGGTGTCAAAGTGTACATTTTTGGGGTCTATGAATTCAACTAAACAGGTTTCAATGCAAAAAACCCAATACTTCATTAATTAACATGACAGCGGGGGGTAAAATATGCATAATTCATGAATAATAATACGTTTTAACTGGGTAACTTACCCCCACCCCTCCCCCTAAACTTTGATTTACTTTTCCTTTGGTATGGAAGTACCTTAGGGCCATAGGAAAAAAAACTAATCCAAAGAGACAAGTTAGATCACCCTTCATTTTCTATTTATAGCCATTTTAAAAATGGCCACCGACAATAAACCACTATTACACCAAAACCCATATCTTTGCTTCTGTTAGAGCTACAATAATACAGTCTGTCTTGCACTTCCAATGGAGTGCATCACTGCTTGGTGGCATGTGATCAAATTATCTTCCTTTTTGAAGGAAGAGGGAGAGTCGAGCATTAGGACACAATCCTAATGTCGTCCCCGGAAACACCATACAGCTTCTGGAGACATTTCTAGAGAATGGGTGTGTGGGTGGAGATCATCTCAGTGGTTGGGCTAGGGCCAGAGAGCAGCTGAAGAGGTAAGGTGAGTTCAGGCAAGGACTGCCACACAGACTGTCTTCTTGCCCTTGCCAAATGCTGTGTTGCTCCCCATTAAAGCATGGAATGCTGGCAGTGCCATTGCCTTGGATGGTCCAAGACTGAGCAATGGCATGTGCTGGAATATACCTGGTAAGGGAAAAAAATATCCAAAAGAAGGGGAATGTCAGACAAATTCGCTTCAGTCTGGGAGAACACCAGATCCCATCAGTCATTGAGAAGCCGGTGATGAGTTTGGAAATGTCTTCAACCGCACTCTGAATGACAGAGATTCCATCAAGGCAACCAGTGCTGACCTGGAGGGGGCTCCCTGGAAGATTCAAGGCCTGTGTCTACCAGCATGAAATGCACCCAAAAATCCTCTGGCCTCTACTCATCTATGATCTGATGGCTGAATGAAGATGGCTGGGATTGCCACGCAGCCTAAGCAAAATCGGGGCTGTACAGGAAGACCAATAAACTCACGCTCTGTTTCGGCACGGGCACAGGAATATCTGCAGTACACATAAGCCCCTTTTCCACAGGCCCAACACCACACCACTCCACACCACACCGCCCACTTGTGACAGGTTTTCCACTACAAGGAACTGGGTAGAGTGGTGTGAAGGTGGTACTAAACGTGGTACTAAAAAGTATCCACTCTAGAGTAGGTCTGAGCTAGGCCAAACGGGTCCAAACACTTCATAAGGACTGATCACTCACTGACTTTTCATTTAGACCACCAGGATATAGTTGTAATACATGATAATAGGTTCTATTGAGTTGTGACCACTATTATAATCTATTATAGTGAATTATAATTATCATAGTAATACATTAATACTTTAAAGTGTATTATAATCACAGTTATAATCCATTATAGTGTATTATAATTTAGGATAGTTGTAATACAAATTTATATTGTATTATAATCACAGTTAAAAGGGTCAATTTGTTTCTTACCGATAGGGGTACTTTTGTGTAATGGAAAATGTAGATATTTTTATGTGGTGCGGTGTGGTGTGGTGTAGTGTGGTGTGGTGCTAAAGCTGCAGTCGAAAAGGGGCTATAATGAGCACACAGGTACATATCCTGAACATATCCTGAGCAGCTGCTCCAAGGTGTTGGGTGAGGCCTGAGGGCCGGGTTATTTCTATTGAGGCACCACCAGGTCCTGAAATCCATCGCTTAAGGAGCGGCATTGCTCAGGGGTAGAGAAACCGATATTAGAGCACGAAGGGTTCCCGAAGGGTTCCCAGTTCGAATCCGGGCTCCCCCTGAGTTAATGTCGAGGAGTCCTTGAGCAAGACTCTGAACCCCTAATTGCTCCCGGTGAGCAGGTTGGTGCCTTGCATGGTTTCCTCCGCCACCGGTGTATGAATGTGTGCGTGAATGGGTGAATGTAATGCACGATCTATGTAAAGCGCCTTGGATAAAAGCGCTATATAAATGCACCATTTACCATTTTAAGCAATCAGCAAGGGCATCCAATACTCCCAAGCCACAGCTAAGGCCATTCATTGTGTCAAGGAAGGGAAAAGGCCAGAGAAAACACCAAAGAACTGCTCTGCTGGTTTGCTCTCCACAGCCCGAGACTGAGTGATGACAGTTGACCTGGAGAGGCAGCTGAAAATTCCACCACACATCACCCAGTCCAGATTGAGACTTGACATAATCTGGCAGTCTGGAATTTGCCAGTCACTCCCTAAGCACAGCTACGCCACTGTGCATAATAACAGTTCCCAACCAAGAAGAGCCTTAGGTAACAATGTGGATGCAGCAGAAAAAGCCTCCAGATTAAGAGGGGAGAGCAGTGGGGACAGAAGCATACCACTTGGATACATAACGAGGTCTGATCAGCTTCGGGTCGCCTGAGGAGGCTGACTCTTGCAGGACCCAAAACACCCAGTGACTCCAGGAAACAACACTGATGATGTGTCCAAGTTTGCATCAGTAAATGATTTGTTAACTGTTAATAAAATGTGATTAATTATTTCACCTCCATTTTGAGGGTAATGAGAAAACTATTGTTTTTTGTTGTTGTCTTGAAACCAATTTAATTGGATTCCTTTACCTCAGAAATTATATCTCTATCAGAAGCAAAGATATAGGATGTGATGTATTGCTGTAAGTGTAAATGATGGCTGCCATTTTTTTAAACGTGTATATTTCAGTAATGAAGGGTGATCTAATTTGTCTCTTTGGATAATTTCTTTCCTATTATCCTAAGGTAGCCTACTTCATTGCCAAAGGTGGAGAAAATGTAACGTTACCCTGTTAAAACGTATTCTTCTTTGAATATTTTACTCCTGTTGAAACATATTGTTTTTTTTTTTTCATTGAAACCTTGGATTACTAGACCCCAAAAATGTACACTTTGACACTAATGTTATTATTATAGCTTTAACAGAAGGAAATATATTGGTTCTGCTGTATTGTTTTGAAATATGGCGGCCATTTTAAAAATGGCTATATAAAAAAAGGAAGGGTGATCCAACTTGTCTCTTTGGATTAGTTTTTTCCTATGGCCCCAAGGTACTTCCATACCAAAGGAAAAGTAAATCAAAGTTTAGGGGGAGGGGTGGGGGGGTATGTTACCCTGTTAAAACGTATTATTTTTCATGAAATGTGCATATTTCACCCCCTGCTGTCATGTCAATTAGTGAAGTATTGTTTTTTTTTGCATTGAAACCTGTTTAGTTGAATTCCTAGACCCTAAACATGTACACTTGGACTCCAATATTATTATTATAGCTCTAACAGAAGCAAAGATGGGGTCTGGTGTAATAGTGGTTTATTGTTGGCGGCCATTTTTTAAATGGCCATAAAAAGAAAATGAAGGGGGATCTAAATTGTCTCTTTGGATTAAGTATTTCCTATGGCCCTAAGGTACTTCCACACCAAAGGAAAGGTGAATCAAAGTTTAGGGGGAGGGACGGGGGGTAAGTTACCCTGTTAATACGTTTTATTTTTCATGAAATGTGCATATTTTACCCCCCGCTGTCATGTTAATTAGTGAAGTATTGGGTTTTTTGCTTTGAAACCTATTTAATTGAATTCCTAGACCCCAAAAATGTACACGTTGACACCAATATTATTATTATAGCTCTAACAGAAGCAAAGATATGGGGTCTGGTATATTGGGGATTATTGTTGGCGGCCATTTTTAAAATGGCCATAAAAAGAAAATGAAGGGTGATCTAACTTGTCTCTTTGGATAAATTCTTTCCTATGGCCCTAAGGTACTTCCACACCAAAGGAAAGGTGAATCAACGTTTAGGGGGAGGGGTGGGGGGGTAAGTTACCCCGTTAAAATGTGTTATTTTTCATGACATTTGCATATTTTACCCCCCGCTGTCATGTTAATTAGTGAAGTATTGGGTTTTTTGCTTTGAAACCTATTTAATTGAATTCCTAGACCCCAAAAATGTACACGTTGACACCAATATTATTATCATAGCTCTAACAGAAGCAAAGATATGGGGTCTGGTGTAATAGTGGTTTATTGTCGGCGGCCATTTTTAAAATGGCTATAAAAAGAAAATGAAGGGTGATCTAACTTGTCTCTTTGGATAAATTCTTTCCTATGGCCCTAAGGTACTTCCATACCAAAGGGGACCTTTGCATCATGACTTGAAGTTAACAGCTTATTTTTCGGCGTTACTGACTCCACTATAGTATCCATACCACAAGCCAATTCAACGCTCACGCGAGTTTGATCGGCTACTTTATTAACCGTTTGCAAAAAGTACAGCGGTACGGTTACGGTACGATTACAAAAAGCCCCGAGGGGATTGTTTCCTTTATGATCCTCTGTATTCAATTCATCAATAGCCTACAAGAAATGTACAAGACGACGGTAGACAACAATAACAAAACAACACACACACACACACACACACACACACACACACACACACACACACACACACGCGCGTTTACATTCAAACATGATTTGGCAACTTCGGTCCTCCACTTGTTTTCATTCATGCAACTAGTTTTTCCTGCAGAACCTGCGGCCCTGCCCATTTCAGCTCTCACCGTCCTTACACCGGACGTGTCTTCAAGTATCATCACGACACTCACCAATCCACTACCTCTATCTTGTTTGGGAACTGGCAAGAAAGGTGGATTCTCTTCATTTCTAAACCTCTCCAGCTGAGGATAACAACGTATATCTGTACACAGGAGACCTTCAAGTAAACACATCTTTTTTCCTGCAACCGTTTCCTCTGTTTCCAACACCACTAAACAGACAGTTTTGACCCAGGATCCTGACTCCTGCGACCGTCCGCCACCATGAGCTCCAAGCTTTGGACCGAGGAGCAGTTCAACTGCCCCGTGTGCCTGGACCTCCCCAACGACCCCGTCACCATCCCGTGCGGACACAACTACTGCATGGCCTGCATCAAGGACTACTGGAGCAAGCCCGACGCCAAGGGGGCGTACAGCTGCCCGCAGTGCCGCAAGACCTACAGCCCCAAGCCGGACCTGTCCCGGAACACCATGCTGGCCGAGGTGGTGGAGCAGCTCCGGAAGGGCGCCCTCAGACCCGATCAAGCGCGCGATTCCGTCCGGAGCGCACGGAGCACGCGCGGCAGCACCTCCTCGTCCACCACCAACTCCAAGTCCTCCGGGAAGAAGCTGTCCTCCGCGGCGGTCGCCTGCGACATGTGCCGCAAGACGCAGCGGCCGGCGGTGAAGAGCTGCCTGGTGTGCATGAGCTCGTACTGCGAGGCCTGCCTCAAGCCCCACCAGACGCAGGCCGCGCTCAAGCAGCACGAGCTCATAGCGCCCACGGGCCAGCTGGCCGAGAAGATATGCACCCAGCACAAGTACCTGCAGGAGTTCTACTGTCGCCCGTGCAGGGTGTACGTCTGCTGGCTGTGCACTAGCAACCAGCACAAGGGCCACGAGTGCGTCTCCACCAAGGTCGAGCGCGAGGAGAGACAGGTGAGTTGTGTTTGGGTCAGGGACGTGCAGAGGATATTAGAGAGGCAGGGGCTGACATTTCCTAAAGGGCCTTTTGGTGAAAATATTGAAAATAGCAGACCTCCAAGCTCACAACGTGTCGCGCTGCGACGCGTTGTGAGCTTGGAGGTCGGCTATTTTCAAGAATTCTTTCACCATGAGAAGCTGCATTCAAGTTCAGGAAAGTTTTGACATGGTTATTTTCTTGAATGCTGCCTTCAGGTATGGCATGGAAAGGGGGCATTTGCATTTCTTTCACCATAGTAAAACTGCTTTCATGGTCTGGAGAGGGCACTTTTTTACAGACGGATAAAAGGGCAGGGGCTAAAGCCCCCTTTGATGTCTATGTGTGCACGTGCCTGGTTTGAGTTGCTGCACAAAGGGAGATACAGGAGGAGTGGGCACAAGAGAAGGCTGGGCAGTGGGCACCTCAGAGTGTCTGTTTCCTAAAAAGCAAAGAATAAAGTATGCTTTGCAAAAGGGTCTAGATAGATAGATAGATAGATACCTTTATTATCCCAAGGGGGAAATTCAGTAAAAATTGATAGTCTATTGATAGTTGTAGCAAATGTTGAAATATTCACCTTGTTTTCCTTGCATACATTTTTTTTATTGTTTTATTTCTTTACATTTTGTGGGGGAAAAAAACAATTAACGTTGAGATGCTGAGACTTATCAGGTGCCCACTCTTCTGGTTAGCAAACAAAGACCCTGAACTGGTATCTATTTTATGGTTTATATACTTGTTTAATTAATTTTGCGTACCCTGGGGGCTGCACCATGTTGCCAAGCATTAAGCAACTTTCAAGCATATGAGGCACCAGGGCCCTCATGAAAACAGATGTTGTCAGATTTGTCATCTGTATTTAAATTCATCATAAATAAAGTATAAAAAAAAGTTGTGCCAACAAGAACGTTATTGTCATCTTCATATTAATTGTGACAATAATTACATCATTAAGTAAGCCATCAAATGAATCACACAAATGTGGATGGTGTGACTGTGATTCAGTAACACTGTCCACTGTTCATGCCATTGATGGGGTTTTCTTCTTAAGTGGTGCTCTTTTGTTTCATAACTTGTCTGCAGCCTGGCTGAGAACATTCCTAACTACATTCCAGTTTAGTCATAACCGCACCACCCGCCCGTGGTTAAGTCTCTAACATTATTTTGAGTGTACAGTCAGTGGTGCAGGGTTAAAGGTACTAGGCTAACAGTCTACAGATAAGGGACAACTTAAGAATACATATTAGATTGCTAGACCAGCGGTTCCCAAACTTTTTTGTCTCAGGGCACCCCATAAATATTTGTTTTAATCCGAGGCACCCTTACATTATAATTTCACTCCCAGCACCTTATATTTATAGCATATCGTCGTTGTCGGGTGGAAACCCTATATGTCCAAAACCGTTTGTTTTGTATTTATCATCTATAAAATGTACTAAACTAGTGAGAACAGCAGCACACAACGCATCGCATCGCGAGGCGTTGTGTGCTTGTAGATCAGCTGTTTTCACTAGTTTTGTGCGACAGTCTTGTATGATGAAGCAGGGCTTTACTTTACCAAAAGATTTGAAACTTGGAGATATAGTCTAGTAAATCTAGGGAAAAAATACACCCAGGTTGGACAAAATTGTATTATTTCGTTTTTCAACTGATTCTGTTAAGAAATTAGGTCTACTAGCCAGGATAAAAAAAATCTACCATGATCTGCTCACTGCAAATACCCACAGTGGACAAATCAAGTTGGGCTCCCATCGACTTTCTATACAGGAGGAAAATACCCAGAAAAAAAATCAGCTTTAAGTAGGATGTGAGGGGTCTAACTAGGGGTGTGTCATGATGCTGAATCCATTGCAAGCATTTGTTTTGCACAAAAAACATTCCTTGGGCTAAAAACGGCCCCAGAAAATGATGGTTTAGTGATGAAAAGTGATGAGTCATCAAAAGAATCATCTTTTGTTGGCGTTTTCTGGGGCCAATGAATGTTTTTTGTGCAAAACAAATGCTTGCAATGGATTCAGCATCATGACAAACCCCTAGTTAGACCCCTCACATCCTACTTAGAGCAGATTTTTTTGTCTGGGTATTTTCCTCCTGTATAGAAAGTCGACGGGAGCCCAACTTGATTTGGCCACTGTGGGTATTTGCAGTGAGCAGATCATGGTAGATTTTTATTTTATCCTGGCTAGTAGACCTAATTTCCTAACAGAATCAGTTGAAAAACTAAATAATACAATTTTGTCCAACCTCTGCCTTAATTTTATCGGACTAATATGAGGTTTCTGCCCAACAGCCAACAGTGACGATATTTTAGTGATTATGTTTCGAGGAAAACGTTGTGATAATAGCCATTTTGGTTAGAACTGACTGAAAATAACTTTGTACTTCAAGTTTAAAATGATACTCAATATTTTTTGTCCAAAGTGTCCAAATAAATTCCAAATTTATCAAATGATCTTGCGGCACCCCTGGACTGCCATCGCGGCACCCCAGGGTGCCCCGTCACCCACTTTGAAAACCCCTGTACTAGGCTACAGTCTACAGATAAGGTACAACTTAAGAATACATACTAGATTGCTAGACAACAATATCAGTTGCTTAAAAAAGATCTTACGGAAAATTATTTTCAATTTTCAAATTAATTTGAAAGTGTGACTCATGTCGGGGCAGCCACATTGGTTAGACTGACACAATATGTATATTGGCATTCCCAGATATGGGCTTAATATTGATGACATCAGGGATCTCCATATATGGGCATAAAAGGGATTCTGTTAATGTGGTTCCCCTAACGAGGCATCATCTGGGAGTGTCCATATATTGCCAAACATGGGGCAACAACGTGATGTCACAACAGAACAGGCATTGTCAAATACGGGTCAATAATGTGATGTTACGACAGGTCAGCATTACGGAATGACGTACGGACAGGATGTGTACTATTGTATATTTGTGTGTTTGCCAGGGTGTACTTCTTCACACCCAGTGTGAAGTGAGCAGTGGCTCTTATGAGTTAATTTCATAAAATATACAGACGTACACAGGTAACATAACTGTATTTATAGAGCGCTTTTCAAAACAAATGTTACAAAGTGCTGTACAATAAACAAGCAAATATAAAAACAAGACGCAATGAACTGAAACCACAATTCAAATAAAAGTAGAATACACATAAAGCAGCAGAAAGTATATAAATCACAACACAAACACATCAGCAGTGGTTACTAACAAAAATGTTTGCGGAACAAATACGTTTTTAGCTGCTTTTTGAAGGCATCAACTGACTCCGCATTTTTTAAAGATAATGGTAAGTCATTCCATAGAGTTGAGTAGGTGCAACAGATAGATGTAGGAGCGGTTAGCATTGCTCAAAAGGGGGTAGGAAGAGAGCAGATGTTATGTGACAGATCATAAGTTGGACTAGAACCCATGATGTTACACGGATGAGTCATCCTGGGACTAGTTGGGTTCCTGTGTGCTTGTTCATTTAATGGTGCTTCGTCTGGGGGGCGTTCTCCATTCCGCCATGTCGCCACTCCGACATTGACTTCTTATTGTCGGAGTGGCAACACTTCCATAGAGGTTAGGTTTAAGGTTAGGGTTAGTGTCGGGAAGGAGACATGTGGTAATGGAGACATGTCGGAATGGAGAGATGCAACCGCTTCGTCTAACTGCATGACATGTGTTCTTATATCCCTGATCACCTTTCAGAAAGGGCTGTCGCTGATGCAAGCACAGAACAACCAGCGTTTGAAAGACAGAGAGTTTCAGCTGAAAGAGATGAAGCACATGATGGAGGTCATGAAGGTCGGTCAACCAACTGGCGTCAACTAATAAAGTTCAACAAGTCGGTCTCTAGGGCTGTCACGATTATGACATTTTACATGACGATTAATTGTCACCCAAACAATTGCGATTAATTATTTAATTGTGTTTTTGTCGTTGACAACTACATTTCTGTTTGGCTTTTAGGCTTTGAAGTTGCACATGGTAGATATGACACATAACCTAAATATGCAAAGAAACTAACTTTATACTTAAAAAAAGAACATTGATAGTGGAAATAGCAGATCTACAAGCTCGATGTGACGCGTTGTGAGCTTGTAGATCGGCTATTTCGACTACTTTTTGAAAGTGTTTGTAACTATATTAACATTTCTCAACATGGAATCGATTATGCAAAATAATTGCGATTACCTCAAATGATTGCGATTAGACGATTGTGTAATAATTGTGACAGCCCTATCGGTCTCGACTCGTTCACACCCCTTACACCCAATGTTGTTTTTGACAGCAAATTTTGATTTAGTTTTAGTCTTTTGAATAAAATGTCATTCAGTTTCAGTCATCATTTAGTCACCTGAAAAGTTGTAGTTTTAGTCTAATTTTAGTCGACTAAATATCATAAGATTTTAGGCGACTAAGTCTACAGTTGATTTAGTCAACTGAAATGTATTTTGGCAGGCCTTGATGGCATCGTAATGACTGATTTTACACTTGGTTGTGTGCAGAAAATAGCAGATCTACAAGCTCACAATGGGTCGCAGCGCGACGCGTTGTGAGCTTGTAGATCGGCTATTTTCAGCACGCAACACCTGAGAGCAACCAAACATAAAATCACTCTTCTCCACCAGTCCCTCCCTAATGTTTTAGTCTAGTTTTTATTTTGTTGACGAAATTGTCCATTTATTTAGTCGTAGTTTTAGTCATCACAGCTTAGTTTTTATTTAGTTTTTGTCAGTGAAAAAAACACAGTCGACAAACATTTTTCGTCATAGTTTCAGTTGACGAAATCAACACTGCTTACACCGGCGTGTCCCTCCATTTCCCCCAGCAATCGGCAGAAAGGGTGCACGGCGACACAGAGCTGGTGCTGTCGGAGCTGCAGAGATCCATAGAGCGTCTCCAGGAGCTGGTGGAGGACGTGCTGGAGCAGTCTGGCCTGGAGAAGATGATGCAGGCGCAGGAGGTCACAGAGAGCCTGGAGGCGGAGATCAGGGTGTTGAAGAAGAGGGACACAGAGATGAAGGACCTGGCCTCCTGTGAGGACCACATCCATTACCTGCAGGTACTGTGTGTCAGTGGTTCCTCAGCCTTTTCAGGCCCGCGACCCTAGGGGTGGGCGATATGGTGATAATCATCGCTGAGACGATACAATGTCTCCACGATATGCCTTTTCAGAGATATCGTATGTATCGTGATACAATTTAGGGAGCCTTGTTAAAAAATCCTGTTTAATCGTTAATACATCAGTTCTCAAACTTGTCAAGGTCTCCACTTAACTCTGTCAGAGTTACATGCATTGCAGCTCCCAAATGGAAGTCTAGTTTTTGTCAATAACTTAACCATAAAAACCAACGTGAAAAAGAATCGTGATAAAATCGTGTATCGTGATACAACTTGGGAACATATCGTGATATTGTATTTTTCCATATCGCCCACCCCTACGCGACCCCCAAAATTATCCTCGGGATCCTGGCATTTCAAAGAGAAAAGCCTGGGCTAGCCCCCCTGTAACTGTGGCTCACAACATTTTAATTGTATATAAAATATATATAGCCATTCAGATATTGTTCATGTGAACTGGTTTTAGGCTTATCCATTATAATTATGAAATCGCTATGATTTATCACTGGTTTTCCACCGCGGATCACTTCCTCATTTACTCAAAGCGGACAGCAGCAGGCGTCATGTCCCCCTCCGCATCATTCCGAGGCACCAGAGGAGCCGGTGAGATCTGAATGTCCGTGTTAGGTTGGACTACCCAAAATAATCATATTTTAACTGGGGACCCCACAAAATAATCATATTTTAACTGGTGACCCCTCAAAATAATATTTTAACTGGGGACCCCTCAAAATAATCATATTTTAACTGGGGACCCCAGTTAAAATGAGCATGTGAGCATGTAGATCGGCTATTTTCACAATTTCTGCCTCTAATATTTGACAATTTGATTTGTCATATTAGAGGTATTAACACAATTACTGCCTTTTAATCTGAAGGGATGCTTGGTGCCTTGGTGCTGCGCCGTTTCCTCCGTAGGCTGCCGCTATTATTTTGAAGGGCCGGAAGGGGGTTGTTTTAGTTTTTTTGGATTATCACTTGATGGCAACGATTACGTCATCTAGTCACATGACAGTGTGAGCCCAGAAGAGAAACATGGCTGCGCCCAGCCGAGTGTATTTGTGTACCTTATACAGGCCATGCATACTGTACAATGTCTCTTTTGGAGTAAATGAAGTCTCTTTATGGGCTCAATGGATTTACTATGGAGGACGTTCACTTCGCGTGCACGCCCGACGTGCATTGTAAACAAATCGCGGACATTACCGATGCGGGCGCGACGGGAGCGACGTACAGTAAGTAATCATACCTTTACTGTATATACAGTAAGATTGACAGTCCTCACCGTCAACGGCGCCATGACTTTAACCTTTTCAATGACGGTGAGGACTGTCAACGGCAGCAGAACAGTTAAAAAGTCGTTAAATTGCCACTTTGGAAATGTGCATATACCTTCTATACACTTAAACTTTGTGTTGGTTTGTTCACTGTTGAGTGAGAAAACAATGTTGCACATTAAGCTAATCATCTGGGGAACCCCCAAAATAATTTGGGGATCCCCATGGGGGTCCCGAACCCCCAGGTTGAGAACCACTGCTTTATGTGGGCAGGCGGGACACTATCCAGATGAATATTTAAGATTAATTAAACATTTTGTTTGTGTTTGTCTGTGTATTCTCGTTTGTATCGCATGCATGTCCACAGACATGTGAATCCCTGAGTAGCCCCCTGGAGACAGGAGACCTGCCCAGCGTGCACGCCAATCCAGAGGCTTCTTACGAACCGGTCCGCGACGCCATCCTGGATCTCAGGGAGACACTGGAGGACCTGTGCAACCAGGAGCTGAGCAAGATCACCAAACAAGGTTAACGAGACATGGGTTCACTAATCGAAGAAACGCACCATTATGACGTTTAAAGGACGACTTTAGTTTTTTACAACAAGGGTTCATATTTTAGATTGCAATTAAAGAATATAAAAGATGAGTGTTAAATTGATTTCATTTAGTTCTTTCTATTGTTTTAGAGATTCTTATTTCAGTGGTTGGGGGCATGCGCACAAGTGGCTAAATATGTCATTTTACACAGAATAAGCCCATTCCTAAGATAAAACGCAACCTTTCATGGTTGGATGTGACTTATGTGGGCTAGTAGTGTTACTGTAAATAGCAATATTATGCTTATTGGGTCTAAAAACACATATGTAGCCACTTGTACACATGCCCCCATGCATATGCATGCCTCACATTTTAGCACGGTAAACGCGATAAAACAATAGAATGAAGCAAATGAAAACATTTTAACACTCACTTTTTCTTTTCTCTTATTACAATCTAAAATATGAACCCTTGTTGTAAAAAAACAAAGTTGTTCTTTAAGGGGTTTTAATGAAAAAACAGGTAGATGGCGTGAGGGGCGGAGTTAAGGGTTGTTTCTCCGCCTCCTGAACTTGAGTTGTTCCAACTCCATAATTATAATGATATCATGTCTGTTGAAATACAAGCATAGAGTGGACATTTTCATTCATAGCAACACTGCTTCCGATCTTTGTTTTCAGTGAATGACACAACCCTTTTCACATTGGGAGACGGCAGTGGTGAGTTTAACACTATTATTATGATGATGATTATTATGTGTTGTTTATGTTTAAGCTTACGGTTGTGCTCAAAATTATTCAACACCCCCCCCCCCCCCCCCCCCCACACACACACACACACACACACACACACACTCTGCAAATATGGTCTAAATTCACAAACTGACAACTGAATGAAATAAATAAACCATACAAGAACAATGTAAATAGCTCAAAAGTAACATTATTTATTTATTTATTGTATTCAATGCTAAATGCCACTTTCAACACCACTTTCACTTTCAATTATTCAACTCTCAATTATACCTGAAAACATCTGCAATCGACT
This sequence comes from Nannobrachium achirus, assembly GCF_963921795.1. NCBI lineage: Eukaryota > Metazoa > Chordata > Actinopteri > Myctophiformes > Myctophidae > Nannobrachium > Nannobrachium achirus. The sequence continues at coordinate 49,118,853 of NC_137831.1, read as the reverse complement.
AATCAAGGGCTTAAATAGTTGCATCAGATGTGCAATCTGGCCTGACTAGAAGTGTGTTGACTTGTTGACTGTGATTAGAGCAGTTAGAAACATGGCTATGTTTAAGGAATAGTCAGAAAAGTTCAGAGAAGAGATTATCGCTTTGTAAAAAAAAAAAGGATATAAAACAATTGCAAAGACACTGAATGTTCCAAAAAGTTTTGAGCATAGTTGACAAGTTCTAAGTCAAAGGAACAGTGGTTACACTAATGAACATTGTCAGAGGGGGTTGAATAACTTCGAGCACAACTGTATGTGTAAGCTTACGTGAATAAGCCTTCTGCCTCTGATCTGTCACTCTCTTACCTTTTCACAGCCAATCGAAGTGAAGCACCAACAGGCGGCCTTTTAAAGTGTGAGTTTCCCATTTTCTTCCTGTATACACATAAGCTGGGCGATTAATGATGCATTTAACAACAAATGTCCCGTTGGATATTGCATGAATGGCACATTTTCTTAACATGTTAATTTCCCACAGTGTTTGGTCTGGGTTCTCGCAGCACAAACAACCGCTCTCAGGGTATGTATGGCACTATGTTGTATATTGAGTCGATCAATCAGTCGATAACTCCATCAAGTAAACTTGACATGATCTTTCTTTGTTGTCTTACAGCACCGACACTTAGTGTCTCAGTCAGCTCAAGGGGTCCAGAAAGGCGAGGATTAGGTACTGTAAACACTGTTGTCAGAGTAAATACTTAAAATACTCACCACTCCCCCCAAATCGTGTTTTTGTGTATGGTTAATGTCTTTTTGATGCTAACCATGAAAATCCTGGTAGTTTCTTGTGCCATGCATATCTCCAAAGCATTTTTACAACTAAAGTCTGGTTTTCAGACACTCACTGAGATGGAGCAAATAAAAAAAAAGAGTGGCCGCGCACACCTTAGCCAAAGTGCCAAAAGTAGACACAGAGTACAATTTTAAAGTCCAAACCACAGCATTCATATGTGTAATATCCATGCATTGACCTTTTCCTGAATGGTGTTAAGGTGTGGGTCCGAGGACACAAGATGTCAGGAGCAGAGACCTGCCACAAGGTGGGTGGGTAGGTGTGTTTGGGGGGGTGTAAGTTGAGAATATAAACATAAATGTAACATAATATATGAAAGCCTTGTAGAACAATTCCTCGTCTTGGTTTCTGTGCTTTAAAAAGTATGTGTGTACACAGCGCAGGTTTTAAAAAGGTCCTCCTTCCTCATTGCAGGAAGTGGGAATTCACCCAGACCCCGAGACAGGCAGAGGAGAGAGGAAAGTGGGAATTCACCCAGACCTCAAGACAGGCAGAGGAGAGAGGAAAGAGAGTCAGGTAAAAGACAACAGCAACACGACACATTGTTCGACTGGTCGCACTAGTTCTTCGCACATCTTAAAATGAAGGCTTCCTCGATATGTTTGCCTCCTCCGCCAGCATTTTTCATAAGCTAAAGCATTCATGTGGGTTTTGGATCCTAATAGTGGGTTGTGCAATCAGAAGAATATAGTTGAGGATCACTGATCTAGGAAAAACAACACAACCAGTCAGTCAAAATTGAAATAAATATAAACATTTTGAATGATTTACTCTAATGTAAATGGTGCATTTTAATTTATATAGCACCTTTATCCAAGGCGCTTTACAGAGATTGTGCATTTCATTCACCCATTCACACACACATCCATACACCGATGGCAGAGGAAACCATGCAAGGCACCAACCTGCTCATCGGGAGCAATTAGGGGTTCAGTGTCTTGCTCAAGGACACTTCGACAGTAAAGCTGGTTGCACACTGCACTGCAGTCTTTCGTTGCGTTTTGGAAATCCGAAATCCGGAGGCCAGGGAGAGAGAGAGAGGAAAGAGAGAGAGAGCAAGGGACTCAGTAGCGACAGCTGCGAAAATCGGAAAAAAATCAACCCTGGTTCCGAACGTGAGGTTGTTTTTTTTGTTTTTTTTAGCACTCCGAAATTCACTCCGATATTCGGCCCGAAAAACGCAGCAGTGTGCAAAGACCTTAACTTTGTGGGAGCCCGGGATCGAACTGGGAACCTTCCGGTTGCCAACGCTACACTATTGTCCTGGTCTGCAAACACGACTAACTAAATGTGCTCCTTTGTTGAACTTTACTTGAACTCCATATAGTTTTACTTGAGCTGGATTCTAACTTGAGTCTGTTCTTCTTGCCTGTTTTGAAAGCATCTCTTCCTTCATATGTCTCTCACAGCTAGGGAGACAAGCTCCAGACCCAGCCCCAGCCCACAGCCTAGCCCACGACCCAGTCCAACTCCTAGTCGGAGGTCTGGACTATGGAACAGATCCAATAGGAACCACACCCCCATTAGCCCTCCCCCAACACCGGAGCCAACACCAGTTCCGGTCCCATCTGTGGTCACTGCCCCAAACCCGACAATAACCACCACCCCAGCATCAACTGGAGGTATAGTATGGCATCATTCTCAAACATTTTCAAGTCAAGGACCTCAAAGTAGGATGTAACCCCCATTTGAAAATATTTAGGTTGTTGGGGACCCCCATAAGATGTGTGTTATACCATATTATATCAAAACAAAATGGAAATAGCTGATCTACACGTTCACAAAGCACTGAACCAGGGGCTCCATGGAGCCCTCTCAAGGACCAATGGGGGTCCCTGGATCCCACTTGATGACTGACATACGGGTTGTAAATGTCAATGTAAATATGCGTGTGCTTATACAATTAACTGCAATAACATTTACGTACAGCATCTAACATGTAATATTGCCTCCCAGAGCCAAAACTACTACTAAATGACATAGTATTCAACATAAGCCCAAAATCCATCTTGTTTTGTCTTTTTAGTCCAATCTCATTCTAGTCTCTCTTGCCTTCAGGATTTAGTCGGATGGCATCGATCAGCAGTCTGTTCCGCTCCCATCGGCGTGCCACTCCGCAGGCCACGCCTATCGACCACACCCAGTCTGCTGCAGCAAACCCACGTAATACTGAACCTCAAGACCTTGGAAGTGAAATGTACCAGAAACGGTTCTACTGCAGTGAGAGGACATGGGAATACATTGAGAAACGGCACTTTAATACTAGAGTTTTCTAAAATTGTGCTAAAAAAATCTGAGCGAAAATGTGCGTTTTTGCTCACCATTTCCGACCATGGATTAACGTAGTTTAATTACACGAGGTTTACAACATGTTTTGAGCTCTGTTTAACCGTGGGTCTCTCTCAACAGGGGGAATGGGTGTGCTAGCTGAAACCCCAATAGAAGGTAAATGACTGCTCATTATCGTTCCGCTTAGTGCTAATGTAATGTCCGTGAACTCGGCTCAGTCTAAAGCCTATAATTTAATGATTGTTTAAATGATTCAGTGCTGATCTCTGTCTTTTTTCGGTTCGTTGTCTGTGTTTTTGTTGGACTTGACAGTTAATCCCAGCCTTTTCTTGGACTCGTCCATGTCAGACTCCATGTCGAATCACATGGCCTTCCCTACGTGTGAGTTAAAGTGAAGATGTCATATTTTAAATGCTGTAAATGTATGAAAATTGTCACTCACAAGACCGTAGATTTTCACTATTCTCGTGGGACGAAGCAATGACTCATGTGACCTCTCTGTCATTCACAGTGAGGGAGATCAACATTGATAGCATCCAGGCCCCAGAGCCAAGGACCCGAGAAGAGTTCCTACAATGTGAGTTTTGACAAAATCTTACCTCTTGAGAGGCAAAATACCACAAAACCATGCTATTAGGTCTGTCACGATTATGACATTTTACATGACGATTAGTTGTTACTCAAATAATTGCGATTAACGATTTAATTGTGGTTCTATCGTTGACTTACATTCCTGTTTGGCTTGTAAGCTTTGAAGTTGCATATGGCAGATATGACACATAACCTAAATATACAAAGAAATTACTTACATATTTGACAACTTTATACTCGAAAAAGTACCTTGATAGTGGAAATAGCCGATCTACAAGCTCACAACATTGTGAGCTTGTAGAGCTTTAGAGCTTGTAGATCTGCTATTTCCACTATTTTTGCCTTTTCTTTTAAAAATATATGAACATTTTTCAACATGGAAACGATTATGAATAATCGCGATTATGTCAAATAATTACGATTAGACGATTATGTCATAATTGTGACAGCCCTACATGTATCATTTGATATCATATCATGATCTCACCAACCTCCTCCTAGATGCCGTGTCTCTGACCCTCGACGCCAACACGGCCCACCGCCGGCTGGCGCTCTCCGACGGCGACACCAAGGCCACTCTGCAGGGGTCAGCGCAGCAGCCCTGCCCCGACACGCCGCAGCGCTTCGACGGCTGGACCCAGGTGCTGTGCCGGGGGCCCGCCTACGCCCAGCGCTCCTACTGGGAGGTGGAGTGGAGGGGGCGGGGCTCTTCGGTGGGCGTGGCCTACGGGGCCCTGCAGAGGAAGGGCTCGGACGCCCGGGCGGGGCTGGGCTACAACGCCCAGTCCTGGAGCCTGGAGGTGTCGGACACCTGCTGCTCGGCCCTGCACGACAACGAGAAGAGGGACATCGCGGTCACCTACTCGCCTCGCGTGGGCGTCTTCCTGGACCTGGCGGCGGGCACGCTGGCCTTCTACAGCGTGGCAGAAAGCATGAGCCTCCTGCACACCTTCCGCGCCAACTTCACGCAGCCGGTGTATGCCGCCTTTGGCGTGGGCAGCGGGGTGGGAGTGGGTCTGGACTTTGCCCTCGGCCAGTTCAGCTCGAGTACGGACAGTGTCAAGATCTGTCCCATGTGAGTGAGGACCAGCTGGTAAAGTCATTGGCATTAATCATTTAAATCCTGTTCAAAACCTATCGCAGGTCTAAAAAAACAAACAAAAAGAAAAACGCCTCGCATTGTGACGTGTTGTGAGCTTTCTTTTACTTTTAAGACATTTTGCAAGATTTTTTGCCCAAAATAGGGACACTAGGTGGAAGTGATTAATGCCCAGGATCAAGTTTCCTGTAAGATAGTCAGTGTTCAATGGTTGTTGGGTCTTCACAGTACCAAGACATGGATCCCATGAAAGCGCAGTAGTTGGTTAGAAGTGGAAATGATTGCTGATGTGTACAATAGGATGACCAATGCGTGCCACAGGAAATGTGTTCCCCGCACTACAAGGAAGCAAAGCTGTCAAAGTGTGAGGCTGGACCGCTGTGTCGCCAAGCACCTGGACCTGCACGCAAGACTGGGACGCAAACTAACCGAGCTGTTCTTCCACCAGGATGAGATGAGCCGTAGGCAGTGGCTAGAGTCTGAGGGGAGAAGGGCTCATTTTGAGGGGCTGGGATGTGGGTGATGGAAAGGGCCAATAACATCTGGATTGTATCTTTTATTTAACTTTGTTTACATTTTATCTATTGAAAATTATTTTAAAACGCAATCCAGTTCAGTTCAAAGTGGGTTTGCTATTTTAACTTATTCCTTTTTTTTAAAAGGCTTAGTTTTTAAGTTATGTCTTTTATTTGTTTTAGTGTTTTAGTTTAGTTTTTGCTCATTTACTACCATAGCTTACCATAGTTAAATGACATGAAGTTTACCAAATGTTTTTGAGCTCTGTTTAACGATGGGACTCAACAGGGGGAATGGGTGTTCTAGCTGATTTTCTTTTTGTAATGAGGTATTTTTCAGTCTGTTGTGTTGAGTTGATTTGTGATCTTTTTTGAATTGCATTGTGGGAATGCATGGCTGTAGTTCAGGAGGCAAGGTTATACTTGCCTTTTTAGTAGTTTTAGTATTGTTATTGTAATATGAGGTATTTGTCAGGGGTGAGATTAAAAAACTAAAAATGTATTTTGTAAAGAACCAAGCAAAACATACCTTTTAAAAAGAATGTATACACAAGTAAAACTGACTCGGCAAAGAAAAAGAATGGAAGGTAGATATATCCACCTAAAACTAGGCTTATTATTCGAGTTGTCTATGAAATAAACTGAAAGACAGAAACTAAGGACATTTTCTCTATGGTTTGTGTGCCTTGATTTAGTTTTAATAACCTCGAAGGAGTTAGAGCACTTACTTGAGGGTGTAAGGATCCTGGTTTGACCCTGGCATTGAGTTGAAGTGTTGTTGAGCAAGACACAACTCAATCTGGGAACCACATCATCAAAGAAAGGGCGACGCCCACTCGGCCTGTCTCTCTTCCTTTGACTCTGGGCTTAACAGAACAAGGGGCACTGATACTCGGAATTCCCCGGTTGAGAAAGAATTTGCATACTAGTTCCGGTTGTAAGCCTGGTTCTGTTCCCTCCAGAAACTACAATCGCAGAACTGCTAGTCTGTTACTCTACTCACGGAACACAACAGACAACTAACATGCCATGGATGCTAGTGTTACTGCTGGTTAGCTCTGGTATAGCGTTGCTTAGGAGTATTAGTATAGCGTTACTTAGAAGTATTAAATGTTTAATAGATCGGCGACGACGGCGAGATGTTTTGGCACGTTTTGCCTCCTGGATTTGGAAAAAAGCCTGTTATCCTGCTTTCCCAGAGAGAAGGAGCAAGGACCCCATCGTAGCGACTCTGAGGCTGTCTTGAGAGATTAGACACAACTAAACCCCATACTGCATAGTACCTGCTGTTCAGTAGCTGCTCCTACTAGTTAGGTTCAATGCAGAGAACAAATTCTGGACATTTACATGTCAAGTTGACTGGCTATGTTGCAGCATGCCTGGTATTGAACCCAGGGGTGTCTGGGCCCTGGGTACAAGGATTCACTGTGGGGCCCCCCTTGAATGCTTTAACTATTGAAAAATAATCAAATTTTCATGTGAAGGACCCCCAAAATGATATGTATTTGACCACAGACCCCCATCTCAAAAGAGTTCCAAATGTTTGCAATATATATATATAATATATATATTTTTTTTCTATTTTTTTCTTTCTTCAAAAATAGATCTACAAGCTTGTGGTGCTCGTGGTGCCCCCAAAATGTTAACTTCTATCAGGAAAGGATCCAACCCCATAACTGACAGGAAGCCAGTGTAAAGATCTGAGAATTGGTGTAATATGATGGATCCACTTCCTTGGTATTAGTGAGGACTCCACAGCAGCAGTGTTCTGAGTAGGGAGTAGTAGGGCATTAACGACTGGTGATTTTTGCAAGTCGACTCGACTTGCAAGTAAAAAGTTGAGTTGAAGTCGACTTTATCGTTTGATGACGTCATCACATCACACACAACCCTCCAATTATTTTGTAAACAAACCAACAAAGTTTAAGTGTATAGAGGGTATCTGCACATTTCTGATGTGCCAATTTTAAGTTTTTTTTCCCGTTAATGCCCTAGTAGGGAGACCTGTAAAGACACTGTTATAGTAGTCACTCTACTCATGCATGTTTGCATGACAAGGTGCCATGGCATTGGTCCCACATCTCATTGTTCCTCCTTCCCATTAGTCCGAATCTGGTGAATGTTAACCTGGTGAAAATACTATGCCTAAACCTCAGTAAAACTATGCCTAAACCTTAAGTGCAACCAAAGGGGCAGTCCCCTTACAGACTTGTATGGGTCAATTTAGACCCACCTAAAGGAACCCACAGTCCCTGGAATCCACTTTGAGAACCACTGATATAATCTAAAGATACTTAGTCAATGAAGAACACTTCTTCCAGTATGTCAAACAAATACAGATCTTTTAATATTCTAAATTATCTAGGCAGCCTAGGATATATATTTCAGTAATGAAACACTCAGTTGGGTTGTTTTCACTGCTTTATTAAAAAAAGGCAAATGTATAACATTATTTTACAAAGCGTCATAGGCTGAAAGGGGAGGTATGAGGAGCCTGTGCAAATAATGTAAATCGTAACTTCCTCTGAAGTGACCAACCAAAACCATGTGACATCAGAATCTATCCAACATCCTCCGAGGTGACCCCAAAACCATAGTGTGACGCCAGAAATTACAAACACAATTTGTCTTTAACAACCAAGACGACCTTATGGTATCGCCGAGGACAACCTTATTGTACAAACCATGCTCAATGACAACCATAGTATGGTGTAATGACTAGAATCCAACTCCAATGTGCCTCCTCTAGCTTTAGAACACCGCCACATGAAACCAATGACTTCATTATTAAATATGTTCAAGCAATGATGGGATGAAATGCTAGTATTCAATCACGTGTGAAAGCAAAGCATTTAAATGATTTAGAATGTACAGTATTTCAAAACTACAGGGCCGTTTTAGTTTGTGCCAAAGAACAGTTAAAATTAGTAAAAAAAAAAGTTCAGATTCCCTTTTTTGTGGGTCTCTACGTCTGTAAAACCAAACAGAATTGTGCAAAATATATTAATATCTTATTTTGTGCTGACATATTGACATAGTTCTAGCCTTCAATAACATGGCATGCATGATGGTTAACTTGCCTTGTATCAGTGATACTAAGAAACAGTGTCAGTAAATCATAGCTTAAAATAGGTTAAAAGGTAAACAAAGTGCCGTAAATGAGTTAAAATCAAATGGATGGACGGATGAATGGTAAACTTTAGTCTGGAACACCTTATGCTTAATTTATACTGAAAATGGCCCATCTACAAGCTACTATATGAGTTTGTAGATCTGCTTATTTCAGTGCCGCATGACAATATAAATCAGGCATTAAGGTTGCAGAAGTCAAGTTGAAGCGCAATGCCAAAGTCTTTACCTGCACTGCAAAGTAGTACATAGTAGTAGTACATAACATGGTTAATATCTATCAAGTTTCAGAAAACACAATATTACAGTACATAAACTAATGCTGTATTTCGCAGTTGGGAATAATGTGTTGCTAGATTCTAATTATGCTGCATAAAATAAAATAATAACTTGTTAGGATGAAGTAAAAGCTTTCATTCATACAGTGCACGTCTTTTTAAACATTCCCCAGAAATGCTCATGGGAAAATGTACATGTAGCAATGCTGCCCTCAGCAGCACAGTATGTGAAACACATGTCCTTGAAATAACCCCAAGATTCCTTTGAACCACAGATAAGAATAACTCGTAATAAACCTGAATTTATAACCAAAATGAGGTGTCAGTGAGTAGGACCTGGGTCCAGCATACTGAACTGTACCAGTTAAACCTGAACAAAGCCTGAGCTTTAAAGAGGAAAAAGTATAACAAAATAATTAAACATATTTTGGTTAATCAATCAAATAGTGGTATTCACCTTGTGCAGCTTAAACCCCCCTCATCACTTTATACAAACTGCATTTGAAAAAAAAAAAAAAAGTGCATCTAATAATATACAAACATGGCTTAACATGGACCCATACAAGAACAGTGCTGGCTTCTCCTTTAAGGCCTCGACTAAAACCGGAAGACAATGGCGGACCTTTAGGTCCAGACGCGCTCTCAGGCTGCACGGAATCACAGGTTCTGACCACCGGGCCTTCAGCCTAGGCCACACAAAAGGTGCATGCTGGGACTTGTAGGAAAAGTCCGTTTTGAAATACCATGCAGACCAAACACGGGATGTACAGTATAGCCCACTGGGCGTGGCCAGACGACACCGGAGCAAAGGTCGACTCAGGATCATAATACTGGATAGGCAAGGGACAAGAGCTATTAGCCTTGGATTAAAGGTCTGTGGGCCCCTGCATGGATCCTGGACAAGGACAATGTATTCACACAGCAAGGCCCTGGATGCTCAAGAGTCCATTATCATCTCTCTCTCTTCCCATCTCGTCCATGTTCTACCTCGTTTTCCATTTAGTCAACATACCACATCGACCACACTTTCTCTTCCGTTAAAGCCAATTAGACCAGGTACGCATTATTGCGTATTACTATTGAATGCTTTAACTATTGAAACATAGCAGATACACAAGCTCACAGCGCGGCACCGAGTGCCACGCTGCGAGCTTGTAGACCTGCTATTTATTTATTTTTAATCGTTAACATCTGAATTTTTACCCGATTCTATAAGTCTTTTGAATCCTTCTAAGGTTTTTTGAAAAACCTATGTTTCCAATTCCATGTCAGTGGTTCTCAAACTTTTTCATGTGAAGGATCCCCAAAACAGTATTTGGCCACGGACACCCATCTCAAAATATCTACTTCCAGGGACCACCCAGAAGCAAAATTTGAGTTACAAACGTTCGCTTTAAAAATACATATATTCAAAGATTTGCAGACATTTTCACGATTATTTCAAAAGTAGCAGAACTACAAGCTCGCAGCGCGGCACTCGCTGCGAGCTTGTATATCTGCTATTTTTCAATAGTTAAAGCATTCAATAATTCTAGGCCTAAATGGGTCAAACTCCCTTCATGTACAACATCCACAATCCCTCGTCTATTCACTTGCCATTCCTTTCACATGCTCCCTCCTCCCATCTATGCATGAGCATCCAGAGCCTCACAGAGGAAACACTGGCCCCATCAGATCCAACTACCTCCTTGACAAGGTACACACTGGGGGATTACGGACAGCCGAACAACCAACGTGCAGTCAAGGCCTTTAAAACCATTATCATGGCATACATACAGTACTTGTACACACAAACACACATACGTACATACATACATACAGACACTGTGGTGACGGTAAAACAGTCTGTTTAAAACCTCATTGTGCTTCAAATTGTAATCATACAAAAAGGAAGGAGGGCTTTATCCGTTCCCTCAACAAAGGCTCTCGTCCTCCCCTCTGTCCTACAAGGGGAGTCGTTCTGTGGAGGGGCTTAATTGGGTCGATGGTCAGTTTTTGCCCGAGCCGGGTGGGTGGGAGACGGAAGCCGGTCGCCTCCGCTGATCTTTCAGGTCTCCCCAAGTTGGCGGGGGGAGGGCCAGAGAGGTGGGGTGAGGACGAGGAGTCTGGGCGGGGTTACTGCCCCCCCTCGCCGCGCCGATCATGGCCGGGAGGCTCTGGTTGCGCCTCAGCCCGTCCAACAGGCTGCCTCCACCGGCCGCCACGAACGTGGACGAGTCGCGACGCTGGGGCGTGGCCTCCGGCTCCGCCCCGTGCAGCACCCTGGAGAACCCCAGCCTGCACAGCCTCTCCATCAGGCCCACGGGGGGGCCAGAGTCCGTGCGGGCCAGGCCAGATCCGGGCCGGGGCGTCTCAGGCATCTGGGATGAGGCGTCCGTGGAGGGGCTGGGCAGGTCGGGATGGGGGGCCCTGCCCAGGTTCAGCCCGTAGACGTCCTGGAGGAAGAGCTCGGCCGGACGTGACGCCAGGAAGTTGTCCGTGGGGACCACCCGGGAGACCTGGGCCGAGATGCCCTTCTCTAGGACCAGTTTGGCCAGTCCACCAGGGGGCGCTGTGGGGCGGCGAGGGGGGAAGCAGTCGCCCAGACTCAGCCTGCAGGGGGTGACAGGGGTGCTGGGACCCGTCCTCATGGAGCTGGGAGTGTTCAGCACTGATGACTGTGGGTAGGAACTGACACAGAGAAACACACACACAGATCATTCCATATACCGTATATGTCTGTTAACAGTCCATGTCCACATCTATAAGTAGCCTACATGATTCTCATGTCAGTTCTCAACCAAAGAATAATTAAGTGTGCCTGCTATGCAATAGCAGAACACTTATTGTAATCCGCCATACTTAAGTCAGTCAGTAAGTAAGTAAGTAATGTTCTTGCAAATTTCTGCTCGTAATAACTGCCGCACAATTTACGCCACCGCCGCAATATACACATCAAAACGTGCGGCTCGGCCGGGAATGGTGTGCTATTACTTTTCTTTCCGATCCGCGATACGATTGCGATGTAATTCGCAAAAAACGACACCCAAAAACCCCATTGACTTAGAATGGGGGACTCCGAAAAAAAAACAGAAACTTTGGCGCCACATAACTCTGCCATACTTTTGCCTAGCAACGTGATTTAAACTTTAAAATGCACACACAACTTTGGTCTTTTTCCGGCCAATAGGGATGAGCTGTAATTGATTAAGCCCCGCCCCCTCTGTAACAGGAAGTGCCTCTATAACTCATGAACCGTTTGTCGTACAGACTCGCGGCTGGTGTCATAATTTTTTTTTTTCTCAAATTTTTTTTTCTCAAATTTTTTTTTTCTCAAATTTTTTTTTTTCTCAATTTTTTTTTCTCAAATTTTTTTTTTCTCAAAAATTTTTTTTTTCTCAAAAATGTTTTTTTCTCAAAAATTTTTTTTTCTCAATTTTTTTTTTCTCAAAACATTTTTTTTCTCAAAATTTTTTTTTCTCAATTTTTTTTTCTCACATTTTTTTTTTCTCAAATTTTTTTTTTCCTCAAAAAAATGTTTTTTTCTCAAAAAACTTTTTTTTTCTCACAAAACTGTCGTTAAAGTGCGACCCGTGATAACGGCCAAAAATGCGCCAAAACGCCACTAATTAGTCGAAATGGCTGACTTCCTGTTTGGTTTCTGATTGGCTGCTGGCCTTGTGACGTGGGTAGAGCTGCGAGGGCCCGGTCATCGCTGCTTGCAGCTTTAATTCATTAATCGTCCATGACCTTAATTGGGGCCTATTTCGCCAAACAGGAAGTGCCCCTCACCAAACAGGAAGTGACCCTTGATCTCGTGAACCGTTTGTCATACAGACACGCGGGTTGCGTCAAATGACAAGATTAAGAGTCCTTAAACTTAATTGGGGCCTATTTCGCCAAACAGGAAGTGCCCCTCACCAAACAGGAAGTGACCCGTTTTCTCGTGAACCGTTTGTCGTACAGACATGTGGGTGGTGTCATATGAAGAACAATAATGTTAACGTTTATGCAAAAAAATGCTAATGTTAATAACGCTAATGCTAACACCAACCGCTACACAAGGTTGCACAGACTTAGCGAGCTGCAGGCACACTTAAAATTTCTTAGAAATTTTCTTTTCTAGTTTAATTATACAAAACACTATGGGCTCTATTTTGATTGTCTTAAGTACCAGCTCTTATGCCTTAACTTAAAAGTCTGTCCATACCGTCTCCGACCGCCGAACTTTTCGTCATAAAGGTCAGGTTCAACTACAAAATGACGTCACTCGCATCTTCTGAAAAGCATTGAGTTCGGAAAGCTGCACGTCGGAAAGTCGGAACTCTCTGACGAAAAGGTGATCGGAGACAGGGTTCCACTCTGTCCTCTGGCCGTGTCATGGAGACAGGGGTCATACCCAGGGGTGTCGCAGCAAATCCTGGGCCCTGGGTACAAGGATTCACTGCGGGCACCCCATGAACGTTCTTCATAGGGGGGAGGGGGTTTAACCCATTTAGACTGGAAGTAGGGCATTCACCAAATATTTGAATATCAAAGTCACTATTCGTGTTCACCGAAGTCGAATATTCGCTTTTTTTTTGTCAATGCCCCTGGTGGATGAATTTGTTAATGCTCTATACCAGGGGTTCTCAAACCTTTTTAGGCCGTGACCCCCAAAATAAATATATTTGAACTGGGGACCCCCACCCTGACAAGCACTTGGAATTGTAGGGATTACATTTAATGTGACTCTGTTCCGCAGATAAATATTGTGAAAATAGCAGATCTACATGCTCACAACGCCTCGCAACTAAAAATCACTATTCGTGAATGCCCTACTGGGAACGCATTCTTTTTTGCTTTAAAGGAGCTATAGTCAACTTTTTCTTGAAAAACGGATGCTAAAATAAAAATAATGTTTGGAAAATATTTTATAAAAAAATAAGCTTCATATATGTGTTTCTATTCAAAAATGACCACAAAAAGCGTAAAATAATGATAAAATAATAATTTTGGCCATTGTCAGACCAACACTTTGTTTACATTCTAGTCTATAGACTAGGATGTAAACAAAGTGTCGGCCCTACAATGAAAAAGTTGACTATAGCTCCTTTAACTATTGAAAAATAGTAGATATAAAAGCTCACAGCGCGCTGCGAGCTTGTAGATCTGCTATTTTGCTACTAAGTCTTTTTTTGAAAAACCTATGTTTCTATGTGAGTGGTGCTCACACTTTTTTACGTCAAGGAACCCCAAAATGATATGTATTTGGCCACGGACCCCCATCTCAAAATATTTAGTTCCAGGGACCCCCCAGAAGCAAAATTTGAGTTACAAATGTTCGCCTAAAAAAATCCCCTCCCGCCCCTGGTCATACCTAGAGGTCACCTGGGTGATGTCATTGGGGTGCAGGATACGGCAGGTGGTGACGGTGTACGTGGAGAAGGTGGAGCTCTGGCACTTCCCTGGGTTGTGGACTAGGCACACACAAAGAACATAAATCACTGACTTATTGCAATCGTACAGAACATTAAACTTTATATCAGGGGTCTATATTTGGAGAACATTAGCAAAACATAGCCAATCTACAAGCTCACAACGCCTCACACTGCGAGGCGTTGTGAGCTTGTAGATCGGCTATTTTTGGCAAAGAGCTTCAGTGTAGAGGGGGAAAGAGCAGACTAAGTACAGAGTGAAAGGTCAAGTTTATTAAGTATTGACGGTTCAAGTGGTTCAATATCTGAAAACACAAATTGACATGATTCCAAAATACACTGATGATTGTGCTGTCAAAAGATGACATTATATGGACTCTATGAAAAGGTTGTGGGGGTACCTGCTTCATCTCTCAGAAAACATTGAAGATCCCTGCTTTATATTATATAGAGCAAAATAGCTCGAGAGAGACCTGCTGGTATTCTGAGGAGTAAACCTTTAGGTCAAAAAAGGTCAAGGTCTGTCTGTTAGCCTCAAAATACCTCAAAGAAGGGCTTCATGACAAAATAACTTCACTCCACAGGGTATGCGGTCACTTTGAGGAGAGGACGAATACAGCCATTGTAAAATGAAAGTTCGTGGACAGAATTTGGATGGAAATGTCCAATTCGACTTTTTATTACCCCAAACCCAAAGGAGAAATCACAGACTGTATGGGAGCCATGATGCCAATCACTGGCATATATTATGCTGGGAAATACCCGGTAATATGATTTCTGGTCAGAGATGCATCAAACATCGGAAGGCATATGGAAATGTGATATAAAAAACACTTTCGAGAAAGTCCACTTTCATCCAGGGCACTTGATATCTGCCTGTAAAACGTTGTTATAAAAAAAAAAAAAAAAAACTGTCTGCTTCCTTCCACAATAGATGATTGTGCAGATATAGTTAATTAATTATTCATAATGGAAAATATTACTTTTTCTTTTCACCTACAAATGAACAAATGTAATAAATTATGGTCACATTGTGTTACTTACTGTATGCACAGGAGTCATGGACACACATTAGGGAATGTAAGACCTTGTTGTGGTGTATTTGTTTTTTTCTGTTATGTTGTTTTTTAATAATATGACCAGGATACACGACACATGTAAGGAAAAGGTTGTTTGTCTTCCCTACAATATCATTTGGATTAAAACCGATAACTTACTGGATCGTTTCTCACCATACCAATATAGAGTAAAATGTTATTACTGTACATCCTTCGTTTCATAACGTAAATCATTATTTTATAGAATGTACAGTTGCACACTGTAAAAAGGGAAATGAGAAAGAAGATCTGTAGCAGATGAAAGTCATGTTCATCTGCTACACATTTCTAATTCTCTCTGTAACTGCAAGGCTATCTCCTTGTAGTTTGTGAAGCGTTCTCAACTGTCCTTTAAGTAAACAACTGAATAAAATAAAGAAGAATGCAAGACAAAAAGCAAGAAATAAAAGGCCAAAGGACAGGTCACAATTACACAATCACTCATATCTCAGGCATATCTTGATATAACTGCATGTGTTGGTTAGCCCCTTAGGGCCTTTTTGGTTACTGCTTTTAGGCCTAACAAATGTCACACAGACACTGGTACCAAAACGGTATATTCATGCATGTTTGAAAAAAAACTTTAAAACATGGCACAACATTAAAACAATTTACACTATTGCACGACTTTGGCATAACTTTGAACAACATATTGCACAGCCTGTCCATCTTAACACATTAAATGCCCACGTGGTGCCCACTCGCCAATCTCTTTGATGTTTACGTGTGCCCATCGACGCGTTCGACGCGCTGTACAGTAAACTATACTGTACTGTAGCTACTGTACTTGGCTACCGCGGTGATGAAACAAACTCCATTTCCCAAAATGCAGTGCGAAATCACGTGACCAGGAAGTGCTGTCTGTCTCGTTGACTGCCCTGTTAAGCGGATTCTTTTCCTTTTTTTCTCAAAACGGCGGCCTCTTCTACCGGCCGTAACACAAACGCTGTGGCTTAGGATTGATAAAAAACAGCCCTGACTGAAAGAAAAGATTTTCGCTAAATAAACAGGACATGCTTGGATTACATTTACTCGGACTACTTTTCTCGCCAGTACCTCGAAGGTAAGTAAAATGGCGGGTTGCCATGGGCACCAGCAAATTAAATGTTGAATAATTCTGGGCATCCGATGTGTTAATAAAGTCCCTTTGGGGACAATGGCTCAGTCTCCTTGTTGTTTTGGGGCCTGAAATCCATTTTGGTTCACTCAACGTCCTGTTTTGGTCACACCAGAATAATTATTTATACTTGTTTTTGGTAGCACATATAACGTTTCAGGAGATCTGAACAAGACAACAACCCAAGATTTGAGAGTTTATTATACCATGCCTGTATCCCATACGTGGTTAGGCTCTCCAGGACTGTCTGGTAGAAAAGGTATGTGTTTCTGGTCAACCCCATATACACTCTGAAAAGCCTTCTCAAAAAGTACAACCTCTGCAGCAGTGTGGAACACATGCTGCCTGTCGACATGGGTCACCAGAGAAAAATGATAAATATGGACACCAAGGGGACTTACAATCCCATACCTCAGGGGTCTTCAACAGGGGTTTCTGGACCCCTAGGGGCTCCTCAGAGTTACTACAGGGGGTCCTCCAAATCTTTGTGTAATAGCTTTTTTTCTTTCTCCTTTTCTATATTAACCACTTGAAACCTAGTGTCCATATTCTGAGAACTTTAGCCAAAAATAGCAGATCTACAAGCTCACAAGCGTTGGGAGCTTGTAGAACCCTAACCTTTTGGCTAAGAGGTTTGGTGTAGAGGGGAAAAAGAGCAGACTAAGTACAGAGTGAAATGTCAACTTTATTAAGTATAGACGGTTCAAGTGTTTAAATATCTGAAAACACAAATTGACATGAATCCAAAATACACTGATGATTGTGCTGTCAAACGATTAAACTACATTATATGTTATCTATGGGTTGTAGGGGGTCCTTGCTACTTCTCTCTCTCTTGACTAAAGGGTCCTTGGCCTGAAAACGTTGAAGACCCCTGCCATACCTGATGGTGGATACTGGGCTGTGGTCACCTACTGCCCTAGGGTAGTTCTTTACATCTAAATTAAGGCGGTTATCACTCTTTCTAGTGTGTATGTCAAAAACTATTTAAAAGCTCACCAGAGGAAGAAACTGATGCTGTTGCTGTGGTCGTTGTTGTCGTCGTCAGTGCCGGGGTGAAGCAGCTCTGTGATTGGACGGGAGCCGTCGATGACGTGGAAATGGAACGAGCTGGCGGGTAAGGGGATGTCCCAATGACACCGCTGCCTCCAAAGGCCAGGGAGAGGTCAGGCCTGGGCGTGGAGGGGGTGGTGGTGGTGATGATTGGAGACCCCCTCAGCGGGGAGCAGAGGGGAGGCACCGGATGCTTCCTATCCTTCTCCTCCGGCGTCGACGAACAGCGAACCTTGAAGTAAGGGTGGGCGATATGGTGATAAATATCGTTGAGACGATACAATGTCTCCACGATACAATGTCTCCACGATACAATGTCTCCACGATACAATGTCTACACGATATGCCTTTTCAGAGATATTGTATATATCGTGATACAATGAGGGAACCTTATTAAACATTCCTGTTGAATTGTTAATACAGAGATTCATTGCAGAATTCATTTAAACCTGCATTTTGGTCTAAATCAGTAGTTCTGAAACTTTACAAAGTCAAGGTCTCCCCTTAACTCTGACAGTATACAAATGAAACCAAATGGACCCGTAATTGTATACTGTCAGAGTTACATACTTGTAAGGGTCAAATTTAGACCTCCCAAAAGGAACCCAGAGAGTCCCTGGACCCCACTTTGAGGACCACTGGTCTAAACGGTCTGTTACTCCTTTTTCTTTTAGTTTTTGTTACCGTGTAGGTGGTTTTACTGTTAACTCTCAAATACCTGGAACGCGCCCGAGTCGCGTTAGATTTGAACCACTTTAAACATTATTTTATGCTTTAACTATTGAAAAATAGCAGATATACAACCTCACAGCGCGGCACCGAGTGCCGCGCTGCAAGCTTGTAGATCTGCTATTTTTGAAAAACCGTCAAAATGTGTGCAAGTCTTTGAATATCTTTGACCCGATCTTTGACCCCACTACTAAATCAGTGGTTCTCAAACTTTTTCATGTCAAGGACCCCCAAAATTACAGGTATTTAGCCACGGACCCCCATCTCAAAATACGTTGTTCCAGGGACCACCCGGAAGCAAATATTTGAGTTAAAAATGTTCGCTTTTATGTAGATATATTCAAAGACTTGCAAAGAAAAATCATGATTTTTCAAAAATAGCAGATCTACAAGCTCGCAGCGCTGTGAGCTTGTATATCTACTATTTTTCAATGGTTAAAGTAGTCAATAATCCTAGGCCTAAATGGGTTAAGTAACTTGAAAAATAACCATAAAAAACAACATGAAAAAGAATCATGATAAGATCATGTATCGTGATACCGCTTGGAAAAAATATTGTGATATTGTACTTTTCCATCTCGCCCAGCCCTACCTTGAAGGTGATGCCTCCTTCCTCCTCCTCCTCCTCCTCTTCCCCTACACCCTCCTCTGCGGAGCCCTTCTCACAACGCGCCCCGCTCCGTCTTCCTTTGCTCTCGTCGTCCTCCTCGTCCTCCTCCAGGTCCGTGAGGCGGTAGACGGCATCCTGCGCGAGCGGCCGGAAGCCCTTGGTCACCACGCCGGGGTGGGGGTCCAGGATGGTGCCCAGGTGGGGCTTGGCCAGCTGCTGCCAGTGGTGCAGCGTGAGGGAACCTGGGGAGAAAAATGTAATGCAGGGGTCTTCAACAGGGGGTCGGGGACCCCTAGGGGGTCCCCAGAGTTGCAACAGGGGGTCCTCCAAATCCTCCAATCCTTTTTATATTAACAACTTGAACCCTAGTGTCCATATTCTGAGAACTGTAGCCAAAAATAGCCGATCTACAAGCTCACAACGCCTCGTGCTGCGAGGCGTTGTGAGCTTGTAGATCGGCTATTTTTGGCTAAGAGGTCTGGTTTAGAGGGGGAAAAGAGCAGACTAAGTACAGAGTGAAAGGTCAAGTTTATTAAGTATTGACAGTTCAAGTGGTTAAATGTCTGGAAACACAAAATGACATGAATCCAAAATACACTGATGATTGTGTTGCGATGAAACTATATGGATTCTATTAACAGGTTGTGGGGGTCCCTGCTTCATCTCTCTCTCAACTAAGGGGTCCTTGGCCTGAAAACGTTGAAGACCCCTGATGTAATGGCTGCATAGATATAGACATTATTCAGTTGTTCGAAAGGTTAGCCTTGGTTAGGTTAGACTATCAATAATTATAGAGCAAATGCGATTCAACTTGAACTGGATATTCAGAATAAAATCATTTTCTCCTGAGGATTCTACAGTGCGAACAACATGCAGTTTGACAATACCGTTTCAATACAGGGACTGCCCATAAATCCGACATCTCATTAGTCCTAATTTGGTTAGGGTTAGGTTTTAGGGTTAGGTTTAGGCATAGTTTTACTGAGGTTAAGGTTTGGGTTAGTTTTAGGCATAGTTTTACTGAGGTTAGGTTTAGGTTTAGGCATAGTATTTTCACCAGGTTAACATTCACCAGATTCGGACTAATGGGATGTAGGAACAATGAAATGTCGGACCAATTAGTCAGGGAAAATTAGCAGAATACCTGTCAAATCTGGGAATAAATTCCTTAAACAATTTCTTCACCAATGTGTCCGTAAAGGTGTCTAGTAACTTATCTAACAAAGATTGAAATTCAACATCCCTAGGAAAATCTTTGTCAGCTAGGGTAATTCTGGGTCTCATTCACTTACTATACACTATACTATAAGGGGAAAAATGGACCCCCATACCACTGTGAAAAGTGATGACTCATCACTAAACCATAATTTTTTATGGGCTGTTTTTAGCCCAATGAATGTTTTTCGTGCAAAACAAATACTTGCAATGGATTCAGAATAATTAAAAACACCTAGTTAGACCCCTCACATCCCACTTAAAGCATATTTTTTGGGAGTCATTTTTTCCCTTATAGTAAAGTAAGTGAATGAGACCCAGAACAGGGATGTTGAATTTCAATCTTTGTTAGATATGTTACTAGACACCTTTACGAACACATTGGTGGAGAAATTGTTTGGTAAGGAATTTATTCCCAGGTTTTTATTAATATTCCCTGACTAAATGCCATGGCACCTTCAATACAATTGAGTGATATTAGATTAATCAAACACTTTAACACTTTAGCATCTTCAAAGCTTATGGTAAAGTCTTAATATGGCAGAATTTATGGTTTAACAAAAGGCTATTCCATGTCAAGTTGTAACGGGATATCAGGTGGTATGGACATGGGTTGGCATGTAATTGCATTTACCCTTCACAACACCTAATTTATTATTAGGTGTTGTGTTCTATTATTCAAGAAAAGTCCATTTGAGCCAATATTGCATGCCAACACCAACAAAGGGTACGGTAACTAACATACAGTACATGATTAGCTACAAGAACCTAACTGCAGTATAATTTAATTTCCGACAGAAACAAAGGCCACTGTCGAGTATGAACACTGATAGTTATTTGAGACTGTAAGTTATTAAGGGCTAGACAAATAGTTTGTGTTGAGAATCATTTCAGACAGAAACAAAGCCGAATTGAACAGATTAGCCAGCTGTGACGATGCTCTTTCCGGAAGAAGATACAAATTGGTTAATCCTGTTCGCTTCCAGTGGAAAGTAGCGCTGTTGATCATTACTTACCAATGTTGACTTTTACCCATAACTCTTTCTGACACTAATACACTGTTGATAATATCAACCACAACTGATACAGCACTAATCCTTCCGTGAGATATAGAGATTACGCTACTATGATCTAAATGAACTTTCAGTCAAATCTTTCTTGGTTATTTATTTACAAAATAAATGTCTTCCTATAAAACCTGAGACCAGATAAACCAAATGTGTTGTTTTGTAGCCTAACACATTCTGCTCTAATTGTGGTCTTCTAACCCTAACCCTAACCCATTCTGCTCTAATTGTGGTCTTCTAACCCTGGCTGCATGACAAAATGCCAGATAGGGCTGTCACAATTATGACATTTTACAAGACGATGAATTGTCATTCATAATTGCAATTAACAATTTAATTGTGTTTTTGTCCTTGAGAATTACATTTCTGTTTGGCTTTTAGGCTTTGAAGATGCACATGGCAGATATGACACATAACCTAAATATACAAAGAAATTACTGACATATTTGAAACTTTCCACTTTAAAAAGAACATTGATAGTGGAAATAGCCGATCTGCCATTTCCACTATTTTTGTTGTTGTTTGAACATAAACATTTTTCAACATGTAAACGATTATGACGATTATCCCCAAATAATTATGATTATGTCAAATAATTGTGATAGACGATTATGTAGTAATTGTGATAGCCATAATGCCAGAGGCTGTAAACCTGATTAAAGTCGCCCGTAAACTGTACTGACAGACGTTGGTCCATTTTGCGTCAGTGATGGATATATTGTCCACTTGTCTCCTTTTACACATCTGTTTGGGGAGCTCACAGTATACAGATAACAAAGCTCAATCAGGAAATAACATTAAGTTGACATCCAGGCCTAGACCGAGATTTGCTGTTCTGCGGGACTAGGGCTTGGCTAAAGCCAGGAACATATTCAACTGAATGGCACCATCTTTTTAAAAGTCTTCAGTTAAAGGGATATTTCACTTTAAAAAAAAAAACATTTGTCATTTTATCGTCTAATCAGGCTTTTGGGAACAACCAGGACAGATTTCTTAATTCAGTGTTAATAAAGGATTAAAATAAAACCCCATTTATACCTGTTGTCATAGGACCATATATGGTCATTCCCAGAAGAAAAATCCTTTTATGCCCGTATATGGAGATTTCTGATGTCATCAATTCCCAGGCCGAAAAACGTTAATATTAAGTCCATATATGTATATGGATATATATATTAATAAAGGATAAAATAAATAAAATGTCCATATACAGTAAGGGCATTCCCGGATGATGCCCTGTTAGGGTACCCCCTTATGCCCATATATGGAGAACCCCAGGCATCAAACCCAGGTCCTAACTCGCCAAGGCCCTGCTTGGCTTTACTAATTAACATAAGTTTTATGCCCATATATGGAGATTCCTATATTGTCAATATTAAGGACATTATTAAGGATATTATGTTATCAATATTAAGGACATATCTTATACTTAAACAAATGTAATTAGTTACACCACCGCCTACCTTCCATGGGCTTGACGATCTGCAGCTTCTCGGGCAGGAAGGTCTTGAAGATGGCGGAGCTGAGCGAGAGCTCCGATAGGTTGGAGTAAGAGGAGAGCCTGCTTCCCATTGGTGTGCTGCTGCAGCCGCTTCCCTCCTCCCCGTCTGGCTCCTCCCCCGCCATGGCCTGCAGCTTGCGCTGGCGCTCCGTCTGGAAGAACTGCTGCTCGCACAGGAAGTTGTGTCGCCGCAGCGACAGGCGGTGGAGGGCCTCCGTGAGGTCGCTGCCGCCGGGGGAGCCTGGTTGGCCCAGGGTTTTCTCCTCCCTGAGGCAACACGGCTCTTGTTCAGTGTTTTGTTCAAAAGTTTCAACCTTAAAGGACAACTTTAGTTTTTTTTACAACAAGGGTTCATATTTTAGATTGTAATTAAAGAGTATAAAAGATGAGTGTTAAAATTATTTCATTTACTTCTTTCTATTGTTTTAGAGATTCTTATTTCAGTGGTTGGGGGCATGCGTACAAGTGGCTAAATATGTCATTTTACACAGAATAAGCCCATTCCCAAGATACAATGCAACCTTTCATGGTTGGATGTGACTTGGGGGCTAGAAGTGTTACTGTAAATAGCAATAAAGAAACTGCTGGCTTATCTTACAATAAAAGTCTCTGCGTGCGTGCGTGTCTGTGTGTGTATGTAATCCGCGTATCTCGAGAACTGTTCGTCCCACGGACTTCAGATTCGGCACGCGCGTTCCACCGGCACGGAGTGCAGTGCCGGGCCTCGACCCGACCCGATGCGCAGTTTTCCGAAACCGTCGCAAAACGTTCGGATTCTCCTTATGGGGAGCTGATTGTTGACATCAGGCTGTTTCTGAGGAAACCGGCGCAAGCGCTGACTCATTGTGACATCACATCATAAAAGGCTCTGACATCACTCACAGACATTTATACATGTCTCAGAGTGCTCTAGAATGGTTTTCCATCTATATATTGTCGTTCTTTTTTTAATATTTTTTAATATTTACAAATGAATGAATAATGAAATTAACATATGTATAAGTCACTTGGGCACACAAACAAGGTTTATAGTCACTTCACTTGCCAGTGATGAGCAATCACCCACCCCACCCATGTTGATGGGGAGATTGAGGACACCTCCCTGAGATGACTCCACCTTTGTTCCCAGCCCCTATAAAAGTGATGTTTTTCCTGTCATTCTGTTAAACCCTGATGAAGACTGGCTACAGTCGAAACGTTGGTTAAATAAATTATTTGCATCGTGGCTGAAGATTGTGTGGCCTCTTCCTTCTCATCCATCTGACATCACTCACGCCACATGAGTCAACAAAAAATGCCATGGTTACGTATTGAATGTCATCAGTATGACGTGTTTTGATGTTCCTATATGGGCATAAATGGACACAGGCAAACATATGGTCAAAACGGGTCTTATGACAACAGGTATAATGGAGTTTGAATTAAAGGGTAGGGCATTCACAGAGATCTCCATATACTGTATGGGCATAAAATGGACGCCCGTATGCGGAGCTGATGTCTGACATCAGAGTTTTCCGGAACCGGCACTGTGTCTGCAGAAATCTCCATATATGGGCATAAGTGGACACAGGCAAACAGAAGGTCAAAACGGGTCCTATGACAACAGGTGTAATGGGGTTTGCATTAAAGGGTGGGGAATTCATTCCCTATTTCAAATTCGGCATGTGCGTTCCCCGCCGCAGCAGGTAGTTCAGTGCCCGGCCTCGACCCGACACGATACGCGATTTTCCGGAACCTGCACGAAAGGTTCGGATTCTGATGTCTGACATCAGGGTTTTCGGAACCGGCACTGCGTCTGCAGAGATCTCCATATATGGGCATAACATGGACGCAGACAGACAGATACAGATATCTCCATATATGGGCATAAAATGGACGTTGACAGATATCAGACACAGGCAAACAGATGGTCAAAACGGATCCTATGACAACAGGTATAAAGGGGTTTGCATTAAAAGGCGGGACATTCATTCCCTATTTACATCGGTCCCGAGTTGGCCAGGTCGCCGACTAGACCTTCTAGTTGTGTCTAAAAATACATATTTAGCCACTTGTACGCATGCCCCACATTTTAGCACGGTAAAACACGATAAAACAATAGAACAAAGCAAATGAAAACATTTTAACACTCACTTTTTCTTTTCTCTAATTACAATCTAAAATATGAACCCTTGTTGTAAAAAAACAAAGTTGTCCTTTAATGGTCAATTATTTAAATCATTAAATCAATTTAAACGTTTTCAGGCCAAGGACCCCTTAGCTGAGAGAGATAAAGTAGGGACCCCCCACTACATGTTGTATAAAATTGTGTTGCAGTTTTTCACAGATTTCATAGATAGATTCATTGACTTGTTGGATTTGTGTTGGATTTGTAGATCTGTAGATCTGCTATTTTTGGCTAAAGTATTCCTCAGAATAGGGATGCGAGACTTCAAGTTGTTAATTTAAAATAATTATCCTATCACACAAAGATTTTGGTGGCCCACCTGTAGTAACTCTGAGAACCCCCTAGGGGTCCCGGACCCCCTGTTGAACACCCTTGATTTAAATGTTTTTTCTTTTTTTTTTTGTGAAAATGGCGGATCTAAAAGTATGTGTCATGGTGATTCACTCAGTCATATGTCAAATGTGTCAAATCATGACAAACCTTTAGAAAAAATCAAAATAAATCAAAATAAAAAACGCTGCGATGAGACTTGAGAACTTGTAGTTCGGCTATTTTCAGCAAATAGGTTTAGAGGTAGCGTAGAGGTAAAAAAAGATCAGACCAAGTACAGAAAGATCAGAAAGGTCAAGTTTTCAAAATATCGACGATTTAAGTGGTTAAATGTTTGAAAATACACATTAAAATGAATCCAACATATACTGATGATCAGTGTTGGGAAGAACGCCGTTAATTGTAACAGCGTTACGTAACGAAACGACTTTTCTCTGTAACTAATAACGTAACTCGTTACCTTTCCCATTCAATAACGCCGTTCTAGTTACTGTGGTATAAAGTGGCTAGTTACTTTCTGTGGTCCAAATGAACTGGTTCTATCTGCAGTGGAGAGCAGACTGAGCGGCAGCGGACTGAGCGGAGCTCTCATAACTCTCATAGTCAAGTGAAGCTTCAGGCTAAGCCAATCAGAGACGGCCTTGGGTGGGTCTTAACCCTTTGCCGTCCGAAATAGAATGGTGGTTGGTAGATTAGCCGTGAAATTTCTATTATTGTATTGTGATCTGAGACATAATATTATGTTTATAAACATGAGCCCGCCGCCCCTCCTTCTTGGACAGCGCCGTTGTTTTTTCTTTTTTTTTTCCCCAGGTCATTAGCTCACCGTGATTTTCTCGATCTCCGTTGGGATAGAGTGGTGGTTTTGGCCGAGCATCGATCTCCCCGTGCGTTCCGCGTGCACGATCCGTTCACGTAAATGTCCCCTCAAATAATCCAGTGTGACTCAAGAGCAGAACTGAAAAGTGTCGCTAGCATAGCCCCTAGCATGGCTGCTGTAGAAGCACCAGGGTACAGACAGTAACCGAATGGGGGAATATGCCTTGGAAAAGGAAAGGCCAATGACATCACTTCTGCTTCATGTCAGCCCAGCCATGAGCTATCGATGCACGAGTGGTGACTAGGGAAGGTTAGACGATCGCCGATTTTCGGATGAAAATCATTTATTTCGGTAAATACGGGAAAGTACGGGAAAAGACGATTGGCTGCCCCTCCCCCCCTAGGAAGTTCGATATAGTACGGTTTTAACATTAAGGGGCTCCCCGTGGCTTACAAAGTGTTAAAAAATACACACAAACTCAAAGCTAACGCACACACATTGTCACATAAACGGTGTAGAGAGACGGAGAGGAGAGGAGAGCACTCGTGGCTCCAAATGCTGGCCAGAGTTCGAGACAACAGCAGCTTTGCAACTTGGAAACATTATTTTAACTTTGTGGAGATAAATGGCGCTAAAATCTACTCCACCAAAATCGCCACAGCATGT
This sequence comes from Nannobrachium achirus, assembly GCF_963921795.1. Lineage (NCBI taxonomy): Eukaryota > Metazoa > Chordata > Actinopteri > Myctophiformes > Myctophidae > Nannobrachium > Nannobrachium achirus. The sequence continues at coordinate 49,092,352 of NC_137831.1, read as the reverse complement.
CACCCAGAGTGAACCAAACAGATTGATTGCCAAGCCACGTAATGCAAGTGCTAGCTAGATATGAAACATGCTTGATCAATGATGCTTTCCATCGCAACCTTTGGGTGAAAAAGGCTACAATGAATATATGCCTGTCAACATTTCTAAACATATCTTTAGCTTTATTGTTCCACTGCATATATGCATAATTGCTACAATGACAGGGAGTTGTCTTTTCTGTTTATAAGGTCATTAATTGAAGCCCCCTAAAAATAAAAATAAAATAAAAGAAATGTAACTGACTTTTTCAGAATGCTTCGTTTTGATTATATATATTTTTTAAAGTAAAGTAAGGTAACTAGTTACTTTGATAATTTAGTAACTAGTAACGTAACTAGTTACTTTTTCAGAGCAGTAACTAGTAAAGTAATAAGTTACTTTTTTAAAGTAACTTGCCCAACACTGCTGGTGATAGTGCTGTCAAACAAGACTATGAATCTATCAATGAAATTGATGAAAATCTGCATCACAGATTTATACAATATGTAGTGGGGGGGTCCCGGCTTCATCTCTCTCTCAGCTCAGGGGTCCTTGGCCTGAAAACGTTGAAGACCCCTGAACTAGACTTTTGAGAGCTCTTGTAACGTACCCCTGATTGGACGTGAAGGGCTTTGCCGTCATCACCAGCGAGCTGCACCCAGAGCCGGGGATAGGGGGCGCTATAGAGGACGCCCGCGCTGCGGAGGTCTTGACAGCGCGCACCGTCTGGAAGACCTTCTTCTGGGATATCCTGAGAGGGTTCCAAAGGTCAAACGTTAGTTTAGAACAGTGGTCCTCAAACCTTTTTTTTTAATTTGAGAATCCCTATAACAGACATGTGAAGTTGCAGACATGTGAAGTTAGGTCCATTTAGAACCCCCTCAAGAAACCCTAAGGTCCCCTGACGCCACTTTGAGAACCACTGGCTTATACTATTATTATACTATTCACCAGTAAGACTCCCTAATCAGGAAATCAGCGACCGTCACGTCGCATACACAAAATTTAGAAGGCAATCGTAGCCAATCAGGAGGGAATATGGGAAATGGGACAGATCCATGTTGATGACATGACTTTAGAGATACTGTGTACAGCTTTGTGTGATTTTAGGCCAATATCTGGAGGAGTAGTGTCCAAAAACTTGTTTTGCAAAAATCGATGATGGTGGCACTAGAAGAGGACCATGTGAGAAATCAGTGGCGGAGGTTGTGATTTGCAAGGAGTGCGTGTGCAAAGTTTGGCATCGATAGGGCCAACGGTGCCAGAGACATTGATCGAGTTATAAAAAACAGAAATGTAATTATTGATCGTAAATCAGTCAACCAGTAATGGCAAAGAAACAGTGGACTGTACATTCTATCTGTCCAAAGGTGGTCTAGTCTGAACACTATACAAAATAACACAGCAGTCTCTAGTGTATTGTCTTCACAGAGATGGTAGGACGGTTCATTAAGTGGAGCGCCCACTTTCTTTAAAAAAAAAAAAGTGGAAGGGAAACCTCTGTTCCTGAACCGCCGTTTCTTCTTCCACACTAATCTCTCTCCTCATCGTGCCCTCAATCTCTGCTGCTAGGGAATCCTGCAACACACGCGCACGCGCGCACGCGCACACACACACACACACACACACACACACACACACACACACACACACACACACACACACTTATTAAAATGTCTTGATATACAGTACGTATGTACACTTGTACTTTGTAGTTCACCCCAAAAATGAGTTAAATAAAATGTTTTGTATTTGTCGCATTCCCAAGGCAAAAAATGGGGGTACATTTATTGTAATCAAATTTTAGTCTTAGGAATGCGACAACAACTAGAAAAATTATTGAACTCAAGTCTCCATGGCATGAGTAATCAAAACAATAAAAGTCATTTTGGGGGTGAACTACTCCTTTAAGCAGCTGGTTGGGAGTTTGCAAGATGTATTTATCATGGCACGGATATGTGTTAAACCAATGGGTTGGGATATTATGGCAAAACAAATTCACCCACACAAAATGTGTGTTATAATGTCATCCTTACCATTGGGTATAGTCCGTAAGACAGGTGTTATAATGTTATCCTTACCATTGGGTACAGTCCATAGGACAGGTGCCGCCGCATCCCAGCAGAGGGCGTATTCTTATTACGCAACTCCTTAATCTCCTCCTGGGACTCATGCAGCATCCCCACACACTCTGCATTCCTCTCTGCAAGCTCATTCAGCTGAAAAGAACACACACACACACACACACACACACACACACACACACACACACACACACAATATTAGAGGGACAAACACAGATGGTCGCACGCTGACAAGTACTTGGAATTGTAGGTATTACATTTAACGTGACTCGGTTCCACAGATAAATATTGTGAAAATAACAGATCTACATGCTCACAACGCCTCGCACGCAACGCAAGGCGCAGATCTGCTATTTTCACAATGTCCGCCTCTTGCTTACTTAATATTTGAGAGTTTGGCCAGTCCTGTCGAATATTCGACAATACGAATACTTTGAGGTCGAATAATTCGAATACTAAAAATCACTATTAGTGAATGCCCTAACGCACGCACGCACGCACGCACGCACGCACACACAGACAGACAGACAGACAGACAGACAGACAGACAGACAGACAGACAGACAGACAGACAGACAGACAGACAGACAGACAGACAGACAGACAGACAGACAGACAGACAGACAGACAGACAGACAGACAGACAGACAGACAGACAGACAGACAGACAGACAGACAGACAGACAGACAGACAGACAGACAGACAGACAGACAGACAGACAGACAGACAGACAGACAGACAGACAGACAGACAGACAGACAGACAGACAGACAGACAGACAGACAGACAGACAGACAGACAGACAGACAGACAGACAGACAGACAGACAGACAGACAGACAGACAGACAGACAGACAGACAGACAGACAGACAGACAGACAGACAGACAGACAGACAGACAGACAGACAGACAGACAGACAGACAGACAGACAGACAGACAGACAGACAGACAGACAGACAGACAGACAGACAGACAGACAGACAGACAGACAGACAGACAGACAGACAGACAGACAGACAGACAGACAGACAGACAGACAGACAGACAGACAGACAGACAGACAGACAGACAGACAGACAGACAGACAGACAGACAGACAGACAGACAGACAGACAGACAGACAGACAGACAGACAGACAGACAGACAGACAGACAGACAGACAGACAGACAGACAGACAGACAGACAGACAGACAGACAGACAGACAGACAGACAGACAGACAGACAGACAGACAGACAGACAGACAGACAGACAGACAGACAGACAGACAGACAGACAGACAGACAGACAGACAGACAGACAGACAGACAGACAGACAGACAGACAGACAGACAGACAGACAGACACACACACACACACACACACACACACACACACACACACACACACACACACACACACACACACACACACACACACACACACACACACACACACACCTCTGCGGTTAGTTGCCTTTGAGATTCTTTGGATGCTTGCAGGTGAATTCGTAGCTCTTCCTTCTCGAGAGCCAACTGCAAAGACAACACACACACAGTTACAATCCACACCATTCATTTTGACTGTATTTGCATTCAATCACACACAATGGAAGACTTTTACAATGCATGGGGCCCCATATCATTGTTGTTTTTGACAGCAACCTTTGATTTTGTTTTAGACTGACTGAATATCATAAGAATTTAGGCGACTAAATCTACAGTTGATTTAGTCAATTAAAATGCATTTTGGCAGGCCTTGATGGCATCGTAATGATTTTACACTTGTTTGCGTGCTGAAAATAGCAGCTTTACAAGCTCACAACGCGTTGCAGAACACCTGACAGCAACCAAACATAAATGACTCTCTTCTCCACTAGTCCCTCCCTAACGTTTTAGTCTAGTTTTGGTTTTGTTGACGAAATTGTCAATATATTAGTCTTAGTTGTAGTCATCACAGCTTAGTTTTTATTTAGTTTTCGTCAGTGAAAAAAAAAAACACATTTTTCGTCATAGTTTTAAGCCCTTTGCACACAGGCGCGTTTAACCGCACGGATAAAACGGACAATATAATTTTTTGAAAAGAAAACAATGCTTCTCTATGACCTCATGCACACCGGCTCCGAATTAGCCGTGCGACGAGTGGCTGCCGCCGTGCGTTTTTTTCTCGATCGAACCCAGTTCGATTCGTGCGTCTTGTCGCATGCGGTAAAAAACTCATCACTCCTTTTATGACTCCTTTTGGGATCCGCAGCGCCGATTCCGCACAGCATTGCACACCAAATCCAATGCGTTTTATTCATGCAGCAAACGAAAAAAACGCAACTGTCCTGTGTGCAAAGGGCTTTAGTCGACAAAATCAACACTGGCCCATATCTAACTACCATTGATCCATATAGCTTCTAGCAGGGCTTCATACAGTTTGTTTGCCGTGTGTCACTGTGACTGAGATCACACTCTCCCTAGCTAGTCCTAAACTGTAGTTCTACCTGGGAGAAGAGGAGTGACTCACCATCCTCCACTCCTCCTTTCATCTTCCTCCATTCCCTCCTCTACCTCACCACCTTGACTCTGCTGTAGTCAGGGGCGTCACAAGGGGGGGAAGTGGGACTGAGTTACTGAAGCCCAAGGTGGAGGGGCCTTAATTATTTGATACTTTAGCTACTGAAAAATAGCAGATATACAAGCTCACAGCGCGGCACAGAGTGCTTGTAGATCTGTTATTTTCTAAAAGTCGTGAACATGTGTGAATATATGTATTTTTTACGCAAACATTTATAACTCAAATTCTGCTTCTGGGGGGGGGGGGTCCCTGGAAGTAAATATTATGAGATGGTGGTCCGTGGCCAAATACATATCATTTTGGGGGTCCTTGACATGAACAGGTTTTGAGCACCACTGACATAGAAACATAGGTTTTTCAAAAAACCTTAGAAGGAAAGACTTGCACAAAAGAAAAAGAAAAAAAGAAAAGAAATAAAAGCAGATCTACAAGCTCACAGCGCGGCACGGATCTGCTATTTTTCAATAGTTAAAGCACAAAATAATGCGTAATAATGCGTTCCCATGCAGTCTAAATGGGTTAAACCCCCTCGCCCTATGAAGAACATTCATGGGGGGCCGCAGTGAATCCTTGTACCCAGGGCCCAGAATTTGGTGCGACACTCCTGGCTGTAGCTAAATTCTACCATTTCCCCTCCCTTCCTTGTCTCCACTCCTCTTTTCCCTGCACTCCCTCCCTGTCCATCTCCTCTTTTCTCATCCCTCCACATGTTCTCCACCCACTCCATTCTCTTTCCCTTTCCCATCTCCACACCTCTCATTTTTACCCTCATGATCCATCTCTACTCTGTCCCACGCTCGTGCCCCATCTCCTCACTTCTAGGGCTGCCACAATTATTACATAATCGTCTAATCGCAATTATTTGACATAATCGCGATTGTTTTTCATAATCGTCATAATCGTTTCCATGTTGAAAAATTGTCATATATTTAAAAAAAAAGTAAAAAATTGTGGAAATAGCAGATCTACAAGCTCACAGCACGTCACATAGACCATATTCACACCGTGGCCATCTTTGATCACATGACTTCCTGGAGTAGCAGCCTGCATTACAAACCATTGAGAACAATGGAGCGATGGTCCCAAAATATGAGTTCTATTCAACCAATTTCTTTTTACCAAATTGACAAATGGGCAGATGACAACATCGACATCCCCAAAAGGATTAAATAGAAGGGTACATCCACAATATTCATGGTAGTTAGGTTTCAACCTTACTGTGCACAAAGACTTGCTATCTGTGCAGTGCTTGCTCCACTATCATATTAACTATTTGTTGTTAGATTGTTTCTGATTAATATGCAAAAATCACAATACAGTAATATTAACTATATGATGGCAGAGCAAGCACTAGTCTGCATACTGTAGGAAGTCTGTGTACAGTGTAACACTGCAACCTAACTACCATGCATATTGTGGATATACCCTTTTATTTAATCATTTTGGGGATCTTGAAGTTGTCATCTGCCCATTTGTCAATTTGGTAAAAATAAATTGGTTGAATAGAACTCATATTTTGGGACCATCGCTCCATTGTTCTCAATGGGTTGTAATGCAGGTTGCTACTCCAGGAAGTCATGTGATCCAAGATGGCCACGGTGTGAATATGGTCTATTGCGACGTGTTGTGAGCTTGTAGATCGGCTATTTCCAGTATCAATGGTCTTTTTTTTAAGTATAAAGTTGTCAAATATGTCAGTAATTTCTTTGTATATTTAGGTTATGTGTAATATCTACCATGTGCAACTTCAAAGCCTAAAAAGCCAAACAGAAATGTAATTGTCAACGACAAAAACACAATTAAATCGTTAATCACAATTATTTGAGTGACAATTAATCGTCATGTAAAATGTCATAATTGTGACAGCCCTACTTGGCTGTCACAATGGCTATATACAATGGCGGCGTGGCTATAAAATCGTTCAATTTTGCGATAAAAGCGCCAAACTTGGTAGATATGTTCATTGATATATTAGAAACAAATCTGGATATCGGGCCATCAAAAATTTTGATTTTTCAAAATGGCCACTAGCGGTTTGTTAAACCTTCCTAAATCACCCTCTAGGAGCGACAGTTTTAGTGATAGGAAGCTGAAATGTTGCATGCTGTGTGTGCATGTTCATGTCAATTGGTTAAAAGGGGGTGTGGCAATGGGAGTGGCCTATCATAAAAAGGTGCATAACTTTGATATAGATACACAGATTTGCACAAAATGTTGTGGAAAGGTTGGTCACGACCCAAATAACATCTGAGTAACTGTTCACACCATCTTCTAAAAAAGGGGTTTGTCATTAGGACCAGTGTAATACCAGTGTAGTACCAGTACAATACCAGAAGCTCCCTCCCATCAGGTTGTTCTTCTTCACCTCCTCAATTCAACTCCTCAGGGCCAAGATCTGGGATAATGTGGTTCTCTCCTCTCGAAAGGCATTTTGGTTTTCCTCGGGTGAGGGTCGATGGCATGCCGAATCCGGTTTAGTATCATCCGGTTGTAGACCTTTGCTGCAATACAGGTCAGGCTGATGCCTCGGTAGTTGCCTAGCAGGGCAAGGTTACAGAACTGTAGGATGATGTGGTCAAGACATCAGTTCTTTACGACCTCTGGGGGTATGCCGTCCGGCACAGCACTCTTACCCTCTCTCAGAGTGTTTTTCACCATGGCAAACTCAGTGACCGTGAAGGGATCATCCTTGATGTTGAGGTCCTGGAGGAATGATGGTATATCTTCCTCCTCTCCATCTGATGTTGTGCCCAGCAGCCCTCGGAAGTGGTTGAACCAGGTCGCTACCCGCTACCCTCTCCTCACTGGTGTGTCCCTCTACCTGTCCCTCCTTGGTCCTCTTCCTTGGTCCTCGTCCTCGTCCAGGCTTCTCCATACTGCCTCTCACCATGCGCTGCCTGGACTCTCTGCACCCTCTCCTTCAGTTCCTCCCCCTTGATGTTATCATAGGTACTGAAGAGAAGCTGTTTGGCCTCGTTCAGTATCCCACGTCTCTCCACAGTAGGCTCACATGCAAAGCCAAGCCATGCTTCCTCTACCCTGCCCCGTGCCGCTACGACCTCTGGGTGTTTGGACTGCAGGGAGCTTCTGGTTTTGTACTGGTACTACACTGGTATTACACTGGTCCTAATGACAAACCCCTTTTTTAGAAGATGGTGTGAACAGTTACTCAGCTGTTATTTGGGTCGTGACCAACCTTTCCACAACATTTTGTGCAAATCTGTGCATCTATATCAAAGTTATGCACCTTTTTATGATAGGCCACTCCCATTGCCACACCCCCTTTTAACCAATTGACATGAACATGCACACACAGCATGCAACATTTCAGCTTCCTATCACTAAAACTGTCGCTTCTAGAGGGTGATTTAGGAAGGTTTAACAAACCGCTAGTGGCCATTTTGAAAAATCAAAATTTTTGATGGCCCGATATCCAGATTTGTTTCAAATATATCAATGAACATATCTACCAAGTTTGGCGCTTTTATCGCAAAATTGAACGATTTGTCATGTTTCAAGAGCTACGCCGCTCCACTAACTCACTTCCTTCTCTTCCTCTATTCCCCCATCACCCCTCCCTCCCTTCATCACCTCCTTGACTCTGTGCTGCAGTTCTACTATCTGTGAGAGGAGCTGAGCGATCTCCTCCTGGTGCTTCATCAAGTCTTGGTTCTTCTTCGAAAGCTCGTCGGTCAGAAGCACCATCTGGCCGTTGGACTCACCTGGAACACACACACACACACACACACACACACACACACACACACACACACACACACACACACACACACACACACACACACACACACACACACACACACACACACACACACACACACACACACACACACACAGTAGGGCATTCACCAAATATTCGAATATCAAAGTCACTATTCGATGTTGTTCACCAAAGTCGAATATTCGCTTATTTTAATTTTTTTATTGTTTCCTCTTTAAAAAATATATAGTTTATAAAGCTTGGCTAGATAGGAAGTCATAAGAATGAGTTGTCAATGCCCCTGGTGGATGAATGTGTTAATGCTCTATACCAGGGGTTCTCAAACCTTTTTAGGCCGTGACCCCCAAAATAAACATATTTGAACTGGGGACCCCCACCCTGACAAGCACTTGGAATTGTAGGTATTACATTTAATGTGACTCAGTTCCACAGATAAATATTGCGAGGCGTTGTGAGCATGTAGATCTGCTATTTTCACAATGTTTGCCTCTTGCTTACTTAATATTTGACAGTTTGGCCAGTCCTGTCAAATATTCTACTATTCGAATACTTTGAGGTTGAATAATTCGAATACTAAAAATCACTATTCGTGAATGCACTACCACACAGAAAAGTGTTTCACAAGCAGAAAAGCGAGTGCATGTCTTTTTGCATATTGTTTGCGTGTGTGAGCGCGTCGTGACTCACGTAGCTCCTTGACGCAGTCGCTGACCAGCTGTTGTTCCTTCTCCTCATAAGTGATGGTTTCGGTCTTCAGATGACAGGCCTGGAGAGGACGACACGCATTCACACCGTCACAAACACACGCCGAGTCTGTGTTAGTCTGTGCTTTACGGCAGTGGTTCTCAACCTGTGGGTCGGGACCCCCAGGGGGGTCCCCAAATTATTTTGGGGGGGGTCCCCAGATGATTAACTTAATGTGCAACATTCTTTTCTCACTCAACATTAAACAAACCAACATAAAGTTTAAGTGTATCTGAGGGTGTGCACATTTCTAAAGTGACAATTTAAGGACTTTTAATACCTCTAAAGTGACAAATTAAACATTGGCCAAATTGTCAAATATTAGAGGCAGAAATTGTGAAAATAGACGATCTACATGCTCACAACACGTTGCGAGGCGTTGTGAGCATGTAGATCTGCTATTTTCACAATAGAACCGTGTTACACAAAATGTAATGCCTCAACTCTTTGTGCTCGTCAGGGTGGGGGGTCCCCAGTTAAAATAGGATTATTTTGGGGGTCGCGGCCTGAAAAGGTTGAGAACCACTGATATAACTGACACATTCAGGCGAACACCTTGGTATCCCTAATTGTATTGTGGTCATTATAGGCGGACCGAAATTACAAAGATCTACCTTTTCAATAATGGTTATATAAAATGATGTACTGTATATATTTAAAAGTACAGTTTGCCTGTGTTTCTCACTAGGGAGGAAATACATGTAATAACCTCTGAATGTTTAGACATAATCACTACATACACTGTATAATTACCAGTCAACCCATTCTTTGATTACTTTGTACAACTAGATTAACTTTTCAATGGCATCCCCACTGGAATTGACCGAAATGTACGACAGACAATGCCGGTCTTATACCAGGAAAGAAGCATTTCTTCGACTCAGACCTTATCGCCAGGGTTGGCTTATAGCAGCTGTCGGTAGATAATGCCGGTCTTATATAAGGGTCATTTGTGTACGGTGTGATTTGCCATGGTTACCCATTGAAGTTGAATCTCCAAATATGGAGATAACCTACGCATCACACTAAGTCTGACCTCACCAGCCCATATTTGGGCATGAGCAACTTATGTCTCCATATATGGAGATATGATGACATCACACAGTCCTCAGCCGATGATGTGGCGTGATGTCATACAATACACAAACGAGCCCAGATATGAGCAGGGCAAAGGTGTGACGTGTGACGTGTGACCGACCGACCGACCGACCGACCGACCGACCGACCGACCGACCGACGGACGGCCGGTGGAGGTTTTGATACTAAACTGCGACCTTACGGTCGCAATTACAATTACTTTAATCTTTTTGGGAGCTGCGTGTGGATACCTTTGTCTCCTTCTGCCTGGAGCTCTTTGTATACATTTGACAAAAAACAAGACCCTACGTGCTTGCGTGAAGGGCATTGAGCATGACATCATTATGGGTCTTCTCTGCAATGTTTCTAGAGCAGGGGTCTTCAACGTTTTCAGGCCAGGGAGATTGGGGAGATGGAGTAGGGACCCCCTACCACCTCGAAGGGTTGAGTAGGGACCCCCTACCACCTCGAAGGGTCGGCGCTAACATATTTTTTATTTTAAACATACATGTACAAGATACAGGCCGAGCAGGGTGGCCATACCCCTGCCATTCTAAACACACCTTATTAACTGAGAACCAATGTCAATACTATCAGCAATCTGTCAATTGCACAGTAATCCTGTATACAAGCTATTCAAAATGGACAGAATCATGATTTATTTTCAATATAGATTTTTATTTATTTATATATATATATATTTTTTTTAAAGACGAATGGCTTTTTTTTTAAAATCTAGCAACAAATTCATGGACCTCCTGCAGTACCTCCGCGGACTGCCTAGGGGTCGCGGACCCCCTGTTGAAGACTCCTGTTCTAGAGCATAGTTGTGTGTATAGTTGTGGGTCTTGGCCTCTTACACTGAACTGATTTCTGCACTGATAGCACCGATGCACCTTGGCGTCCGAATGTGTGCGTGTTTCCGTGCGTACCCAGTTGACCGTGGCTCACGTGCGTACCTCTGACCTCAGGGCGAGGTTCTCCTCCTCCATCTCCTGCAGCTTGCACTGCAGGGCCTCCAGCTGGCTGAGGGCCACGGCAGCGGTGGCGCCCCCGTGGTGCTGAGGCTGGCGGTGCGGGGTGGAGCAGCTGGAGTCCGTCTCGCTCTCCTCGGAGGCGCTGGCCACCATGCGCAGCAGCTCGTCCTTCTTGGCCAACTCATGCTGCAGCTGGTTGACCTGGGGGAGGGAGGACACAGAGACGCAGTGCTGCGTGAAAACCTTCATCTCCCCTATGAAGTAGGAACAAAAACCTTCATCTCCCCTATGAAGTAGGAACAAAAAGGCTGCCATGTTTCTGTCTGAACCATGAACTTCCTGGTTCCAGTCAAAACTATGTGTGGAGTAGCAGCATTTTTTTAAAGGGGCCCCACCATGCTTTTCAGAATATATATTTTATATAAATATTGGTCCATAATACGGTTTTATACAGGTTTTAGCCTAAACAACCACTCTAATATTTACATTTCATGTTGTGTCTGTCTCTAATTCCAAGCCGTTTCAGATGCAATACCAAAATGTCCTTTGTTGGCAGCGGGTCGCTGTCTTTGGGCTAAAATTGGAACGATACAAAGAAGATTAGCATGGTACCATGATGGGAACCATGTAGAGTCAATCCAATTCAAGCCAATTTTAGTACCACTTTACCTCATGGTTCCACCTCATATATATATAGTCTCAATAGAATATAGCCTCCCTTCTCGAGGGGGCACAATAGGAAATGAGCCCCTTTGTGACCTAAGCAAGGGGCCAATTAAAAAATATATATATACCGTTCAGAGTCAGACACGCCCATTCAGAAAATCAATGAAATGAAAGGCAAGGCTTAGAGTTAATGAATGGTTTTTTTGGGCTTGAAGAGATACTGGGAAGAACAAAACTAGAACAATTTGAAATTCATGGTGGGACCCCTTTAATGTACCAAATGTATCTAGGAAAAAAAACCTCCCCAAAACTCCTAAAACTTTTCTTTCAAATCTGATAACATTTCTGTTTTTTTCCCCATCTCATTCTTCTTTTTCATTCTCTTAACTCTTCTATGTTTAATTGCTTGTTGAAATGTGCTATACAAAGAAACTTGCCTAGTGTGTGCGCGTGCGTGTGAGTGTGAGCGTGCGTGCGTGTGTGTGTGTGTGTGCGCGTGTGTGTGTGTTCTACCTGATCCAGGGCCTGTGTTAGCTGCTCCTCCACAGCCTCATTGCGTTCCTGCAGTAGGTTGTTCCTCTGCAACAGCGACTGACCAATCCGTGCCGCAAGCTCCAAGTCCCTGTCCCGCTGTCCAATCAGAGCACAGGCCAGTCAGTCATTCGGCCAATCGGTGGCTGTTGTTGGTGTGTGTGAGTGTTCAGCCAGCCAATCGGTGGCTGTTATTAGTGAGCGTGAGTGTTCCAAACCTACCTCAACCAGAAGGTGTGTGACCACTTCAATGTCATTGTAGGTTTTGGTCATCTGCTCCACACGGTCTGCGCTGAGGACTGACGGTAGAGAAAAACAATACTAAGGACACAAGCACATTTCTCCACACACAACACCTACTTGCATTCACAGACCACTGCACAAAACAAGCACTAAAGCATGATGAAAAATGAATATATACCAAGTATATACATAGTACATGCTTAGACTAGCATGTCAGTTTCACTTGGACCCCAACCTCATTCCCAGTTTTATCTAATTTCACGAGGAGATAAAGCCTGGCATAGAACAACTGCCGGAAGGGTCTACCGAAAGCACAGGGCCACCACAACTTCCTGTTGCCGTGTACTTTGTGTACTTCCAGTTAGAAGTTCTAGTCCAGCCTACTTTGACCCTTTTTAGTGCCTTTTGACCGCAAGCAACTTGTCGCAAATTATACTTGTCTAAATGTCCCACGATTCACTGGAAAGCCTAGCTATTAACGTAAAATATCATTTCTAAACCAGTAAGACTCCCTAATCGGGAGATAAGCGACCGTCAGGTTGCAGCGTGATTTTAGGGCAAAATCTGTAGGAGCAGTGTCCAAAAATGTGTTTGAAAAGAATTGCCTGATGGTGGCGCTATATGGGACAGATCCATGTTGATGACATGAGTGTGGACATATTGTGTACCGATTTGCGTGATTTTAGGGCAAAATCTGTAGGAGCAGTGCCCAAAAATGTGTTAAAAATCGGCCTGATGGTGGCGCTATATGGGACCGATTCATATTGAAGACATGAGTGTAGAGCAAGTGTGTACCGATTTGCGTGATTTTAGGGTGGCATTTGTAGGAGCAGTGTTTACAAGAATTGGCCTCATGGTGGCGCTAGAAGAGGGCCATGTGAGAATTGAGGGGTGGAGGAAGTGGTTTGGCAGGCAAGGAGTGTGTGTGCACATTTTGGCATGGATGGGGGCAACGGTGGCGGAGATATGAGAAGGGCAAAAGTATGACGTGTGACTGACAGACTGACAGTCTGTCACACCTCACACGTCACACTTTTCCCTGCTTATATCTCCGCAACCGTTGCCCCGATCCATGCCAAATTTTGCACACACGTTCCTTGGCTGCCAAACTACAATCTCCAAGGACCCCCGGAGCTCCAGGGACCCCCAGGTCCATGGGGGACCCCCAGATGTAAAAAATTACCAAATGCGCAAACATGACCAAATGACCACCCCAGCGGGGAATTCCCGGGGACCACCGACCCCACCCCTCATTTCTCACATGGCCCTCTTCTAGCGCCACCATGAGGCCGATTCTTGCAAAACACATTTTTGGACACTGCTCCTACAATTTTCGCCCTAAAATCACGCAAATCGGTACACAGTATGTCTACACTCATCCCATCAACATGAATCTGTCCCATATAGCGCCACCTCCAGGCCGATTTTTAAAAACACATTTTTGGACACTGCTCCTACAGATTTTGCCCTAAAATCACGAAAATCACTACACAGTATGTCTACACTCATGTCATCAACATGGATCAGGAAGATTTTGGCAAAACACATTTTTGCCCTATTTGTGGAGATAAGTGACCTACGGTCGCTTATCTCCCGATTAGGGAGCCTTACTGGTAGGTTAGCCCAAACTGTCCTTCAGTTCAGACATTAACATGTGTGGTTGCTAGCGGTCAGAGTGCACAGAGTGAGTGGCAGTGGCCTTACAAGGACACAAAGAAATTAGAAATGGAAATGAAGACGTTAAATGATGCTGCCATAAGCCATCTACAGTGGGGCGGCAGACCTACGCTACTGTATGTGACTTGTGTCTGCCGTCCGTCATCTACATGCAAGAGATGGATAGGGGCTCCAGACTTCCATGGCCTCCAGAGTGCACCTCTCTTGGCCACCAGGAAGACCAAAGCCCCTCTCTCATGCTCGGTTAACAGGCAAGGAACAGCAGGCCTTTACAGGGAGAAACAGATACCTTTGGAACCAGGGTGGGAATAGGGAGAGGGCTCCAGAGCGAGATACGCTAGAGAGAGACAGAGAAGGAGAGAAACAGAATGAGAGAGAGAAGGAAACGCAAGAAAGAATAGGGATAACAAAGTTAAGGAACCAGTTTATTGTAAACAGACAGGGAGAGAGAGAGAGAAACAGAGTTGCGCAAGGAAAGATAGAAAGCACAAGTTTCTTTCTATCTTGTAGAGAGGTACTAGTCTGTAATTACAGAGAATACAGACACTAGAAAACTTGGTCTGGTTTCAGCACCTGAGTGAGTTGTCTTTACAGCTGTACTGCTCCTGTTAGGAGAGAAACCCTAGATCAGCTGGCTTTACAAAATGAGGAGCACATGTCCATCAGCCATGAAACTGATCGAGGACACATGTGCACACGAATAAATGCACACACACACACACACACACACACACACACACACACACACACACACACACACACACACACACACACACACACACACACACACACACACACACACACACACACACACACACCTCCTGTGACCTCTATCTTTGTCTTCCCAGTTCCCACCCCCCCTCTCTCTCTCTCTCTCCTCCCTTTCTCGTTCCTCTCTGTCCATCTGTCTCAGCCTGCAGTCAGTCATTCGAAAATAACCCAGGCCTGGGAAGGGCTATCTTTGACACAAAACAGGAAGACACACAGACGCACGCACACTCTACATGTAAACCATCTTGTTACTGGACACCACTTCAGCTGAGTGCACAGTCGCACACACACATGTATACACATGAACATAGTCAACAACACACACACACACACACACACACACACACACACACACACACACACACACACACACACACACACACACACACACACACACACACACACACACACACACACACACACACACACAGTATGATATCCCACATATCTGATAAGCCAACTTCCACTTCGGCTCAATGTTACTTCCCTGTACCTGCAGTGAGGATCTAGTGATCGTTCCACTGATGCATCATTAAGGTGCATGGTAACGTGCTTCGTCTCAGTTCACTGCATTATTCTTCCTGACACAGTGGATTAGTCACAAACCAGCAGTCACACATTCCTTTGCAGACTCAGTCACTATAATATAAATGCTGTAACCATAATATCTGACTGATCATCAATTCACATCGACTCTTGATCTCTTACCACACACAACACACACACACCTTTGTTGCATGCTGTGTCGTGCACTAAAACAGCTATCACAATGCTTGTAAATCAGCTATTTCCAGTTGCGAGACACCGGCAAACAAACAAGTATAAATCACGCGTAATGTGAACTAATGAATAGGTCATTCATTAAAGACCTTTGGTCATGATAAAACCAAACTAGATGGACAAAAGGCTGGTCAAAGACAGAGTCTACATATACACAGTATACAGAGTCTACATATACACAGTATACAGAGTCTACATATACACAGTATACAGAGTCTACATATACACAGTATACAGAGTCTACATATACACAGTATACAGAGTCTACATATACACAGTATACAGAGTCTACATATACACAGTATACAGAGTCCATTGTTTTAAAATACTTTGTCAACCATTAAGATGGCACACTATATTGTTTCAGCATCAACGTCACAACGTACACATGTTCCAAAGTGACATTGCAAAGTGTAGCTAAGGCAGATTGGGCTAGTGAATTGCCTGTCCCCTTTCTCTCTCTGTACACTCACTGACCAAAATAATAACAGTATGACTAAATACAACTTATACAGCGTTTGGTGTACTCAAGGGAACACACTGAATAGATTTTCCTTTATTAACTTTATTCCAGAAAACACAGTGTGTTGAAATGTCTACTAGAGAGTGATCGCGATCAGCCGATAATGCCTCTATCGGCGTTGATCAGTATCGGCTTTGCTGATCTACAATCTAGAATCGCTATTTTTACAATATTTATCTGTGGGACTAAATGTTAACCTCAGCTTCAACTCCTACAAGTTGAATTGGAATCTCCTAATGTTTATACTTAACACAATGCCTGCCAAGGGTTAAAAAAAAATCTATCTTAGTACTGCCCGGCTTTTTACAAAAAATTAAAATGAAAAAAAAAAAAATTTTAACATTTTTTGAAAAAAAATAAGCTCTCAGAAGATGTCCATTGCCCCCTTGCAGTTGGCAGAAAAATATAATCAACCCCAAGAAAAATCTATTTTTAGATTAACACACACAAACAATTACAGCATGTGGATGGTGGCCATTTTGGCAGCCATCTTGAAGAAGGTGTGCAGAAAGCTGATTACATGAATAACATTTTTATAATTTTTTATCAGCATCACAGGCTGCCCAAAGAGCTGTGAACACATTGCTGTCTCATATATTAGTGAACAGTGCCCCCCAGTGGCCAAAAACGGTAGAACGTACAGTAACGTGTAAGGCGGTAGATAGCTGGGCAAAATAGAACGTTTATAAACGTGTAAGGCGGCAGATGTGTTAATATACAATGTCAATGTTTTGTAAGAAGAATCATTAAATATATAAATGTTGCTACAGTAACACAATAAATAGAAGAATTTATGGATTTGACGCTGTGATCGTGAA
Source organism: Nannobrachium achirus (assembly GCF_963921795.1). Lineage (NCBI taxonomy): Eukaryota > Metazoa > Chordata > Actinopteri > Myctophiformes > Myctophidae > Nannobrachium > Nannobrachium achirus. The sequence continues at coordinate 49,075,159 of NC_137831.1, read as the reverse complement.
TATCGGTATCGGCAGATACTGATTCCAATTGATCTGTGATCGGCCCCAAAAATTGCAATCGGAGCATCTCTGATGTCTACATTTTAATTCAACATAATAAATAAACCAATAGGCAACATTTAGCAGAATGATGTTATGAACAGTAATAAAGTGCACAAAGCTGACCAAATACGCTCCCAACTGACAAGGCGGTTTGAACGTTCTGGACTGGAGCTCCATGTTGAGCCCACGTGGTACTCCAAGCCCTTTAAAATGAACACTATTAATTACGAATGAAATGTCTTCATTTAGATTTATCTTTGATCTTTAAATATACCTCGATGCTAGACAGAAAAATGAAATGGCGTTCAACAGGCTTAAAATGATAAGAATACTTTGGATGACTGACACAAAGATTCTCCCATGCCTCTTTGCACTCACAGCCACTGTGTGTGTGTGTGTGTGTGTGTGTGTGTGTGTGTGTGTGTGTGTGTGTGTGCGTGTGTGTGTACACTAGGCCCTAGGGCATTCACGAATAGTGATTTTTAGTATTCGAATGATTCTACCTCAAAGTATTCGAATAGCCGATCAACATGCATTTTTTTTTCTTTATAATTTTTATCCCACGATTTTGCAACCCATTTTTCACCCAGTGCCAATTGCCTATGTAATCCTGGGCTCTGCTCTCCCTCTGCCGTGCCTGGGGAGACAACGGACTGACCTCATGCTTCCTTCAATGCATGAGTAGTCCAAGTTGTTTCTTTTCACCTGACAGGGGGGATTTCCCCGGGATGGACGTAGCGCGTGGAAGGAACACGTTATTCCAACCAGTTCCTTTCCCCTCCATCAAGCGCCCCGGCTGGCCAAGGGGGAGGCATTATTGAGACCAGGATTACTGCATGTTTTTGTGAGGGTATCAACCCTAGGAGACACGGGGAGAACATGCAAACTCCACACAGAAAGGCCCTATCGCCGACCCCAACTAGGGTGTGGGCGCTGATGACGCGGAGGGAGAAACACGCCCCCAGCACCCACAGCGTCCCCCGGCGGGAATCGAACCCAGGACCTTCTAGCTGTGAGGCGAAGCGCTAACCACTGCGCCACCATGCCCCATGTTGTGAGCATGTAGATCTGCTATTTTCACAATATTTATCTGTGGAACTGAGTCACATTAAATGTAATACCTACAATTCCAAGTGCTTCCCAGTTCAAATATGTTTATTTTGGGGGTCACGGCCTAAAAAGGTTTGAGAACCCCTGGTATAGAGCATTGACAACTCATTCTTATGACTTCCTATCTCGCCAAGCTTTATAAACTATATGTTTTAAAGAGAAAACAATAGAAAAAAGCGAATATTCGACTTCGGTGAACAACGTTGAATAGTGACTTTGATATTCAAATTTTCGAATATTTGGTGAATGCCCTAGTATGTGTGTGTACTGTACATGAGTGGCAGGGAGGGGGATGTCATTAAGAGATTTCTATAGGAATGCTTCAGGGTCTATTTATAGGCCCCCTACAAAAGTAGAGCAACTGTCCAGCCAACAAGCAACGTGAGACCACTTCTCCAGAGCCCTTACTGTACCCTGCTCCCCCCACCTCACCCCCAAAATAAGTCATACAATCAGGGCCAACATTGCTGCACGTTCTCGCACGCACGCACACACGAACGCACGCACGCACGCACGCACGCACGCACACACGCACACACGCACACACGCACACACACACACACACACACACACACACACACACACACACACACCTCAAATGTGTGTGCAGCAACCATACACACGTGTGTACACATTGGCGGGTGCATGCAGTCATGCACACATGTACGTGTCTGTCTGTGTGCAGGGCATTGCTGCAAATGAGCATCCGTTCTCAGCAACTTTCCCTGGGTAAATATCTAAATAAAGGACAAAAATAAATGAATTAACATTGAAGTGCTGTTGCATTGCTGTCCAATCAGAATATCTGTTAAAAAGCATTCCAGTCTAAGTAGACAACGGCGTTGAACCACTGTTGCAAAAGCCATCCAAATGCAATCACGTAGCTTCCGTCTGCTAAAGTTGGGTGGACTTATCCCAGAAAAAAGGCTTACATCAGCTAAAGACTGCTTGAGATTTAAGCTATTCACTGGTCCTTTTTGCTTTAGTGACAACTTCTAGCTTATGTTCAAAGAAGAATAAAACAACTTATATTATAAAAGGTCACTGACCCAATCTACAATACAACTGCCAACTGTCCAAATATAACCACCGACGCTCTGCCCAAGACAGTGAACATATGACCTCGCATTGACCTGTGAGGGAATGAACCTCCGCAGACAAACCGGCACCGGCAGAACATGACTTGGCACAGTGTGGTTCAGCCGACCCACAAAGTGAAGGAAGGCAACGGAATTTCATTCAATAGAAATGCACGTGCCACAGTGTGCACGTTGCCAGTCTTCACCACATACTGAAACTTCAAGGTCAACTGAAGATCAGTCTTTGAGTGATTTTAACAAACCACCAAACACGGGACATAACTATGGGAACTAAAGAATTGAATAACAAACTTTGACTTTGTGCGGCAACTCTGTGTGTGTGTGCGTGTGTGTGTGTGTGTGTGTGTGTGTCACTCGTTTGAATGTAAACAAGAACATACGGCCACACCTCCTTTCAGACCCATTTCCTGCTTGCCTGGGCCTGTAAGCGGAGGCAGCACTGTGGACAGTAACACACACACACACACACACACACACACACACACACACACACACACACACACACACACACACACACACACACACACACACACACACACACACACACACACACACACACACACACACACACACACACACACACACGAATTTGAGTGTGCACGTACATATACACAGACACACACGCACGCACACACACACGCTCACCTCCAACCAGGGTTTCCATCCACTCCAGTGACCTTGAAAGTACAGTATCAACATGTTCAGCGGTGAGACACACACACATTCACGGTTCCATCATAATCCTGAGGCTCACCTTCCACAGCAAAGCGCTCATCCATTTCGTCATTGTGGAAGTTTAACACCGGCATGACGCCGACAACTCTTCTCTCCCCAGCGCCCTGCTGTTCTCCTCTAAACGTCTCTCTATCTTGCGCTCTCTCATCATATCTCCTCCCCTCTCTCTCTCTCTCTCTCTCTCTGTCTCGTGACACTGGGTCTGGCTTTGCACACACAGCTGCACTTACAGTATCACCGGCTAGCTCACTGGATTCTTCTGGGACGGGACACACGGACGCACAAACGCAACGCACACCCATTGGACACACTCAAAATGCATGTGTGAATAGTTTCCCTGTTGGCACGTGTTCATGCACATAAACGGGGGATTCAAGAAAACAAAACGTGCATTAGAGTTTGGCGCTCGTAAACGCCTTGTGTGACAGCTTCTGTTCTAGCCAGGATTATCTGTGTGCTTTTAATTCAGAGAAAGAGTGATTGAGAGATTAAGAGAAAGCCTTGCATGGCTAATGCACTACACAGCTGTGTCTATGTGTAATGTACTCGCAACACACACACACACACACACACACACACACACACACACACACACACACACACACACACACACACACACACACACACACACACACACACACACACACACACACACACACACACACACACACACACACACACACACACACACACACACACACACACACACACACACACACACACACACACCATCTGCTGGTCTAATTTCATTGCAGGCTAAATCAATAACAGTGAGAAAGACACAGAGACAAGACAGAAAAAGACAGAACACATTCGGCACAAAAGACAGCCCCAGACAGAGGGGCAGAGAAATAGATTGACAGTGAGTGCCCATGTGTCAGTGGGAAAGACAGGACATGCAGTATCTTATTACACAGGTTAGGCTTTGGACTGTGAAGCCTAGACAGAAATAGGACCCTTTCCTGCTTTTATGACTACCCTAAGCTATCACAACCGTGCACCTGACAATACTTTCTGATAACAATGATAATAATTATAAATATATTTTCTAAGAATGTGTCCAAACTTAGTTACCCTTAATGTTCAACTAAAGCCCTAGTTGATCATTGCATTCCTTCTAGCCTTTTGCATACACCTTTCATTCCAACAATTTGCAACGTATGTTTTGCTGTAAAGAAAAAGAAAGGAACAAAAGAAACACTTCCTAAGATAACACACATAATGCGTACAGTCAAGCACACAGTCGTCCATGCACTGGAGTTCATGTCCACACTCTCTCTCTCTAACTCACTCAGTGTTAATTTTTTCAGCAAATATTTATTTAGTCTTAGTCTTTTGAATAACACACCCTTTAGTCTAATGCCTCATTCACACTACAGATATATAGTTGAACGTTTTGCTTGGTAATTCAATGTAATCTCAATGGAAACCAGCTTTAAAGATCCAGGAGACGCTCCAAGCAAAGCTTTGAAATCTTTAAAGCTGGTTTCCATTGAGATTACATTGAATTACCAAGCTAAACGTTCAACTATATATCTGTAGTGTGAATGAGGCATTAGTCTTGTCTTAGTCTTCTGAAATTGTTTTAGTTTAGCCTAGTCTTAGTCGACTAAATATCAAAACATTTTAGTCTTAGTCTTATGCGATTAGTCTCAGACTTTTAGTTTTCGTCTTTTAGGATACGTTTTTAGGCTAAAAATAACCACATAATTCTGAAAAAGTTGTTATCTTCTACTGCCTGTTACTTGGTCAAAATAAACCATACATAAAATATGTATTTGGCTTCAATTTCATTGCAGTTACATGGCAGTTACATGGCCAGTGTTATTTTTTACAGCCATTAGTCTTAGACTTAGATTTAGTCTTAGTCTTTTGAATAACACAAATAATAGTCTTAGTATTCTGAAATTGTTTTAGTCTAGTCTTATTGACAAAATATCAAAATCTTGTAGTCTTTTAGTCTTAGTCGACAAAATGAACACTGCTCACTCATATATCTGAAGGTCTCTTCAGCCAGTATGGGCGAGAGGGCATGGTGGTGGTGGTGGTGGGCTGGAGGCTCGTCTGGGGAGCAGCTGGGAGAGATGACCCAGTCCTGGCTGTCTGACAGGTAGAGGGAGCCCGAGCCAGCGGAAACCGACCCGAAGGACCCGGAACCACAACGCTTCTCGCTGCTGCCCAGCCCCTCGTCTGGAGAGAGAGAAAAGGGTGAGAAATGTAGCCTGGGCCTACAACAGGGGTCTTCAACAGGGGGTTCCAGGACCCCTAGGGGGTCCTCTGAGTTACTACAGGGGGTCCTCCAAATCTTTGTGTGATATTTTTTCAACACTAACCACTTGAACCCTAGTATCCCTATTAGGAAGGGAATATCTTAAAAAGTCCTGGCATAAATTCCTTACCAAAAAATGTCTTCACCAATGTGTTTGTAAAGGTGTCTAGTAACACATCCCACAATGACTGAAATTAAGTTTCGCTAGGAGAATCCTTGACAGCTGCTGAAAGTTGGGGTCTCATTAAATTAACTACCGTATACAGGATAAAACACGAGAGAGGGCGAGATCATTTAGCGACCTACAACCGGGTCGCGACGTGGTCGGTAGTTTTCAGCGACCGGGTCGCTAAATCGACCGACTGGGACGCTAAAACCACCGACCGGGACGCTAAAACCACCGACCGAAAACCACCGACCGGGACGCTAAAACCACCGACCGGGTCGCTAAATCGACCGACTGGGACGCTAAAACCACCGACCGGGACGCTAAAACCACCGACCGGGTCGCTAAATCCACCGACCGGGGCGCTAAATCCACCGACCGGGACGCTAAATCCACCGACCGGGTAGGTAAATCCACCGACCGGTGGTCGCTTATCCACCGACCACCGGGCTACTAACCCTAACCCTAACCCTAAACCTAACCTTACCTCAGTAGGCTAACCTGCCGACGCAACCTCCCGACCGGGTCGCTAAATCACCGACCGCGCCGCTAAAGCGAGCGACCGGGTCGCTAAATCGACCGACTGGGGCGCAAAATCTTCCGACCGGGTCGCTAGATGTACCAACCGGGTCGCTAAATCTACCGACCTAAAACTGCAGGCAGGTCGGTAGATTTAGCGACCGGGTCGGTCGATTTAGCGGCGCGGTCGGTGATTTAGCGACCCGGTCGCTGAAAACTACCGACCACGTCGCGACCCGGTTGTAGGTTGCTAAATGATCTCGCTCTTACTGTAAAACACACCAAAATATATTTGCTTTAAGTAGCATGTGAGGGGTCAAACTAGGGGTTCTTCATGATTCTGAATCCATTGCAAGCATTAGTTTTGCACAAAAAACATTCTTTGGGGTAAAGGTGGCTCCCACAAAACTGTGAAAAGTGATGACTCATCACTAAACCATAGTTTTTGCCGTTTTTTTTTTTGGCCAAGGAATGTTTTTTGTGCAATGGAATCAGAATCATGAAAAACCCCTAGTTAGACCCCTCACATGTTACTTAAGCATATTTATTTTGGTGTGTTTTATCCTGTATAGTTAATTTAATGAGACCCCAACTTTCAGCAGCAGTCACGGATTCTCCTGGGGAAATTGAATTTCAGTCATTGTGGGATGTGTTACTAGGCACCTTTACAAACACATTGGTGAAGACATTTTTTGGTAAGGAATTTATTCCAGGATATGACACTATTTCTGAAGATATTCCCTTCCTATATTCCGTGTGGAACATTAGCCAAGAATAGCCGAACCATCTCTAGGGTACTGATTTACTGATCTAGGATCTGATTTTGGATTGTTTTTAATAAATTAAACCAAATTAAATTCTCTGCATTCTCGGGCCGGGGCAGTAAATGAGTTAGGTACATTTTGATACCAATACTTTTTTTTTTACTTTTAATCAAGTACATTTTGATTACTGGACTTTTACTTGTAACAGAGTATATCTACACTGCAGTATTGATACTTTTACTTAAGTAAAAGATTTGAGTACTTTTTCCACCACTGCATGTCTGTGTAGCCTGCGTGCCATGTACACGTTCACTTGACCTGTGATGCGTGCTCTTAACTGGTTTCAAACACTGACTTTTGGTTGGCCATGAATTTTGGACACTGCTCCTACAGATTTTGCCCTAAAATCACGAAAATCACTACACAGTATGTCTACACTCATGTCATCAACATGGATCAGGAAGATTTTGCCAAAACACATTTTTGCCCTATTTGTGGAGATAAGTGACCTACGGTCGCTTATCTCCCGATTAGGGAGTCTTACTGGTATGACATAACTAGCGTTGTCTGCCATCTTGTAGGCTTATCACAATACTGGATTTCTAACTTCGATGCGATATTTTGAAAAATGTAATCAATACCACATAACCACTGCAATTTTTTATTTTTATTTAAAGGTCCGCTGTCAGCCCCGAAATTATAATAGTATGATACATTAGGTCATGTGGTCTCGCTCCAGTGTGCATCCTCAAACAGTCTGAAACTGTCTCAGTGTAATCTGCCCATTGTGCCCAACAACAGCTGACGTACAGTAAGTAGCCATACAGTCAGGCTATACAGGCAATTAATTTGATTGGCTTATAATTGCGCATCCCCACAATGACATCATAAACATATTAAATTGTTTTTTTAAGATGATTATTAAAGTGAAAATAACCCTTTAGGTGACAGGCCCCCTTTAAAGAAAAATACAGAACTTCTTGAGGTAGATGGTAGTGCACTTTTTAAAGGCCTGCCTTTGATTTTTTCACATTCTAAGTACAAATAGGCCTTTAAAATAACTAGGAATAAGTAGGAATAAGTAGGAAGGATACACATAAAAGTAACGTCGGTGTAAACCAAGGAGAGAGGTAAAAACTGAGTATCGATATCATCGATACTATGGAGAAGTCATATTGAAAATCGATACTATTATATATTCAAAATAGATACTTTTCGATAAATCAATATTTTTGACAACACTATCTTGAATTCAGTTTTCAGCTTAACCCAGCTGAACCCAGTGCTTCACACAAGGAGCACGGGGGGAGGGGAGCAGTCATAGCTGGAGCGGGGAATCGTACCTGCGACCTCTGGGACCTCCGGAGTCCTAGGTATGGACACTAACCACTCAGCTATCACTGCTGTATCTTGTCAGTGCCAAAGAACTTCAGACGCGCATATTTGGTTTTATGAAAAAAACAAGTCAAACTTTTTCTCATAAAATTGGATAAAAGTTCCAGGCAACCTCACAGTGTTTACAGATGAGCGAGTAGGACACGGGATGCACAGAAACGTGCCTGCGGAGAGAAGGGAGTTATGCAATCGCTGGATGTGTCAACCAGCATCAGTACAGAGTAGGTTACAGTCAAGTGCAAGTGTGGGCTGATGAGGCAGCGTGTGTGTGTGTGTGTGTGTGTGTGTGTGTGTGTGTGTGTGTGTGTGTGGTTCTTTTTCAGGCAAGTCAATGTCTTCTGCCTCAGCGGTTATGTGGTTTAGTGGGACAGTCACGGCTAACTATAGCATCAGGCCCAAAGACAACATGACCACAAGGATGCACAACAACATGCTCAGCGGTGACACGCACGCATACAGGAACACAATATCAAATTGGAGCTATTTTTAAAAATCCTTCCGTCGTTGAATTTTAACTTTGTTTAAAACTTCTGTATACAGCTATGTTGGTGTTGCTTGAAACATTTCCGTAAGGTTTATAGCAGTGAGTTGTAGAGATTAACTAATGCTTCACTGATCGAATATTCCAAAATGTATTTTACTGTATATACTAGTGCAGGGGTCTTCAACGTTTTCAGGCCAAGGACCCCTTAGCTGAGAGAGAGATAAAGCAGGGACCCCCGCTAGGTATTGTATAAAATTGTGTTTCAGATTAAACATTTTCATAGATTTCTGAGACAGCTTAGACTTGTTTGACAGCAATATCATCAGTGTAGGTTGTTGGTTTAATGTGTATTTTTAGACATTGAACGACTTGAACCATCAATACCTAGTCTGCTTTTATTTTCACTCTACACCAAACCTCTTTGCCAAGAATTGCAGATCTACAAGCTCAAAACGCATCACAGCACAAGGTTTTGTGAGCTTGTAGATCGGCTATTCTTGGCTAATGTTCCTCACAGAATAGGGATACTAGGGTTCGAGTGGTTAGTGTAGAAACAATAAAGTTCTCATCACACACATAAATAGAATTTGTACACTCTAAAGAGTTTATGGGGGTAACGGAAATGGCACCCCCAGGTTTGAAAAGAACTGTTATATAGGGATGTGAGGCGCACTGTTATACAGGGATGTTATTTGTAGGGTTGGGGCGATATGAACATTTCATGTCACAATTATTGTGACAAAAGACAAAAGACATGTGCCAATAAATAGCAGATCTACAAGCTCACAAGGTGTGATCTTGTAGATCGGCTATTTTTTGGCAAAGATATTTGGTAGAGAGTGAGAAAAAGACTGTATCAAGTATATTACAAGTACCTTTTAACAATAAGAGGGTTTAAGTGGTACCGGATATGCAGCTCGGCAAATAAAAGGTGAATTCGTCCCAGTGCATGACGGAGGACGATATCACGATAAATGAAATCTCCACAATACGATTAACGTGTGTTTTTTATCGCAATAAACGATAATATCGCTTATTGTCCCATCCCTAGTTATTTGGAGGTGACATCTTGTTCAGCCCCAACACACGCACACACGGCTCTTACCCGTCTCCGTGCTGGACTCTTTCTTGGCCATCGCACGGGGTTTGACTTCAAACATGTCCTGTCTGAGTAGAGGGTGGGGCCTCCGCATTCACGCAAACATATAGTAGACTCTGCTAGACAGGAAGAGGGGAGGAGGAGCTACGGCTGTGACATGACCATCACATCACATTCAGTCGCACCACTGAGTGGTGGGAACAGTGTTGCAGCGCCGGACGGAAAAACATCAACCAAGCTCTTTGACCTGTGAGAGAAGAGAGAGAACAATGGGTGGTTTAGAGTCTATACCTCAATTTGGGGGTTCTTTCTTGACATGAAAATGTTTGAGCACCACTGGTCTAAACTTTAGACCAGTGGTGCTCAAACATTTTCATGTCAAGAAAGAACCCCCAAATTGAGGTATTTGGCCACAGATGGACTCCCCTCTGAAAAAAGCTTTTGTGCCAGGGAACTCATAAGAGATGTGTTTAAAAAAAGACAATGCAATGAAATTAATGCATGATGCATTGTGAGCTTGTAGATCATGCCATATTTATGTACGATGGTTTAGTGCCGAGTCATCACTTTTTACAGTTTTGTGGGATCCATTTTTAGCCCAAGGAATGTTTTTCGTGCAAAACAAATGCTCGCAATGGATTCAGAATAATTCAAAACACCTAGTTAGATCCCTCACATCCCACTTAAAGCAGTTTTTTTGGGAGTATTTTTTGCCTTTATAGTATAGTCACTATAGTGTATAGTAAGTGAATAAGACATAAAGTTACCCTTGCTGTCAAAGATTCTCCTAGGGATTTTGAATTTCAAACTTTGTTAGATATGTTACTAGACACCTTAATGAACACAACACATTGGTGAAGAAATCGTTTGGTAAGGAATTTATTCCCAGCTTTGACAGGTATTCTGATAAAATTCCCTGACTAATGTTGCCGTTTGCCTTACAGATCAGTGTGGTTGCAAAAAAAAAAAAAAAAAAAAAAATACAGAAGTACACCTCTGACTCCACTCCAGGCTGCTGATAACATTCAGCCTGACACTCTCCTCTCCATCTCTCCTTCTTTCGCCCTCTGTCTATTTGCGTTCTCACTCCAACTCCTTCAGTTGACATTTAAAACAGATGACAAACATTTCTCCCACGGAGCTTACAGAAACATTTTATTTAACCATCTGCTCACAAGTGATGTCGCGAAGCTGGGCGTCTCCTCAGCATGAGCAGTGACCAGAAGGAAGTATACTATTTAAATCGTTTTGAGAAAAGAGAAATTCTGCCATTTGCTCCAAAGCGACTGAAAAGGATTGCTGCTATTTGCTTCATAAAGCTTTAGAAGAACCTGTATCATTCTGTAAAGGACACTTGATATAGCGCTGTTTACACAATGCTGTACCTCCTTCCAACTGTACATACGTTCCCCATTTTCAACAGTTTTTATTATATTTTGACACTTGCTTGAACGGAGTTATCATCTACCAACACAAGGGAAGTCTTTGATCTGCCGTTCTCAACTGTTATTGTGATAAGGACTTGCATACCCCGGCCATTTTGCTCTCTGGATATGTTGCAGGACTCGCAGATTACAAAACAGATTCCAGCCAGTGCTTCCATTGATTTCAGAAGGATCAATTTTAAGGGTGTTATGTCATTGGCTGGCAAGTCAGCCTTGGCAGAGACACTGGCAACTTGTTGGACATTCTCACCAGATGCTGTGACTCATATGCTGCTGTGACTCCTATGCATTTTCCATTTCTAGGCCGGGTGCCACATATTACTGGAGAGACAGAGAACCTCCTACATCCTGTTTTCTCTCACACTCTGGGGAATGTTCCAGCAGGGTATCTGCACATTTCCCAAGTACAAATTCAATACTTTTTAAGGCTTTTTAATACCTCTAAAGACAAATTCAATACCATTACCGTGGCAAAATAATCGTCAAATGTAAGGCCACATTCATAAATCAGAGACAAAGCAGTGTTTGTCAGTGGCAAAGCAGTGTGTCAGTAAAAAGCTACCATATACAGTAGGAATACTCAAATGCACATGCAAACCTGGACAACCAATATTCTTATTCCGGACCGGTCTCTTAAAAAATTATGTGGGCAAATATCGACCTTCACTGTAACTTTGACCTTTCAAATTCAAAAGAAAATCATCTCTCCCAATTCATTTTAGTACAATCCCAGTACTCACAGCAATACTGCACAGGACCTGTCCAATTTGACCCAAACTGGCCTGTAGTCCAAAATGGGTTTGACACCCCAATGTCACTCAGTATCACTTAAAACAATCTTAACAATTAACAATCTATACACTGTACATCATTTCTGCCAGAGAGAGGGGGGAAGAGAAGAGAGCAAGGGGTTGGAGCAGCGAGGATAGAGAGAGGGGGAGAGGCCTGTCACAATTATTACATGGACATGATTTCCTTCATGACATGTGTTGTAGCTCAACTGCCTTATCAATTTCACCATCTATGGCTAAGATCTCCTCTCTCTTGTCCTTTGCCCGTCTCCTCGTTGAGTTAGACTTTTTTTTTATCAGTGTTGCCATTTTGGTCCCTGCACTGTTCTCTGCCTGTTCTCAGGGGTTAAAGCAAAACAAAAACAAAAAAGTTTTGACACCAGGACCTGAATGGCATCCTGTGTCAACCTTTTCATCCAGCCAAGCCCACCTCCATTTGTTTTTGACCGCGCTGAGCACGTCCGAGCCTTCCTTCACAACTATAAACTAAACTAAAACTCCTTATTGTTGCTGACTGAACCGATCCCACACGTGGGTAATGTTATGAGAGAAACACAGTAGTGGAGAAACCTCCGCCTACTAGTACTGCCATGAACACCAATCATGATATGTTGCGTCGGTCCCAAACAAACATTGCCCTGAAGTATTGCATTAGCATCTATATGGATAACTTTTGTGAGTGACAAATAAATCCCATTGAATCTCTGATTTGCGAACATAAGTGTTCCGTTGCTTATTTTGATACAACGTAAGCAAACGTTTATTGACAATTACTGCATAGTTGCCTACCTGCTGTTTGCATGATGTAAAACTCCAGTGACTTCCATTATTCCTGTGATTTCATCTTTTGGACACTGCCATCCATACGGAGCGAATTCCATAACTTCACCGTTAAAATCCGTAGTACTTTGAGTCATGAAGTGACACGTTATGACTGAGCTTGCAGACCTGCTGCACAACGACAGACACCCGGGCTATTGCTAAGCTAGGCTAACGCTTGGTGTGAATGGTGTCAGGTTACAGCTGCTGCTCGTGCAGCGGCAGCTAGCGTCCAGCCTGTTGCACACACTCTACGTCGGACGGCTCAGAACCAGGAACAATAATAATACGGAGTGAAACGCATCAAGTCTGTTTGCGACACGTTTATTCATTCTGCCCCAGATAAAATTCAATACCCCCACTCACAGTATTCCATACTTTTTAAGACATTTTAAGGCCTTGAATTTGCAAAACTAAATTCAATACTTTTCAATGCTTTTCAAGATCCGCGGGTACCCTGTGTTCCAGGGGCTTAAAGGAATGACTCGACCAGTCAGACAGGATGGGATTTCTTAAAGTGATGGGGAATGGGAGCCAGGACTGGATATCACAGTAGGATAAACAGGTTGAATAAGCTGATATTAAAATAACCTGACATTAGATAGATATATATTGTGTGTGTGTGTGTGTGTGTGTGTGTGTGTGTGTGTGTACTGCAATAATGTCAGTTGAAGGCAGCAAGCGGATAGCCCTTCAGCCAGACTCAGCCTCTCCTTTACATAACAGTGATGTTAATACCGTTTGACTCAGAGCAGAGCAGCTTACTGAACATCACCACAACACTATGAAACACTATATTATTCATCTTTAAACACGCAACAATAATGTCAACATCAAGATCTGTTGTAGTCAACAAGTGTGCTGTTGTTTTAAGTTTTACATATTTATTTACTCAAACATCACTGTCTGGCCCGGATATTCTTTCAGCGTTCTTCGGCCAACACTTTTTGCAAATCCTTCGCAGATAGGTGTATCCTATTTTCCCTGGTTTAGGGGGCAGCTCTGCCCCCTAGGGACAGTTGCTGTGTCTGCTCAAATGTTTACATTACTCTGTAAGATGATGAACTGTGACATTGTTGTGTGGCCCTGCTGCTGCGTTTTGCCATCTGTTGTGTCTTTTTGCCCCATTTTGTTTTTGTTCTGTTTATTTTGTTTTGCATTGTTTTATGTTGCAATGTATTGTCTTCTTCTTGTCCTTTTACTGTCTTGTTGTTCATCTGTACATTTTGTGATAATCTTTAACTTTTTATATTTCTGTAGGCCTACTCCTGCAACAACTACACTAAACAGATGTAAAATGTGTGTCACTGCTGAGTCAATCTGTTACTGTGACTGTCAGTAGCAATGTCCCCCTCCAGATAACTTCTCATTAGTGGTATACAGCCTCTCCAAAGGCTTGAAAATCAGGTTGAGGATGAGGAGGACCCTGGACTGTGCACATTCCTACATATAATACTGCCCAACGAGCTCGGCTCTAACCCAGCAGCATCACACTTGTGACACTCACCCTACTACACAGTTAAACCTAAATGATACAAATATTATATAGTGTCGCACTTTTTCGCTAAAAACAAATGCTGATTCAATAAGATGACCTACAGTGATGTATAAAGTATCCATGGTCTGAGCTCTGGTTATCTTTTCCCAGGCTTGTGTTAACTGTGAACCGGACCCATTAATGATGGTAGGAGGTCCCTAGCCTGACGTTTTAACATGGTTGGATTTTGTCTAGCTGAGCTAGGCTAGGGGGTCCCCTGGGCATTGCTGTATTCACATCAACAACTTTTCACAAGCTGCTGCCTGTGACCCAATCTGGCTAAACATTTTGGATAGATGATCCACTTTGCAGGATGCAAAGTTAAATAAGTCAACAACTGAAAAGTCAACATTTGAAAACTGATGGCTCAGGCAAAACAAGTTAAACAGATCAAATGCAGTGTGGAAACAGACAAAACAATGCTAACCCCATCAATGACATTCCACTTAGTACCGCTATTGATCTGAAAAGACACCATTGATCAAAGCTAGACAAAGAGGAGAAAGACTACTTCCATCATCCATTGTAGGTGGATTCAGAATGCTGTCTTTTACGGCTGCAGCATGGATAAAAGCCCAGGCAAGTCCCAATCAATGATTGTATGAAAATATGTTAATCTTCCATTTCTTTCTTTTCCATTCCTGTCTATTGATCTCCTATGAGTCATCACCTCGCCCTCTCCTCTTCTCATCACATCTTAAATCTGACAACCACGTCACCACCGTTATGCTGATTTGGGTCAGAACTAAATGGACACACACGGTGAAGCAGCATGTGACCGTTCATAAACACTGCACTCACTGCACTGCCTCATCTGATTTAGAGTACAAAGATCATCAGTGGACTTTCAATCTCAAAAAAGATATAATAATCACAAAATTGTAAATACCCTGTTCTGGCTGACTACAGGAAATAATGAGCAGCTTAAGTAATTCCCATTCCTCAGATCACAAGGGAATGAAGGGATGCTAGCCCACACATATTATCTAATGAACAATCAGAATCAAGATGTAAACAAAATGGCTAGCCCCCTACCCCCAAACAAACATTAAATAAATAAATAAATAAATAAAAAATACAAAAAAAACACAGGAGACGTTTTAAGGTGATTGTATGAGAGCTCTTATATAAGCTAATAACAAACATTAAAGATAGGCCTAATGGATGAATGGTTTACGGTGTGTTGCTGTATTTATGGTATGTAAACAATGGCATAATAATCCATAGATTCATGATGGGGCGAGTGAGAAGGTTCCAAATAGCAGATTTGCCATCAACAAAGAATATTCTGAATAAATATGACCCAGATTTACATGTTCAACGTTCTTTTGTAATCCTTGTGACGTGATGTCTGTCATTGTACTGCAGAGATTTATAAAATAAATAAATACATACATGGCCTACATATTTACTATCTATAACATAATACATAGATAACATTATCATCAACAATAACAACACATCATATTTAAACGAAATTAATCAATACTGTAGAGTGTAGAGATTTGCACTAGCCTTGGATCAAGACAATCCTTTTTCGATTCTGACATTAGAATGACTGATGACAGTCTTGACTGTTGATCCAATAAGGCCAAGGTTTGTACGTTTTAGAACCAAAAAGAACAGATCAACATGCTAGCAACGCGTTGTTAGCTTGCAGAACTGTTCAAAGCGACACCCTGACCCTGCTTGCTTGGCTGGCGCGCATCTCCGATGCTGAATGCAGATGAGATGACAGCCTACTGTTGCTCGGCTAACGGCATTAGCGGTTAGCCCCCTCTCTCTCTCTCTCTCTGTCTCTCAGTCTCACCGATCGCGGTTTACCTCTAAAGCCACACGCCACTTATTAAAATATTATGATATTACAATAAACGGCGGGTTAATAGTAGCAATAATCCTACCTGGTAAGAAGGTTATAATTATTTACAGGCTGTAAACAGCTCCATGTGATGGTCCGATCCTGGCTGCTGCATGTGTCTGCTGTCTGTCACTACATCGAACAAACAATGGATTGTGTGTGTGTGTGTGTGTGTGTGTGTGTGTGTGTGTGTGTGTGTGTGTGGGGGGGGGGGGGGAGATTTCCTTCCTACGTTATCAACAGGCGCCAGCCAGTACAGGCAAATATTGTGCGTTTACGCCACTACAATTTGTAGACGTTATAGTCATATAGGTCTATCTGGTTATAGTTACTACGTCTACTTGGAAGATTCAAGATTTCGATCATTATTACAAAACATGCCTTTAATATCACTTTCACCCCTATATACATTTCGGCCTTTTGAAAATATGTTTATCTACATTTGAAAACTTAAAATGGGACACTCTGCCTATAATATGAAATGAGTAGCCTACTTTTATTTTTGGTAGACCTACTTTAAGTAACAACACTTTTGTACTTTTACCCGAGTACATTTTGAATTCTGTGCTCTTCTTGTGAGGGTTAGGGTTAGGGTTAGGATTAGGGTGAGTAGTGTTGTTTTCTACGTTGCAGAAAGAAGAAGCTGGCAGTCGGCCAGAGCAGTCGCATTTTCGCAACGTCCAGGGACAATGAAAAGGAGGGATACTTTTTCTTCTTTTTTTCCTATTGTTCCTTGTATGGTTTGCCGACTCGTGGAACGCTCATAATTGTATATACGGAGAATTATGTGCGGAATGGAGAGGAATCACGCAGTGTTTTTTTTCCTCCACGTTGGATCGGAGCCAACGTGCGGAATGGAGAGGAATCACGCAGTGTTTTTTTTTCCTTCACGTTGGATCGGAGCCAAAACATCTCGGCTTCGGTAAACTGACGGTCCTTGGGTCGCTGCTGCTGACTAAGAACAAACCCCAGATGGGCAGAATGGACAGGCGGTCCATCATTTACTTTATTCTGCTTCTTTCTGGTGATATTGAGGTTCATCCAGGGCCCGTAGTCACTCGGCAAGCCGCCCGTCTCACGAGGGAACAACAACTGCTTTCGGAGACAAAGAACCCCAGCGGTGGTAACATCGATACGGGTTCTACTGGTTACGAGTGCTATGGCTGCCCACGCGGCTCTCTACAGCAAAGCCCCAACATTGAGGCTACTTGTGACCAGCTCGCGGCCGTGGTTTTCGAGCCGCCGCCCGATAACAACAGCGCCGACGTGGACCTGGATGTCCCCCTGGATGTCCCCCTGCCGCCCCCCCTCGTCACCGAGGATGTCCCCCTGCCGCCCCCCCTCGTCACCGAGGATGCTGGTGCCCAGCTCGCAGCCGCTGGATCGCCGGAGATGTCCGTCGAGCCGGATGCCCCCCCGCTGGTCCCGCCACCCCCCAGGGATCGTGATCAGTCGTGGCTGGCGCAATATCTTGGCTTTGAAGCTGTCGGCGCCGCTACACCGACCCCCCGTGCGGTCGAAAAGGCATGGATCTCCTCCTGTTTGAGCTCACAGTCGACACAGGAACCTGAGCTCCCCACCCCCACCCCCGCTCCCCCACTTCAGCCTCAACTACAACCGGACTATGATGACCACCTCCCCCCCACGACAAACTTTCCTGTCTCGGTTGTAGACAAAGAGCCCCCCAGCTACGACGATGGCTCGATTACTACAGAGAACATGCACTCTGTTGTTTTTGCCAAACCAGGACTTCATCATGTCCATTTGAACATCAATAGCTTGAATCCCAAAAAACTGGAGTTAATTAAGGGAATGTTTCATGACGGTAAGGCAAAGATTTTATCCTTCTCTGAAACTAAACTTGATGACTCGTTTACGGATGCTAGCATTGAAATTGCCAACTATACTGTAATCAGGAATGATAGAAACCGGTATGGAGGCGGAGTTTGCATGTATGTACACAATGATGTCAATTTTGTCCCCCGTCCAGACTTACACCACAGTTCACTTGAAACTGTATGGATTGAGGTAATCTTTGAACATGCCAAAAACATACTAATATGCGCTGTCTATAGACCACCTGATCAGAATGATTTCTTTGAGCTGTTTGATGAGAGCTTAGCAAAGGTGGACGGTACCGAGTGTCACATTTTGGGCGACTGGAATGTGGACATTTTGCGTAAAGACGCACCCATGTTCAAGTCCTTTGATGGGTTATGCAAGCAATACAGCCTCACTCAGCTTGTCACAGTACCCACCAGGGTGACAGAGCACTCTCAAACCCTCATAGATCTCGTCGTAACCACTGACAAGTCCAAAGTCACCGCTAGCGGGGCTATTGTATGCGGTCTTAGTGATCATTATATGATCTACTCTACCCGAAAAATACACAAACCCAAAGCTAGTGGCCACAGAACTGTCGTTGCTAGAAGCCTGAAGAACTACTCCAGTGAGGCTTTTAATCTCAAACTAGCGGGTGTAGACTTTTCCCCAGAGCTGCAGTGTACAGATGTCGAGGAAGCATGGTGCGGTTTTAAAACCAAATTGACCGATGCTCTAGACGACGTGGCCCCCTTGAATACCACCAGGGTTAAAGCCCGCCAAGAGCCATGGTATAACTCAGATATTGCAGAATCAGCTAGACTCAGAGACAAAAAATACGATGAAAAACGAAAGTGCTGCAAAAAGCTCAAGAAAAAATTCAACCATGACCTCAAAAAACACATTGAGCATCTTACTGCTCAATGCAAGAGACTTAGAAACCAGACAACCGCCCTAGTTAGATCCGCCAAAAAAAACTACATCGACGACAAAATCGATGAATACAAAAACAACCCACGAGACCTATGGAAGTTGCTTAACAACCAATTAGGCTTAAAATCAAAAACCATATGCCACAACATAAACATCAAAACGGACGCCGCTCTCATTTCTGACAAAGGTGAAGTGGCTACCCATTTTAACAAAACCTTTACCACCACAGCCCGTTCACTGGTCAAAAGACTGGTCGCCCCATCTGGGCGGTATGGTGAAGAATTTGTTAATACATTCTACAAAAAACTGGGCGTCAGTAAAGACAGCTTTAAACTTTCCACAGTGACAACTGATGAAGTGTTTAAAAAATTGAGCGCCCTACCTCAACACAAGGCCACTGGCCTTGATAAAATCCCAGCTAGATTTCTCAGAGATTCAGCCGCCACCATTGCTCCAATCATTACCCACATAATTAACCTTTCCATCGAACAGGGTCATGTCCCCCAGGACTTCAAACTAGCAAAAGTAACCCCCCTGCATAAAAAAGGTAGCAAACTAGACCCTGGAAACTACCGCCCCGTTTCCATTCTTAGCTCCATATCCAAAGTCATGGAGAAAATAGTCTACGAACAGATTGCAAGATATCTCGATGAGAATAATCTGATTTACGAGTTCCAATCTGGATTCAGAAAATCCCATTCCACTGACACATGCCTTCTCTATTTGACTGACCAAATCAAACGCGAAGCGGATCAGGGCAAGTATAGTGGCATGGTCATGATGGACCTCCAGAAGGCATTTGACACCGTGGATCATGCTATTCTGATTGAGAAACTAAAAGCCATCGGTCTTGACAGCGCAGCAGTGAGCTGGATGCAATCTTACCTGGTGGGGAGGGAACAGGTGGTGGAGATTAACGGTACCCTGTCCCCCCCCCTCCCAGTAAGCTGTGGAGTTCCCCAAGGTAGCATACTGGGACCTCTGTTGTTCCTAATATACGTGAATGACATGGCATCTGCTTGCGACTGCAACCTGTTCCTGTTCGCGGATGACTCGGCTCTCCTAGTCTCGGGCAAGGACCACTTGCAGGTTGAAAAGACACTTAACTCTGAACTGAGTAAGATCTGCACATGGCTTAACGACAACAAATTATCAATTCACCTGGGCAAAACCGAGTCCATCCTCTTTGGATCAAATCATAACCTCAAAAAGGTAGAGAACTTCACAATCAAAGTGGGTGACAAGGTCATAACACGAAAAAACGAAATCTCCTACTTAGGATGTATCCTTGAAGCTAATCTTTCCAGCGAAAAGATGACTTCAAAAGTAATACAAAAAATCAACCAACGAACTCGTTTCCTACAGAGGATCGCCCCAATGGTCAACTTCAACACACTGAAGACCATAGCTGGTGCAATAATCCAGCCCCTCTTTGACTATGGAGTCCACGTATGGTATCGTGACGCCCCACAAGCCCTAAAAACTAAACTCCAAACAGCCCAAAATAAACTAATTAGGGTCCTGCTTAACCTTCCCAATCAGACTCACCTCACCGCTACTCACCAGTTAAGAGTGGGGTGGCTCAGAGTAGATGACAGAGTACAGCAACTTGCAATGGACCTGGTGTACAAGATACACTACACCACTATGATACCCAAGTACCTGTCAAAATACTTTAAAAACGTTAAGGATGTCCATAATTACAACACCAGAGGCAGTGCCACAGATCACGTTCAACCCAGAGTCAACTCAAAGAAAGGGTCGAACTCGTTCTTCTGCTACACCACAAAAATGTGGAATGCCTTACCGAAGGCCATAAAGGAGTGTGGATCACTAGCATCCTTTAAAATTGCCCTAAAAAACCACTTACAGGCAGCAGCCGTTCACAACTGGTAAAAACCTAGCCCAACCCTACCCTCCCTGCCCCTTCCTTGTATATACTGTACATACTGATTGTTTAGACTTACTGTTACCTGCCCCCTCCTTGTATATATTGTATATACTGTACTTACTGATTGTATAGACCTACTGTTTTCTTTTTTTCTTTACATATCTACTGCATAGTACTGTGTTCTATTTGTCTGTCATTCAATGTTATATGAGATACTTTAATGGTTTCCTGTTGAAATAAGCTTAGTCTTTTCATGGATCTCCTTTTAGTAGACCTTGTACCAGTGAACTGTACCGTCATGAATCTGTACATTTTCCTATGCAAACTTCTAATAAAGCCTTCAATCAATCAATCAATCAAAGCAGTATTGATACTTTTAAGTACTTTTCCCAGCCAGCAGTGGATGGGGAGGGGAGGGCGATCCGTGCGGATCCGTGACCTATTTATAGTGCGCCAGCCAGACCGCTGTGTCAAAATAAAAGCTCAGTCTGATATGTATATATATTTTCTTTACTGTATACCGGTATTTTATTCCATCGCGTTTTCTGTGCAGACCGTCCTCGTCAATTCCACATATTCCTTGACCACATGCGCACCAAAGCAGCAAACACACAGTATAGGAAAGCATTGTTTAAAACAACCAGGCTCTTATTTCCATAACGTTTACGTCCAACGCGTCAGAGGAGGAACTGTTTTGAGAGGACGTAAAAAAAAAGGTAGGTTTTGTGATCTGAATTATCATGAATTTACTTTATTAATGAACTCGAGAGACAGCGTGTTATTGCGTATGATCAGTACACGAATGAATGTTGTCTCTTCATACGTGGGCCTTTTTTGGTTTGCCATGTTGCTTTACCATCAAGGACGTGAACCAGTTGCTGTACGTGGGGTCTGAGTTGGGCGTAACATCATTATAACCTTGTATTAATGCATTCGATTGTTTTGACAGTTGGGAGAGTCGTTTGGGGGTTCAAGGTTGTGTGCCCTATTCGCCTATTTAATTAATTATAAATTGTCAAACACATTTGTAAAACAATATTCAATTTATATATGTGTGTGTGTGTGTGTGTGTGTGTGTGTGTGTGTGTGTGTGTGTGTGTGTGTGTGTGTGTGTGTGTGTGTGTGTGTGTGTGAAACATTTCGCCTTTGCATGCCCAAATAAGATCAGGAGAAAGCGGTTTAATAAAGTTTAACTTTATATCTTTACATAGGCAACGTTATGTATTGTTATACTTATCCACCATGTTTTTTTTTTACTTCTGTGTGTAGAGAGGTCTTCAAGATCTGATTCCAATGTCAACACCGCACCGAGCCCATGCTCTCTCCTCCTGTGGTGAATAACACAGCTTCTATGCGACATTCATTCATCACAAGCATTTAATTTGGGCGATGAAGTCTCACAGACACAGTCAATGCAGCCAGGTAGGTAGGCTGACTCATTATTGGTTGAATCGGTGCTCTCGTGGGGGTAGTAGGCGCACGCACGCACACACACATGCACACGCCACTAGCGATGTCTCGTGTTACACTATTCTCCCTCTCTCTCTCCCCCCCACGCATCATCCTTATGCACTCTCTCCTGCAGCCAGGGATCGAATAGATGCTCATCCTCAGGCGTGTTGTGTTGCCGTAGCACAAAGGACCCCATGTCTTTCTTGGTAAGAATATTAAGTATTATTATCTGTTTTTTTATCGGGTCATGCATGGTGCGTTTCTGCAGTTGTCTCGATCTCTCTCTGTTGTTGTTTGATGATGAATGGTGACGTGACCGTGACCTCGCTCTGAATGACTGTGTCACGGCTGCTATATATATCGACTGAGGTGTATGTAAACACGCGCAGGTGATGGTGTATTTGTTACTTTAGTTTTACTTGAATGTCTTTAATTTCTGAACCGTAGCCTATTTCTAATTATGCGTCAGGCAGTTCACATTATAGTTTTCTCTGTTGGGGATTAAGCATCAGCGTTTTTGCATCAGTCAGAGAGCTTTCAGTGTCTGTTACCATCACTCCCAATGTCTTCCCTCACTGCCTCTCTTTAGATAAGCCCCTTTTCCACTGACATAGCCCAACACCACAACACTCCAAACCGCCCACTTGTGCCAGGTTTTCCACTACAAAGACCTGGGTAGAGTGGTGTGAAAGTGGTACTAAACGTGGTACTAAAAAGTATCCAATCCAGAGTAGGTCTGAGCTAGGCCAAACAGGGCCAAAAACCTCATAATGATTGATCACTCACTGACTTTTCATTTAGACCACCAGGATATAGTTGTAATACATGATAATAGATTCTATTGCGTTATAACCACTATTATCTATTATAGTGTAGGCCTATTGTAGTTTTCATAGTAATACATTAATACATTATAGTGTATTGTAATCACAGTTATAATCCATTATAGTGCATTATAATTAGGATAGTTGTAATACAAATGTATATTGTATTATAATCACATTTAAAAGGATCAATTTGTTTCTTACTGATAGGGGTACTTTTGTGTAATGGAAAATGTAGATATTTTTTTTGTGATGCGGTGTGGTGCCGCGTAGTTTGGTGCTAAAGCTGCAGTGGAAAAGGGTCCAAGAGTCTAGTGACTCTTGGCTCATAGGCTCCAGTGCCCCACCCCCAGTTTCTTCTCCCCATCTGCCTGGCTATAAGTTCCCCTCACCAAGCTTTCCTAGCACTCATATCCCACTCATTCCTCCCACGGGGCTTGGTATCAGTTTTCCTCTCCTCTCCCTTTAGCCTGTGTCTCACCTCTCCTCCTCCTCCTCCTCCTCCTCCTCCCCTTCCTCCCTTCCCCAGGACTGTTCCTGCATCTCCCACACCCAGGTCCAGGCTGTGGGCATAGAGGAACACTATGAGGACCCCAGTCAGCAGTTCCTGGTTAGTAGCCTACACCGCGACCACGGTTTTCCCAGTGAACCTGAGCGCAAAGGTGGGGGTGCGGGAGTGTGGGGAACACACCACTGACTATTGCCGATGATGGAGAGGTTAAATAGCTTCATGTATTGAGAGGCACTCTTGCCGATTTCGTAAGAGACTTGTCGCCAATTGCAAGATATTTAAAAGTTATTTGGGGCCATGATGATAACCCCTTCTTCCCACTAGACTAATAAGGATTTATATTGTCTGTGTTATTGTTTACAACCACAATTATTCACGTGTGGCAAGATCGCGGTTCCACTAGTTTAGTACACTAGGCAAGTGTAGGCTTAGAGCTTTTTCAAAAGTGAATTTAATGTTTTCATTAAATGTTTTCCTTTATCCTCATCTAATCTTGCACTAATGCACGCAACTGTTTTCGCCAGGTTTTAAAGGTGATACACCATGAAATTTCACTTTTCCTATTTTAAAACCTTTTTTTGGGGTCCCACTAGCACCTTCTATCCTCACAAAGTCCCATTTCTGACCGTTGTGTCTTTCTCTGGTTTTGAGAAGGCGAAGGTTAAAAGTATCCCACAGGTTCTCAAAACAGGCTGTCCAGATTTGCTGCCGATGGTGACGTCATCTGCCGATTGTGACGTCATCACAAAAAAAAAACGTTATTATTATTATTATTATTTTTTTCAAAAATAAACTTTTTTCTAAAACATTTTTTAGGGGGGGGTGGCGCAGTTCAGGCCAAAGGTGCAGCTGAAAGGCTCTGAGAGCCATTCAAAAATGAGAGAGGCTCTCTATTAAGGAGTGGTAATTTAGCCTCAAACCTTTTGAAAAACGTTTTTGGGACATAAACAATAAGACATACATACTTTTTAAATGCATGGTGTATCACCTTTAAGGCCTAGTAGGCTTTTCCGACGTTAATTTAATTTTTCCATTTAATGATTTCCTTTATCGTCATCTTCCTCTAATGCACGCAACTGTTTTCGACAGGTTTTAAGGTCTTGTTTTAGTTGTTTCTCATAAGTTCTCGACCCTCCTTGCCCATCGGCCCCCACCTTTGCACTCAGGTTCACCGGGAAAACCGCGCCTACACCTGTGGTCCTCAACCTTTTCAGGCCGGGACCCCCAAAATAATCATATTTTAACTGGGGACCCCCCACCCTGACGTGCACTAAGAGTTGAGGCATTACATTTTGTATAACACGGTTCTATTGTGAAAATAGCAGATCTACATGCTCACAACGCCTCGCAACGATACAGGCAAAGGTCAGTGGGCAAAGAGGCTATTTTAGAAAGTTATTGAATTGTCATCTATAATGGCATGCCCAAAATAGGGACACCAGGTTGACACTGGTTAACATGCATTCAGGGATGTTGAAACCACATTGTGCTTGAGGGCAGCAGGATCGTTTCCTTAATAAAAAGCTACTGTGTCAACTGTCAACTACAGACTGACTCTCTTTTCTAGCCTGCTCTTTCCTCAGTGAGAAGAGAACCAAGGCAAGGTTTAGTGTGTGTATTGCCACACACAGCAAACCAATGCCACAGTGCCACCTTGTGGCAGCTATAGTCACCCCAGCATTATAGCATTTGCCTCATGACAACAATGGTGCTTTGACCTCAGAGACAAAAACGAGTGTCATCTGCACATTCTGATCCCAGCGGTTCTGCTGTGCCCCTGTAGAGTTCCATGAAGGAGATTGTTCTGTTGTTGAGAGACAGCTGTGTGTGTCATAAGGTTATGTTGTACAATAATTAATGAAGCACATATGGTGCATGAGAAACTCTGACAGGCTATGTGTGTTTATGTGAGTACAATTATGCGTACATCAGTATGCCTGCATGTGAACATGGTAGTATTTTTTTGGCAGCTGCTTGGGCAGATTACAATGTGAAATTTTGCTCATTTAATAACACGGGCTAGGGCTGTCACACTTATTACATAATTATCTAATCGCAATTATTTGTCACAATTATTTAACATAATAGTGATTATTTTTCATAATCGTCGATCTACAAGCTCACAACGCCTCGCAGGGCGAGGCGTTGTGAGCTTGTAGATCGGCTATTTTTCGTTTCCATGTTGAAAAATGATCATATATTATACAAAAAAGTAAAAATAGTGGAAATAGCAGATCTAAGAGATCACAACGCGTCGCATCGCGAGCTTGCAGATCGGCTATTTCCACTATCAATGTTCTTTTTTTAAGTATAAAGTTGTCGAATATGCCAGTAATTTCTTTGTATATTTAGGTTATGTGTTATATCTACCATGCGCAACTTCAAAACCTAAAAGCCAAACAGAAATGTAATTGTCAATGACAAAAACACAATTAAATCGTTAATCGCAATTATTTGAGTGACAATTAATTGTCATGTATAATGTTCTAATCGTGACAGCCCTACGCGTATGTATGTTATGTGTGTGTTTCACAGAGCTCGGGAGCCTCTGTATACACACTGGCAGGGACACCGGGCGGTGATGACATCACAGGGCTGACTGCTGAGCCGGCCCACTATCAACTGCTGGCCGAACTGGGTGAGAGCACCACTAATACTGTAGCACCTCACGTTTTTATAGAGGTCAAATGAGATTGACTTCTTAAAGGGCCAAAACAGCTAATTATGGCTATCAAATTAGCCAACTTTTTTAATGATGTCATGTACCCCCATGTTAAATGACCCAATCAAATTAATGTATTGTAGTTACTGTACTGAAAGTAGCCAATCGCTGGAGCCAGTTTCCACGCCGACACGCCCAGGCGGTCAGTTAGTAGTGAATCTGCCTGGGCGTGTCGGCCCCGCCTCCTTTTCAGACTGTTTGAAGGAACACCATGTGACCTACTGTATCATAATGTTAAATTTCGGCCGGTGTCGCCACTCCTTTAAGGGAAACACACACCGGAGGCGGCATGGATGCGAAGGTGGCACGTCAAAACATACACCCCCTTTATTTTCAATGAACTAACCCACAACGGCAGGGTCAGACACGTGCAGGCGTGGGTCTGCCGCCTCGCCCCCGCGCCAATACGCCACTGTTTTATTTCTAGGCGCTGCCGTGTGGTGAAAATGTTTTTTTTTTCCCACCAATGGATGCCACAGTGCGCCGCTGCGCAAAAGGGAGAGTGTTTTCTGCTGGTGTTTCAGTCCGAGTGAATCAAAGGGTGCGTTCGGAATGCACACCGGGTGTGTGCTCAGTGTAGTGAGTGCCTAAACCTAACCCTAATCCTAACCCTAACCACAGTAAAACTATGCCTAACACTAACCCTAACCTTAACCTCAGTAAAACTATGCCTAAACCTAACCCTAACCCATAACCCTAACCACACCCGGTGCGCATTTCCGAACGCACCCTTTGATACACTTGGACTGAAACACCGACAGAAAACACTCTCCCCTGTGCAAAATGCACCACAAAATGTGCCACAGTGCGCCGCCTCCAGTTGGTGTTACCACACGGCACTTCACACGCGTCCATACTGCGACGCTGCGCTGACGCCCACATCCGGTGTGTTCCCCTTTAAAGTAGATGAATACAGTCCTTGTCATAGTGAGGAATACAGCATTTCTTTGCAGACAATGATGCCTTTTAAAGGTATATACTGTATATTCCACACCACAGCACTTTTATAAAACAGACTTTATATGCTGGATAATGCTATTATAGAGCACCTTCACAATTTCACTCATTCACACATTGGCAGCAGAGGCAACCATGCAGGGGCAGTTAGGTATTCATTGTCTTGCTTTAAGACACTTCAAAACGAACCCAGGGGGAGCCAGGGATCGAACTGGGAACATTCTCTTCCCCAAGCAGCCACCCTAGGCCATTCCAGTACTGTGTGAGTGTCACAAACCATAACCGCTGATACAGTAGTTACAGTATATGGATGTATTGCTTGCAACACATATGAGCAGCATGCTGTTTATAATGGGCACAATTTTTCTTTCTTGCTTGCATGGTTGTTTTTTGTAGTCCTACTCTGTTTAACCTTCACAAAGTCACACAGCACAATCACAAGATTGCCTATTCTACAACATTCTACTGTAGTGCACTGTGCAGTGCCAAATCAGTTACAACTCCCCCTGCGCTTACTCTTGACTTGACCATGTCTTTTGGATTTGTTGAATTCTGAATGTGTTATTGGTGCTCTGGGTGGGTCTCCAGGGAAAGGCTTCAATAACCTCAGCCAGGTGAGCATGGCGCGCCATACTCCCACTGGCCAGTTGGTGGCAGTAAAGCACACCAACCTGGACGAATGCACGGAGGAGGAACTGCTACAACTCATGGTGAGAGCTTTGTCTATTGTCTCTTGTCACAAAAGTAGGCCATTTACCATGAGAGGGAGTGGGTTGTTGGCTGATTTACCACTGTTTCAGTGTTCGCCTCGTGCCAAACAACTCTGAAACTGGTAAATCAGCCAACAACCCACGACCCTCGAATGGTAAATTGCTTTTCTACCACTTCTACCATATAAATGAAAGAAAACAGTTGTAACTTGCAAGGTTATTTAGTTACAATAACTGCAACACAACTGATTTACCACTGTTTTAAGCCAATCAGAATCCAGTATCTGTGACCACAAAAAGTGGTAGAAGGTGTCTCTTACTTCTATTTTTGTGTACTGTGTGTTGAGATATTATAAAGTAATAAATCCATTGAGGGCATGTCATAATAGGCGAACATTCAGCGAAAATAGCAGATCTAATAGCTCATAGTCTGTCACAACACAACACGTTGTGATTGATTGATTGAATACTTTATTAACAGTTTGTAAAGATAAGTACAGTACAATACAAGGGCTGCAAAAAGGTTTCCAGTTCCAGGGTCATTTGGAATCAATTCATAGAAACATTTAACTAAGTTTTTCAGAAAACCATTAGGATTTATGAGACATTCTTAGGTATCTTTCAGGTTTTTAATGGGTTACAGCAGAGGTCTTCAACGTTTTCAGGCCACGGACCCCTTAGTTGAGAGAGAGATGAAGCAGGGACCCCCACAACCTTTTCATAGATTCCATATAGTTTCATTGTATGACAGTACAATCATTAGTGTATTTTGGATTCACGTCAATTCGGGTTTTCAGATATTTAACCACTTGAACTGTCAATACTTTTCCCATCTACACCAAACCGCTTTGCCGAAAATAGCCGATCTACTGCGAGGCGTTGTGAGCTTGTAGATCGGCTATGGCTAAAGTTCTCCGAATCTGGTTAAGAATCTGGCTAAAAAAGAGATTTTCTTGTTTTCCTTGCTATCACACAACGATTTGGAGGACCCCCTGTAGTAACTCTGAGGACCCCCTGTTGAAGACCCTTGGGTTAAAGCATATAAAAAAAAAATCACACTCGTGTGAACTGAGCGGTGGTGTGTGTGTGTGTGTGTGTGTGTGTGTGTGTGTGTGTGTGTGTGTGTGTGTGTGTGTGTGCAACAGCGCCCCTCCCTTAACATGTGTGGTCAGAAAAGGTTACTGCAGGCTACAGACCCGGAGACAGACAGACAGACAGACAGACAGACAGACAGACAGACAGACAGACAGACCCACACACACGGCCACGTATAGGAGCGTTGTGACCACCGCTCAAAAATCATCCTATCATCAGTAGAGGAAACATGGCCTGCATGTTGTGCTGTCCCCGTCCACAGAATGAGGCGCTGCTGTCCAGGCTGTTCCGCCATCCCTACCTGCTGACGTCTCGCCTGGTGTTCAGCTCCTGCTGCCAGCTCTGGGTGCTGACCCCACTCATGACTTACGGTCAGCTGCTGCCTCCAGCTCTCTCTTCACACACGCAGGGGCTTCACAAGGGGGGGGGGACTGAGTTACTAGGGCCCAAGGTGGAGGGGCCTTAACTCATCCCCTGCTTATGTCGAGTTTGACGAGCTATAGTTATGGGTCCACTCTGCTTATGACGAATATGACGAGTTATCAATTAGCTTTAATAACTATAAAACAAAAAAGTATGATCGCCGATTCGCCGTCCATAGCGCTCTGTGGACCCGCCCTAGCTATTCACAAAAAACGGATCTGGATGTTCCAGAACGGAAATGGGGGGGCGGGACAACGACGCCTGTATCCTGTCTGCCGAAATGTCATCCGGTTCAATGTTGTGCAACACCAGCGTGGCGCTCCGTCGGTTTCGCTTTGAGCGATGGAAGGCTGTAGTGCTTTGTTGCTTACCCTGCCTGGATCGTATTGTGAATGCAATCGGTGAACCATCGCGCAATGGATTCGCGCGCGCGCCCACGTTAAAGGTAGGCAAAATCCTGGCGGTGTGGACCATTAGAAGGGTCTTAAAAATAGCGGTGGGTGAGTTAATTATTTCATACTTTACCTGTTGAAAAATAGCAGATCCGCAAGGTCAAATTGCGGCACCATGTGCCACACTGCGAGCTTGTAGATCTGTTATTTTTGAAAAGTCGTGAAAATGTGTGCAACTCTTCGAATATATGTATTTTTTAAGTGAACATTTGTAACTCAAATTTCGCTTCTGGGGGGTCCCTGCAACTACATATTTTGAGATGGGGGTCTGTGGCCTAATACATATCATTTTGAGGCATCTGAAATATTTATTTAAAAACAAAAAGCAGATCTACAAGCTCACAGCGTCGCACTCGGTGCCGCGCTGTGAGCTTGTATATCTGCTATTTTTTCTATAGTTAAAGCACAAAACAATGGGTAATAATGTATTCCCAGTCTAAATGAGTTAAATGAAGAACATTCACGAGGGAATTTGGTGAGACACCCCTGCATACACAGCTTGAGCTCTAGTTTGATAGCATTTTGATTCCCTAAAATGGTTATGGACACAATCCCAGAGACTGAGACATGCCAATATTCAGGTCCAACAATAATACCAGTTGAGCATCACCGCTTCAATGATTTTACTGTTTGGAGTGGTAGAAGAGCAGAAAGATGCAATTGGAAATTGCAAGTGTGGTTGCCTTGAGGCGAGTCACACTTGCAAATATCTCTGTATATGACAGTCCTTGTCCCTATTTTCCTTTCGTCTACAGGTTCTGCAGACTCTTTACTGAGGACATACTTTCCAGATGGAATGAGTGAGTCGCTGATAGCCTACCTGCTGTATGGTGTGCTGAAGGCTCTGGAATATCTGCACCAGATGGGCTACGTCCATAGGTCAGTGGAGCATGTAGGAACTAGGGCATTCACCAAATATTCAAATTTGAATATCAAAGTCACTATTCGACGTTGTTCACTGAATATTCGCTTATTATTATTTTATTTTTTTGGTATTGTTTTCTCTTTAAAAAATATATAGTTTATAAAGCTTGGCTAGATAGGAAGTCATAAGAATGAGTTGTCAATGCCCCTGGTGGATGAATGTGTTAATGCTCTATACCAGGGCTTCTCAAACCTTTTTAGGCTGTGACCCCCAAAATAAACATATTTGAACTGGGGACCCCCACCCTGACAAACACTTGGAATTTTAGGTATTACATTTAATGTGACTCGGTTCCACAGATAAATATTGTGAAAATAGACGATCTACATGCTCACAATGCCTTGCGTTGCGAGGCGTTGTAAGCATGTAGATCGGCTATTTTCACAGTGTTCGCCTCTTGCTTACTTAATATTTGACAGTTTGGCCAGTCCTGTCGAATATTCGACTATTCGAATACTTTGAGGTCGAATAATTCGAATACTAAAAATCACTGTTTGTGAATGCCCTAGTAGGAACCTGTAGAGATAAGTAGCGATGGACAATATGAAAATGTCATTATTGTGACCACAATAATGGCGATTTACGATTCCATCGCGATAATCAAAATATCCCTATAGCATCCATTCTTCTGGCGTGGAACGTTTGCCAAAATAATAGCAGATCTACAAGCTCGCAATGCGACGCGTTGTGATTGGCTATTTTTTGGCAAAGACATTTGGTAGAGAGTGAAAAAAGGACTGTATCAAGTATGTTATTTCCATGTCTGTTTTGCCAATTATAGAGGGTTTGCGTGGTACCAGATAGGCAGCTCAGAAAATCAAAGGTGAATTGATCCCAGTGCAGAGGACAATTTCACGATAAATTAAATCTCCCAGATACAATTATTTTTATCACGATAAACGATAATAGCAATTATCGTCCCATCCCTAGATGAAGTGAGGATTGATTTGAAATGAAAGAGTTGTTTTCCATCCCTTTTCTGAATATCTGTTGTGTTTTTTTTTCTTCTTTCTTTCTCCTGGGTAAGGGGGGTCAAGGCCAGTCACATCCTGCTATCGGGGGAGGGTGGTGTCTACCTCTCTGGGCTCCACAGTGTGTACAGTATGATGCGGGAGGGGAAGAGGGTGAGGGCCGTCTTCGATATGCCACATCACAGCCCCGCCCTCCTGCCTTGGCTCAGCCCTGAACTACTGCGACAGGTCAGAGCAGGGCTTCTCCAACCTTTTTAAGCTGTGACCCCGAAAATAAACATATTTGAAATGGGGACCCCCACCCTGACAAGCACTTGGAATTGTAGGTATTACATTTAATGTGACTCGGTTCCACAGATAAATATTGTGAAAATAGCCGAACTACATGTAGATTGTCTATTTTCACAATGTTCACCTCATGGCTTACTTAATATTTGACAGTTTGGACAGTTTGGTATTAAAACTTCTTGAAAGTCCTTAAATTGTCACTTTATTAATGTGCAGATACCCTGTATACACTTATTCTGTGTGTTGGTTTGTTTAACGTTGAGTGAAGAAAAAAATTACATTAAAGGGATATTCCACTTTCAACAGGGAAACACCTTACGGGCTTTTCTCCCCACACACACCCATTGTAACTTAAAACTTCATTTTAACCATGATAGATTCATTAAAAACACCCATTATTTCTGGTGACTCATACTACCCTCCTAATGCGTGAGCAGGCTGGGTTTTAGCCATAACTTTTTTTCATTTATTTTTAATAATTATTTGGGAAAATGGAAATAATGAAATACAAAAAATAAATATTAAAACTAAATGAAAAAGGTTATCAAAAAAAACACAGCCTGCTCACGTATTAGGAGGGTAGTATGAGTCACCAGAAAAATAATGGGTGTTTTTAATGAATCTATCATGGTTAAAATGAAGTTTGAAGTTACAATGGGTGTGTGTGGGGAGAGGCCCTGGGCCTGGAGGGCCTGGCAACATTTACATCAAATATCTAAATATTGAATCAAGCAAGTTAAAAAACTGTTAAGGGTGTTCATAAAAGCCTGATTAGACAATGAAATTACCAAACGTTTTTCTTTTTTTTTTTAAAGTGAAATATCCCTTTAACTGTTCTGCTGCTGTTGACGGCGCTCACCGTCATTGAAAGGATTAATACCATGGCGCCGTTGACGGTGAGGACTGTCAATCTTACTGTATATACAGTAAAGATATTATTACTTACTGTACGTCGCTCCGGTCCCGCCCGCATCGGTAATGTCCGCGATTTGTTTACAACGCACGTCGGGCGTGCACGCGAAGTTAACGTCCTCCATAGTAAATCCATTGAGAGGCCCATAAAGAGACCTCATTTTCTCCAAAAGGGACATTCTTATACAAAGGATGGTCTCCACTCTTCCATACTGTACACAAACGCTGGGCGCAGCCATGTTCTCTTCTGGGCTCACACTGTCATGTGACTAGATGACGTAATCGTTGCCGTCAAGTGATAATCCAAAAAAACAAAAACAACCCCCTTCCAGCCCTTCAAAATAATAGCGGCGGCCTATGGAGGAAACGGCGTGGCACCGAGGCACCAAGCAACCTTCAGATTAAGAGGCACTATTAGTGTTAAGCTAACCATTTGGGGACCCCGCAAAATAATTTGGACCGACCAAAAGTTTGAAAACCACTGGGTCAGACCATAGTCTTCTGCTTACGGAAAACTGACCCACAGCAAACATATAAACCAGTGGTTTTCAAACGTTATTGTCCCAGGTCACCTCTTTAAATATGTTTTTCCTCCAAGAATTACGTTGTTACTTTATAGAAGCTTACATTTATGTCATATATAGGTATGCAAATATGTAAATCTTTCTCCCTAAGATACAGTATGTGTCACAGCGATGTGACAGCGCAGCACCGAGTGCCGCGCTGCGAGCTTGTAGATCTGCTATTTTTGAAAAAATCGTGAAATTTAAGTCTTTGAAGGTTTTTTGAAAAACCCATGTTTCTATGTCAGTGGTGCTCAAACTTTTTCATGTGAAGGACCCCCAAAATGATAGCAAAATTAAAGTTACAAATGTTCGCTTAAAAAATACATATATTCAAAGATGTGCAGACGTCTTTTCAAAAATGGCAGATCTACAAGCTCGCAGCACAGAACTTTTTGACCCAGATATGAATTTCTTCTACTGATCATTCTCATCAAATTTGATCAAAGTCCACCCATCCGTTCACACCCAGTTATTTTGTTCACAGATTGACAGACAGAGGGACACACACACACACACACACACACACACACACACACACACACACACACACACACACACACACACACACACACACACACACACACACACACAAACAAAAAACCCAGCCCTGTTATACATGTGGACAGGGTAAAACAAAATCATCAATAATCAAGTCCAGGATAAAGTAGATATTACCTAAAATCTCATTTAAAGAGGGAAGTTGCTCATAGTGGCTTTAGGAGACGGAGGTAGTTGCTTCTGTGTATGGTTTTGAATGATACATTTTGTATTCCAGGACCTTCATGGTTACGGGGTGAAGTCAGACATCTACAGTCTAGGTATTGTAGCATGTGAGCTGGTCAGTGGCAGGGTGCCATTCCAGGACATGCCTCCAACACAGGTAATGAAAGTACACTTTCACATTATGTGAAAGCGTACCATTGATTAGCTGTGTCCTAGGGCATTCACCAAATATTCGAATATCAAAGTCACTATTCGAAGTTGTTCACCGAAGTCGAATATTCGCTTTTTTTAAATTGTTTTATTGTTTTCTCTTTAAAAAAATATATAGTTTATAAAGCTTGGCTAGATAGGAAATACCAGGGCTTCTCAAACCTTTTTAGGCAGTGACCCCCACAATAAACATATTTGACCCCCACCCTGATAAGCACATGGAATTCTAGGTATTAATGTGACTCAGTTCCGCAGATAAATATTGTGAAAATAGCCGATATACATGCTCACACCTCTTGCTTACTTAATATATGACAGTTTGGCCAGTCCTGTCGAATATTCGACTATTCGAATACTTTGAGGTCGAATTATTCAAATACTAAAAATCACTATTCGTGAATGCCCTACTAAATACTAGTAATAAAATACTAACCCATTTGCTGTCTTTCTGTTATTCCCCATATGCTGTCCAGATGCTGCTACAGAAGTTGCGTGGTTCCCACTGCTGTCTGCTGGACGTGGCCCCGTTCCCCCTGGGGGAGCTGGGGGGTCTGAAGGTGTCTCGGTCCGGGGTGGACTCCGGCATCGGGGAGAGCGTGGCCACGGGCAGCCTGACCCACAGTGCCACCGCTCCCATCACAGAGCGACCTCAGAGCCCCGGGCCCAAGAACCACTCTGCCACCCTGCACAACCTGGTCCAGCTGTGTCTGCAGCAGCAGCCTGAACGCAGGTCAGTCAATGAGCATAACAATCAAATTATCCTACTAATAAAGGAGCAAACTCACGCTCTAACGCTCACGCTCTAACGCTCTAACGCTCACGCTTATCTACGTTTATCTATTCACTCGCTTCAGCAACTGATCCCAAAGTTCACATGGTATTGGCCATTAGCATTATACCAACACTGACGGAGCCCGAATTTCATTTCTCCCAAATTAAAGCAGTTTCTTAGCGTTTTCTTAACCACTTCTGTTGAACTCTGCTGTCTGTTGCCAGGGTTACGGTCCGTTCCTCCAGGCCATGGGATCTGTAGCCCCACACACACACACACACACACACCCCTTTCTCTCACAGTTAGGAATGTTTCTCTCTCTCTCTCTCTCTCTCTCTCTCACACACTTTCACCGGGTGCGTTTGACATATTTTGGAGCACATATCTTCGAACGGGTAAGGTCTAGTTAAATATGTTGGTCGATCCGTCCCTCCGTCCAAGACTGTCTCAGACATGATGTCTCACTGTCTGGATTGCCATAGACGAGGGGTCTTCAACAGGGGGTCCGGGACCCCTAGGGGGTCTTCAGAGTTACTACAGGGGGTCCTCCAAATCTTTGTGTGATAGAAGGTTTTTTTCTCCTTTTCTATATTAATCTATATTAACCACTTGAACCCTAGCATCCATATTCTGACATCTTTAGCCAAAAATAGCAGATCTACAAGCTCACAACGCCTCGCGCTGCGAGGTGTTGTGAGCTTGTAGATCGGCTATTTTTGGCAAAGAGGTTTCGTGTAGAAGGGAAAAAGAGCAGACTAAGTACAGAGTGATAGGTCAAGTTTATTAAGAGGCAACCTTAATTGGTACAAAAGTTAATACAAATAAAGAAAACAGTGTGGTATTCCAATAGCCTCAGTTCACTCACACATCCAAAAATTGCGACGGGTGCTTGACAGAATGTGGTGGAGAGAAAAATCGGCACTCCCAAGTGGGCAGTGCTCACATCAATCACATGGTTGGAGACACCTGAGACACCTTAACTGGACAATTAACAATCATATCAACTCAGAAAATATACTGTGGTATGAAAATGACACATAGAACAGATCAAAATGCTGTAATTGCTCTCATCGAGTGTCTACAATGAGGACAATAGAAATAGAATTGACATTATAATAGAAATTCCAATAATAATGTTCCATAATGAGAAGCAAAACGTTGATACAGTTGTGCACAAGAAAGAAAAATGAAAGGAAAATCATATCCTCTCTATTTGACATAACAATATAATGGCATGTATTTGATTTATTTGTGATGTAATGCTTAATGTATACACACAGATCATACATAACAGATCTGCAAGCTCGTAGAGCTCATAGAGCTTGTTGGTCAGCACGCGACACCAGCACACAACTAAAGCTTAATGTTTCTTTGCTCCACAGGCCGTCTGCATCAGCACTGTTGACCCACGCCTTTTTCAAACAGGTGGGTCCCCTGAAGAAAAGGAACGTAATACTGTACTATACAACAGTTTTTTATGCAGTGCTTTTGTTGTGTGAATAAGCTTGCTTCCCTCACGCAAGATGGTACAACTCATTTAGATTTATGATCAACACGGATCTAGGCCTGTCACAGTTATTACATAATCATCTAATCGCAATTATTTGAGGTAATCACAATTTCCATGTTGAAAAATATTCTTATAGTTTCAAACATTTTCAAAGAGTACTGGACATAGCAGATCTACAAGCTCACACCGCATCACAATGCGATGTGAGCTTGTAGATCAGCTATTTTGCACTATAAATGTATACAGTATAAAGTTATTAAATATGCCAGTCATTCCTTTGTATATTTAGGTTATTTGTCATATCTGCCCTGTGCAACTTCAAAGTAAACAGAAATGTATTCTTTATTCATATGCTCCAGTGTTCAGCAACAAAAACACAAAAACTGTTAACCCATTTAGTGCTCCAGAAATGAACGGGTTAACATGTCCAGCGTGCCTCCCGCAGGCTGCATCCACGACCGTTATTTTGAAGACCAGAAGTCCATAGCGTAAACACTTCCGGTTTGACATCATGACGTCATTCACCGGAAGCGATCGTCATCAACATGCGGTTGTGTAATGGCCGATCGATGCCTTTCAACATGTGTTTTATTAGCGAGAATCTAATGCCATCCTTGGCTTTAAAAGTGTTGTTTCGAGATAATGGACATTAAAGATGAGATTCCCCGTCGGCCTCCATGTTAAGGGATTACTATTTTGTGCACGTGCATCCGTGATGATGATGAATCAGCGAGTCCAATCGTGCCAATCGTTTCCAACGGACCCTCGGGTAAGAACGCCAGTGTTACTTTTCGCGAGTATACTCGGGATCGGCACTCTAAATACTTGAGTATTTTTCACGGGTATACTCGGGATCGGATTGCAATTATTTGTGTGACAATTAATCGTCACATAAAATGTCGTAATCGTGACAGCCCTACACAGATCTGTCCGTTTTTTTGATATTCCATAAATTGCTGGCCCACAATAACCTACCGGACCTGGCAGAGACCTGTGCACTTTGTGTTATTTCTGTGATCATAAATGAAGTGATTTAAAGATGCTTGTTCTGTTTTGGCAAAAATACAGTTCACATTAACCGTAAAGAAATAAACTCAATTTAAGTATATGTGATGTAAAAATGTCAATAAAGGTATAGGGATGGGGCGATATGAAAATTTCATATCACGATTATTGTGACAAAAGAAATCGCGATTTACGATATTATCACGATAATCTAAATCCATTATCCTGGGGCGGAACCTTTGCCAAGATCTACAAGCTCACAACGCGTCGCAATGTGACACGTTGTGAGCTTGTAGATCGGCAATTTTTTGGCTAAGACATTTGATAGAGAGTGAAAAAAAGACTGTATGAAGTACGTATATTATAATTAACTTTTACCAATTATAGAGGGTTCAAGTGGTACCGGATATGCAGCTCGGCAAATAAAAGGTGAATTGATGAGGATAATATCATGATA
Source organism: Nannobrachium achirus (assembly GCF_963921795.1). NCBI lineage: Eukaryota > Metazoa > Chordata > Actinopteri > Myctophiformes > Myctophidae > Nannobrachium > Nannobrachium achirus. The sequence goes on along the minus strand of NC_137831.1, from coordinate 49,036,896 downwards.
AATTCAATCTCCACGATACAATTATCGTGAGTGTTTTTTATCACGATAAACTATCCCTATAAAGCAGGGGTTTTCAAAGTGGGTGACGGGGCACCCCGGGGTGCCGTGACGGCAGTCAAGGGGTGCCGCGAGATAATTTGATAATATTTGGAATATTTTATTTGGACACTTGGACACCAAAATAGCTATTATCTCAACGTTTTACTCGCAACATAATCACTAAGATATCGTAACTGTCGGACAAAAACCTTGTATCTCCACGTTTCAAATGTGTACGTCTTTTGGTAAAGCAAAGCCCTGCTTCATCATACAAGACTGTCGCACATAACTAGTGAAAACAGACAAGCACACAACGCCTCGCAGTAGATCGGCTGTTTTCACTAGCTAGTTAAGTACATTTTATAGATGATAAATACAAAAGTAACGGACATACAAGGTTTTGACCTGACAACGACGATAAGCTATAAATATAAGGTGTTGAGAGAGAAAATTATATTTTTAGGGGTGCCTCGGATTAAAAATATATATTTATGGGGTACCCTGAGACAAAAACGTTTGGGAACCCCTGCTATAAAGGTATAACGAGTGGTGTTTTTGACCAGTATCCTACCATTCTATAACAGGTGAAGAGGCACACCAGAGACTCCTTCCTCAGCCTCATGTACCCAGCGATGCCCCTGACCAGCCCCGAAGACTCCCCGGTGTCTTGCCCCCCGACCCCATTATGCCATGCACCAACATCCCCCACTATTGACCCTGCAGAGGGGGTGTGGGACTTCTCCTAGCACACTTCACAGAGAACCCCTCCAACCTGACTAGCAAGCCAAACACAAGACAATCAAAGCAATGAGGCCAATTTCTACTGTGCTTTGTTTTTAGCCTATACCTGAGCCTTTTTTTTTCCTTCTTTTTTTGTAGTTTTGTAGATTTTTATATGAACAACTGTGGTTTATGGGCGGGGCCTGTGACAGCGCTGGATCAAAGAAGCAGCTCTGAGATGACAAATCAGGAGGTGCTCCAAGCAGAGTGGGAGGGTCAAGTCGGTGCCAATCAATAACAATAATAAATACAATAATAATGGATTATATCCCAAGCAGGCCCCGCCCTCTGTGAGTGGGAGACATGAGGAGTGACCAGTCACTGGACTAATGGCTGATTTATATTTAGTTGCGCGCCAGTGTTGCACACAGGTAGCAGATCTACAAGCTCACAACGCATAACAGCACATCATTTTGTGAGCTTGGTGATCGGCTATTTTCGGTACACAACACCTGCATGCAACTATGTACCGTATATCTCAGGCTTAATACTTCCTCTGTGGTAAAAGACTCACATTTTAATCCATGTCTTCTCTTGGAATTAGACTGTGAAATATGGTGGGAGAGAAGTTGGCAATCATTGTGCATTAAAATGGAAATCATATACTGACATATTTATAATATAGTATATTATACGCACACATTACCTATTATGTGTTTGTGTTCAAATACACACAAATGTGTTGATAAAGCAATTTTGCCAATCCAATATAATTGGTATACTGTGTCATATATTTCCACATGTGCTACTCAATAGTTGTCATTCACTAGTATTAATAACATGCAGATTATAAGGTATACAATACATGACCGACCACACACACACACACACACACACACACACACACACACACACACACACACACACACACACAATAGTAGTACATGTAAATAATGTGTACAAATAATTAAATACATTTTGGAATACATTTGAGCACATGCAAACATTTATGGTATTTCTCACATTTGTCTGTTTATGGGCACAGTGCAAATGATTATATTGTAAAAGGGATATATGAGCAATAGGAGATTATAGTAGTAATCATCATGATCAGATAGTATAGGAATCAATACAAGGTAGCATATTAATGTCCCTGCCCTGAGGATTATTACTAAGCTAATTTATATTTTGTCACACAAGTCCCTTGATGAAATATAAATTAGCCTTAAAGCTGCAATCTGTGAAGTATGTCCTGGCCGCGATTCAAACCTGTGTCTAATCTACCACTCAGCCAAGAGGGTATCCCTGTTTGGCTGTGGACCCCCCCCCCCATCTGAAAACGTTTTGGATCCCCAGAATAGAAGATTTGGGTTAAAAAAAAGAAGCAAAATTATTCAAAATGTTCAAACAGTAAATGTACACGCTGTATATCTGCTAATTTTGAGAACCACTGTCTTAACTCCTAAGAGTATTGTGTAAAAGAAAACATATGTTGCTATGTAGCTAAAATCTAAAATGACACAAGAGGCTTTCCACACAGAGGCTTTCCTGGTTTTAATGGGTTAAAATAAGTTCCGGATCGCAGCTTTAATTGTACTCCAAGATGAAGAATCTTTCTACTGTGTTTTGTGACCAACACTACACTTTGGACACTGCCTCTCTATGTTGTTGTTTGTTTTTTGTTTGTTTTATATGAAACCTGAATAATACTGACTGTGGCGATGCTGAGATATCTGTAACTGTGATGAAATGTACTGTGTGTGGGATACCTGTGAATACCAGTACATATCAAACATGGTAGCTGTATGAGCCTTATAGTTGCTAGAAATGAAACAAATATACATATTCAATTTGTATAATGGATATTGCTGTGTGAGTGTGTGTGTGTGTGGGGTGGGGGGGGGGGGCATAAGTAGGCAAAATGTGCACATTACAATTACTGAAATTAGTTGACAATAGGCCTACATTTTTATGAGCACACCTCATTCATCAGTCTTATAATAAGAATCATATATTGTATTTCAAGCAATTTCTAAAGAATAGGCTATTTCTGGCAGTGTCGACAGAAAGCAGTTATACTTGTTTATCCACTTTTGTGTTTTGGTGCATTTTGTGACGCTAAAGCCAAGGAATGATCTAAGAAGTGACATTCTGTACATTTGCTGTAGGGGGGGGGGGGGGGGTACGACATCAAACAACATGCCCTTGCCGGACGCCCTTAGCAACCAAAGCACCGCCTTAGTGACACAGCTCCACATCGACAACGTAAAGCAGATCAAATGTAGTAAAGACGACAGAGGGGGATATGGGGATTAGTGGATAATAAATTGTCAGTGGACAAATCAGCCCACTTTGTTGTTGCCCTTTTTATTTTAACAGTGTTGTATTGAATGACTGTAGCCTACGCCACCAAGCTGGAATTAGGCTACTACTTCAAAACCACAAAAGAAAATAACCATAAATATTGATATATTGTTGAATATATTGCATGTTGGAGTTTTTCATTTTAAATGCCAAAGCATTCCTTTGTTGATTGACATGTTTCTTCCCCCCTATATTTGACAGTCCTTCACATAGCAAATACATGTCTGGAAACAATAGAAACAAAGAACCAGTTGGTTTCTGTGTCCAGGGACACCGGTGGGTGAACTCTATGGGGTGAACCCATGGGTGAACCCGAACCTGTTTGGACTTTGAGTGCTCTTTAACACATTTCGTCACAGAAAAGAGCAGATCCACAAGCTCACGACGCGCTGCGAACGCGACTCGTTGTGAGCTTGTAGGTCTGCTATTTTCCCATAGTGCTCAGTGCTGTAATCGGGCTGTAATGTTGTAGGGGTTGGGGTGGCTGAAATCTCGCGTGGGTTCCCGGCCAATAGGACCAATAGGACAATAGGAGCCATCATGGTGGCTATCGCGAGAGCAGGGTAGGTGAAGCCAGTGCCGTCCACTCGCACAGCGTTTCTGTCACATGAACAGGAGGAGGCAAGAGGGGAGGCAGCGAGCAGCAGGACATTTGACAGTTTTTTGACAGTTGGCCGTTGCTCCTTTCAGGTAAGAACACCATTACAGGACTGTCTGGCGTTAACGACGTGACAACCGATACGTGTGAGCATGTAAAACATTATTATATCACACCAGGAATGATGACAGTGAGTGTGTGTGCTTTTCTGCTGTCGCCTCTCTGCGTCTTGAGGCTGCAGAAAGGAACACAATCTTTTGGAAGGTTTTTTCTTGTTTGTTTCTCTGTCGTTGCCCCCGGCCGGTCAACTAGCTTGTGTTGTTTGTTTACTGCAGCAACGTAAAAAAAAGCTAGTTTGCTTTAATTTATTTGTCTTTTTCTAACGTGCTGTCATGTATTATTTCCCTTGGTAAACAAACAGACACAGGCGAGCTGTCCCGGGGAGTCCAGTCCTCCTCCTCCTGAGTCCTGCTGCTGCCGTGGTGGAAAAAGTACTTGTGCGTCGTCCGGACCGTGCAGACATCAGCTGGGCCCTGCTGTGGCCCCTGAAGTCCCCTGGGAATGACACTCATGGAATAATTGTTTTTCGTCGCCACAGTAATAATATTTATACAAAAAATAAAACCTGGGGTAGAGACGGAGCTTCAGAGGAGGGCCATTTTCACGCTATTTTATCTTTTTGCGGAAGGATTTTGACAATGTGGATTGTAAAGTCCAGGGGTGGAGATGTAACTCGTCAGTCATAATGATGAGGAATCCGGAGGAGAACTGACACCTGTGTGTGTGTGTACTACAGCCAGTGTGCGTGTAGGTGCACGCATCGAGCACCATGGCATCCAATGAGAGATTGTACGAGGTCTGGACGCTCTATCTCAACAAGGTAAACACACTTCTCAGTAGTGGCCCTGGCCTGAACATGTAATGGCCGATTTGTTTACATTGCCATGGAAATGTCTTCTAATGGATAGCATTTTATGGCACAGAGGACAACCCTGGGTGTTGATCACAGGTCCATTTGGTTACATTTGTACAGCTGACAGTCTCACAGAGGTTATGCTTCTCTGGTCTTCATATTTCATTCTTCTGACAGGATGAGCTCAGTGCAGTTGCACCATGGCGTGGAAATGTTTCCAACAGGTTCTCAGGGTATTTGTAGAGGAGGGGGAGTTTAGTTTGGTAGCCTAAGAGATTTAAACGGCAGGCAGTGGGGGGAAAATCTACACGCATGCAACATAAGTAGCACATATATTTGTGTCAGTCTGCAAAAACAATTTATGCTAGCTCTGCCCCTCTCTGTTATTGTGGTGGGCCAGCTGCCACAATGGTGTCTGATGGGGATGAAGTACACACATTTATTTTGGAAAGGAGGGCACAATCATAATCATATTGACAATGCAAATCTGAAGTGAATTTAGACAAAAATAACTGACACATTTGGCTGATCCTTTAAATGCTGATATCTCTTCAAGTGGTGCCAACTTACTTGTGGAAGGAAACATTTTTTGATGGATTATCGAACTATGTGCTATTACAGTAGCTTAGATTGTGGGCAGGGGGGAGGGGTGGCACTGCCACTACACCAGTTTATGACAATGTGAAACTTGCACTGAGTTAAGGACCTGTGTTGATTCGCATCATGTCCTTTATCTATCTGTCTTTACAGTTTATCTTTGCCCTCCGAAGAAGACTGTTTGTTTTCTACTTCACTTTTTCAAAATAACAAATGAACACAACTTTAACTCACCTAGACAACAAGCAACACATTACATTTGCATTCATTTCGTGTTGAGAAATGTTAGAATGAATGAATGGGGAGATACACTATGGATGGGTGTGTATGGGAAGAACTTGGCACTAGTGTCTACTCTACAGCTTGGTGAGTGATACCCTGGGGGAGACAGCTTGCCTTGAGTCAGCTCCTGGGCCCATTTAATTCACTCGGTGATAAAACATACACACAATCCTGGGCGTCCAATCAAAACGGCCTGCCTGAGCTGCTCCTCACGTGAGCCGTGCTGCAGTAACACACTTACCCACTGTAATCCCTCACCGTAACACACACACGCACACGCACGCACACATACACTTGTGTGCACGCGCGGATACCCAAGCCCCTTGTGAGTTGCCCCATGAAAACAAAGCTGCTGGCCATAAGGTACGGATATAAGAATGAATGATACTTCCTCAGAAAGCCTACGTTTACTGACACAGATGGTCATGGTGGTACACACACACACACACACACACACACACACACACACACACACACACACACAAGCACACAATCATTTTTGAAATGCCATATTTTGGGCTGAGCTCTGGGAAACTAAGTATACATCATGATTCATGCATAACTACAGTAACTCTTAAAAGGCTATTCCACCAATGCAACTCCTGTTAACAAAACCGTTTCACTGCCAATCCACACCAATGCAGTTCCTTGCTAACGCCATTTGGGATAATGGTTGCTTGTACTTGTATGTTGCAAGGAGTTGCATCGCGAATCATTGGTGTGGTGGACTGGCCTTTAACCCCAGTCCTACACTAACCTCCAAATGCCCAATCCTAGTCTTTTACGAAGTGTGGAGGGAAATTGTCACATACACACACACACACACACACACACACACACACACACACACACACACACACACACACACACACACACACACACACACACACACCACTGACTGATACACGCACATTCACATCATCATGCATGTGAAAGATGATGTTGGTGCTACAGTACATAACAAGTAAGTGTGTAAACACACCACTACTTCTTGTACACTCTTCTCATAGTCTTGGGAGAAAAGGCAATGAACATGCGTACACACTGCTTTTGTTCTGGGAGGGTTGTGCGTATTTGCACTGATGAAACAATATACTCTCTGGGTCTGAAGAATGGGCACCTTGTACACTTACTTGTATACAGAAGCGATTCTGGGATCCATTTGTTTATTTTTAAATTAGGGGATTTCCCCAATTGTAATTCCTACAGATTAAATGCTGACCAGTTGCCCTCAATTAGATTAAACTGTCTGCCGTTTTAGTTGTTGTTTTTCTTTGTGCCAAAGGGCAACTTTTGAATCAAACAAATGCACTACAGTTTTCTGTTTAGCTTACGTTTCTCAGCTGGTGCTTTGGATTGCTGAGGGCAGAACTTCAAACAGCCAATAAGACTTCAGGAGGGACAGATGCCCCTGTGATCTCACCCCTGGCTCTACTTGTGTTGAGGTCTCTTTTTTGTTGTGAGCAGGCACTATTAGCTACAGCTAAGTGTTCTCTCTACTGTTTGGTGTGTGTGTGTGTGTAATACATGTAGTCTTGGCCTATATCGCAGTGGGCCAGTTATCCATTGACATATCGTAGTACAGAGCCTATGAGTTAACACTGCTATTATTAACAGTCAGACAGTAACCCCACTCTTTTGTAGTAGGGTTACATTTTAATAATGAAATTAAACTGCATATACGCTCCAGCGGTGGCTGGAGGCTACTAGGTTACATGACAAAAGGCAGTCATAGTAAAATTGTGACAATATGAAAGAGGAAGAGTTTGTTTACCGTCGAAGCTCTGGACCACATCATGCCGTATCAAATGATCACGTACATGGATCTTCACGTGAGCAGAGGAATTGATTATGTGACATCACAGAGGATTTGCCAAGAAGAAACGTCACTTCTTCCTGGGTATGACAGCCCTTTGACCAGTCACAAGTAACGTTATTGAAGAGCCTGAAAAAGATTGTTGGAAGGAAACAAAAGAAATCCACATTTGGGACAATTATGAAAGCCAATGTTCCCCTTTAGTGGCGAAAGGTGTCAATTAGGGCTGTCACAATTATTACATAATCGGCTAATCGCAATTATTTGACATAATCGCAATGATTTTTCATAATCACAATCAAATCGTTAGTCGCAATTATTTGAGTGTCAATTAATCGTCATGTAAAATATTTGTGACAGCCCTAGTGACATTGCAGGGCAGGCGTTAATAGCCATTGTAGAAGTCAACGGTTTTAAAATTATAATATGATGAAGCGTGTGTGTGTGTGCGTGTGTGTGTGTGTGCGTGTGCGTGTGTGGGAATAAGGGTTGCTGGGATACATTTGTCAGTAAGGAGAACTTGCAGTCACATGTGCTGCATCAGCTCAGGAATGTTGGTGTGTGTGAGGCCCATGGCTTCGGCATGTCTGCACTGAAGACCCCCTTTCTCCCCTGACACAGGGTTCCTTGTGTCAGACCTCCAGGGTCACAGTGTTGAGCTCTTTTCAAACTCAAGCCCAGCATGTTTGACTCTCTATCGTCATTATTTGTGGCATCGCTCCACTGGGTGCTAAACTCTTTTTTTTCTATATCATGTTATTTTGTAACCAGTTCTTTCACCCAGTGCCAATTGCCTATTGTAATCCTGGGCTCTGCACTCCCTCTGCCGTGCCTGGGTAGACAACGGACTGACCTCATGCTTCCTTCTATGCATGAGTAGTCCAAGTTGCTTCTTTTCACCTGACAGGGGGGATATCTCCGTTTTGGACGTAGCGCGTGGAAGGAAGGGATGGTCCGATCAGGTTTTTTGGAACCGATCACCGAGCACCGATCACAAAAGTTTGATCACCCGATCCCGATCAATCACCGATCCGATCAAGTTATTATTTATATTTTCTAAATGTTAATGTTTTAACTTTATTTCATTCATTCACTCATGAATTCATTTATATATTTGCCTTATAGTTATTTACCAGCATTACTATATATTTATTATCATAGCAGTAACTAATTATTCCTTCAGCACTGTGGAAATCAATACCCCAAAATGGCCTCAAGTGGGCATACTGAACGGCTGGTTGATCAGATGCACCGATCCGATCGGATCGGTGAATTTACCTTTTGATCTAAACCACCGATTATCGCCGATCATGTTTTGATTGGCCCGATCCGATCCATTGCCGATTGATCGGTAACATCTCTAGAAGGAACACATTATTCCAACCAGTTCCTTTCCCCTCTATCAGGTGCCCCGGCTGGCTAGGGGGAGGCATTATAGAGACCAGGATTACTGCATGTTTTTGTGAGGGTATCTACCCTAGGAGACTGGGTGCTACATTGACAAAAAAGAGGAATGGACGAGGAGCTAGAGGTGCAACACAGAGCTGTGTTTGAACTCCTCAGGTTTTGATAAGGCTTACGATTTTGTGGCTTGCACACAAACACGTTTAGTTAAGTTTAGTTACAGTTAAGCCGTCCCACTCCCCTTGTTCTCTTTATGACAAGCATCAGACAACAGTAGGTTGGCTAACCTAGCATTACCACTTTGGCATAGCCTGCCCTGCAGGCACCAACAAGGGGAAAAGTCCAAAGTACCTCACAATGTGGGTTTGTTCCTGCGCTTTTCCTTCTCGCTCTCTCGTCTTTCCTTCCTTCAAGTGTAATTATTAACAGAGCCATAGAGACTAGACAACGACATAAATGGTGGCAGAGGTTAACAGGTGAGGTGGAGCCTGCCAGTCAGTCAGGCAGGCGATGATTTGTCCGTTGTTGACAGTATGGAGCGTTACAAGAAGCGTCAGGCCATGCTTGGAGAACCTGTTCACCCAGCTCTGTGTGGCAGACCAGCCATTGTGTGCTGCCTGACATGACACCCAATTCATGTCACGAGTCACAACGCTGAATCATTGCTTGCTTATCTCTAACATTAATTTTAATGTATTCAGTTCCCTAAAACAACAGTAGTACACACTAGCAGCAGCATCCCCACCCCCCCCCGCGCTATTGTCTCAACTGTCAGTTACGCTGAGACTTAGCGGTTACAAGTACTTGAAGTAGTGCAAGTCTCAGTGTTGTAATTAATAACAGTGTTCATGTCACTTAATCAAGCTGCCAGTCAGCCGGGGTTTGCTGTGCTATTAGTCTGTTGACAAGCAGGGAGGAAATGAGTAGGTGTGAAGTAAAGGGGCTAAATGTAGGTGAAGTGTCTGTGGTGTTGGTGAATGTAGAACTGCTAAGTGCTAAAAGCGAGAACAGAGATAGGTGGTCTCTGAGGACGGGGCGTGGATTGCAGAGGCACACACTGGTCCAGCACCGCCACCCAGGCATCTCAGGGGCGAGAGGTCGCAGACGGCAGCTAAGACCATTACGTAACTGCCTGGCGATCCTCTTAGGCGCCTGTCATTAGGTCCATGCCGGAGCCCTTGCCCCACGCAAAGGGAGACGCGTTGTTTACGGCGGGCAGAACGTTGCTGCCACAGCACCTACATGAAGCCCCTCCCTCAGACCGGAACAGTCGGTGTTTGGAGTCGCTGTTCTGAGAATGTTTTCCATCAAAGGCCTGTTTCTACTACAATTCCATGGATGACTAATTGAATCGCTGCCTAGAATTCATACTTCTCTCCTACACATCCTTCCCCACTGGGATCATTAAAGTCCTGCCTATCTCTAACCCCCTTAGATCTCAACAACTCAGAAAATGGCCCTGTATATTTAACCCAGCAGTAGTTTTTAGAGCTTAACAATGTATTTAAACCCTGCCAAATGGTACGTCAGTGCTCCTCTTTTTCTTTACTGTCCGCAAACCAGGGTTCTCTGCTGGGGATTAGCACATGATGATCTGGGCCTATTTTACTCCACCACTGGATAAGACTCAAACGATTCAGTCAAATTAACACAGCCATAAAAGCCTGCCTTTATGAGACCCTGGAAAGTCGGGGGTAAATCGGAGGAAGAGAGTAGACGGATTAAGTGAGAAATAAAAAAGAAAAGGGGGGGGGGGGTATGGTGTGAGCTGGGAATGACGAAGGAGAAAGTGCTGCGGTTTTGCATATTTACCCAAGTAGATTACTCAGGTCTTTTTTTCCGGCTTTGTCATTTGTTTCCTAGTTGCGGTCTAATCTTCACAGTCTCTCTCTCTCTCTCTCTCTCTCTCTCTCTCTCTCTCTCTCTCTCTCTCTCTCTCTCTCTCTCTCTTACAGATACATAGTCAGACAAGCTCACTCTGTTTTATGCACTGGCATGCAAACTTTGTTCCCTCAGGCTAGCTTTCTCTCTCTCACTCTCCATGGCCTTCCGTTTTCTTCACACTCATTCGTCTTCTCTCTGTCTGTCTTTATTTCTGTCTGTCTTGCCCTCCTTGGCTTCTGATTCTCTCTGTGCTATGAATACCTCCAGAATAACAATGATGTCATTCAGATTTGGTGTCGGCCACGCCTGTTGTGGTTTTAGCCCCTCCCCCACAGCCTCTATAAATGTACACCCTTGCTGGTGACATCATCACATAGGGGACACCGGGGGTGACAGGCAGTGATTGTGGGCTGGAGGGCAGCCCTGACGCCGATCAGCCAAATGAACTGGGCCTAAAAAAACGCAAGGGAGGGGCGAGCCTCTTAAACATTGCGGTTTTGGTGGCTCTGTGCCATTGCTGGCCTTCACCACCAAACTAAAATAGGTCAGCCACAGCAGACATCTAACTGACCTGGCCTGCTGACTGACCGCCCGACTGACCACGCCTGTCTGGGAGGGCGGGGCATTAGAGCGTCTAGTCGACATAAGACCAGACTGCAGCAAATCGCAGCTGAACAACGGTTGGCTCTGTTTAAGAATAAGAGGGCATCTTTATGTTTACTGTGCCACTCTTACCCCCAGTGAAGGGTCATGGACACTTTGAGAGGACGCATTGAGGACTTATTCGGTTGTCATTCTGTTATGAGATTGTTACTCAACCACCAGACAGTGGTGCCACCCCCCCACAACATAGCTGATCCAGAAACAGTGGCACCTGTCAGATCAGAGTGAGCCAGATGATGTATGGGACCCAGTAGAATAGGTTGACGCTTGCTATGTTAGAGGGCCCATATATAAATTGTCGGAGTGACGCATCATTGCGGCTGCCAATTGGCAGGGGTAATGCCTCGCAGGGGTAATGCCTCTCAACGTATATACATGCATGTCTACTGTAGCAGGAGGTCTCTCCACATTTAAAATTGATTATTTTGAGTATAATATAATATATAATCTTAATAATATAAAGATTTATATAAAGTATAATAATCGCCAAGAAAATAATTGACAGTTAACTTGCAGCCCTAGACTAAATCAGCATTTCTCCAAATGGTGACCCAGACACCAAAGACGTCACAAGGGCTGTCACTCCTCCTAGCCATCTGTCATTGGGGATCTTCATTTAGAAAAGGGAAGTTTATTGATCCGTGTTGCTGAGGAGGACGTTGGTAACTCTCCAAATGTCAACCTAAACGGATATTTAATGATATGGACTTGGCTAAGTGCTTAATGCGGTAATTGATAAAATGCTGGAATATGCATATTAACACTTGGGATGCCATAGTTTTGTCATAACTATGGCATCCCATGCATCTTTCCTATTGTTTTTAACTGATGTTCGGTGGCGGAGTGCACGCACCGTGTGCACGTTGTGCGTGTGGCGGCCCTCGTTCACGGCCGCTCACCGTCTTGTCTTTCACACGGAGAAGAAAAACATACAACCACGGCGATGCATGAGTCAGCTACAGTCCAAAGAACATGGCGTGTCTTTCTTGACCAAACGAGCAATGGGGGATAAACAAAGAGAGAAAGCCATTTTACTGAGCCCAGATATAGAATGGATGTGAATGAGGAAATGGAGTCGATCAGGAGCTGCTTTCACGAAGCATCATGGGATATGATTTTTTTTTTCACTCACCAGTGTCCTTCCGCAGCACCTGGTTACCTGGTAACCATGGTAACCAGCTAACACCTCCCTGGACGTGATAATGGGGCCGTGGCGCTGCACTGTGCTATTATCACGTTCCTGGACGTTTTAGGTGTCCGAAGTGTTAAGCAGGATCACATGCACTTGCTTGGTGAACAAGGTGACACATAAGGGGGGGGGGGGGGTGTACATAAATTCTCTATTCCACTGCTAACGAGAACAGATATACGGTGTAGAATCAGTTTAGAGCTGTTAAAAAAGAGACATCAAAGAGCACGCCATGCTGTGCAGTGTACTTCTCATTCGAGTAGTCGGAAGGAATGAATGAGCACCATGGATGGCTTTTCTATTGGAGGCTTGGCGAGTTAGCCGCTGTTATTATGAGAAAATAACCACACTTAAGGGAGGGTAAACGGCTCCCCTTCACTGTCTTGTGGTTGTTTTCTCATAACTGACTTTCTCCCAGTGCATTATCCATTACTTGAATTATGATTCTGGCTAGCAAGTCGAGAGCAAGTGACTCTATTTTGCTTTGCCACAAACACGCACGCACACGCACGCACACGCACACACACACACACACACACACACACACACACACACACACACACACACACACACACACACACACACACACACACACACTGGGTGTGTGTAGGGGTCAGTAATGGAGGCCTAGAATAAACAGCGTCCTGCTGTAAAACCAGGGCGTGTCCCTCCCTGCCACAGTCCCAGGTCCTCAATGGGCATCTGTGCTCTGAGACATGCTGCCTGCCACCCACTAAAAGAGGGCATTCTCTGACACTTTACACACACACACACACACACACACACACACACACACACACACACACACACACACACACACACACACACACACGTAAAGTACATATACTTACTTATAATGTACTTAAGTACAATTTTGAGGTATTTGTACTTTACTTGAGTATTTCCAATACTTTTACTTCTACTCCACTACATCTCAGATCCAAATACTGTACTTTTACTCCACTACATTTATTTGAAAACTTTAGTTAGCCTACTAGTTACTTTGCAGATGCAAATTATAAAACACACATAAACCACTTTAGCCCTATTTTATACCTACTGTAGGCTATTTGAAAATAGCAGATCTACAAGCTCACACGCGTTGTGACCTTGTAGATCTGCTATTTTCAAACATTTTATACTTTTACTTTTGGTACTTTAACTTTTTCTCAGCCTGATCTCACTTTTACACAATTATAAGGTGTTCTCAGCCTGATCTCACTTTTACACAATTATAAGGTGTTCTCAGCCTGATCTCACTTTTACACAATTATAGCTAAGGTGTTCTCAGCCAGATCTCATTTTTACACACTTTTACACAATAGGTCATTAAAAATGAAATAAATGATAATGATCGGGAAAAAAAAATAGCTAGGCTAATGACATTTTTGCCATGGATTGTACACACAGAGATGATCACATGCACCCCCATCGATGTGCACGGATCCTGCACGCGAAACGCACGGGTGGAAAGACGACTCGGCCAAAATCCCCACTATATGCCAATGCGGATCCAGATATTTATGGTGATTTTATGACCGTGGGATCGAAAAAAAGAAGGAAAAAACGGCGTCCAAGAAGGAGGGGGGGCGGGCTGATGTTTATAAACATAATATCAGATCATAATACAATATTAGAAATTTCCGGCTAGTCCACAGACAAGCCATTCTGACCAGGCTATGAAAGAGTTAAGTACATTTTGATGACAATACTTTCATACTTTTACTCAAGTACATTTTTAATTCCATACTTTTACTTGTAACAGAGTATTGCTATATTGCAGTATTGATAATTTTACTTAAAAAAATGTGAGTACTTTTTCCACCACTGACAGCCACCCACTAAAGGCATTCTCTGACACTTGACACACGCACACACGCACGCACGCACGCACGCACGCACACACACACACACACACACACACACACACACACACACACACACACACACACACACACACACACACACACACACACACCAGTCATTTGCTATGCTGCCACAAACGTGTTCACTCCCTTCATACAAGCTGTTAGCCCAAATCTCTGGTTTCTGTCTCTTCCTTTGTCTCGCTTTCTCCTCCATTCTTTTCACCCTCTCTCTTATTATCAACATCCTTTCCTGTTTACTCCTTTACCTCTCTCTCTCTCTCTCTCTCTCTCTCTCTCTCTCTCTCTCTCTCTCTCTCATACTATCTACATTCACATGCCGTACAGCAGGGGTTCCCAAACTTTTTTGTCTCAGGGCACCCCATACATATTTTTCACTCCCAGCACCTTATATTTATAGCATATTGTCGTTGTCGGGTGGAAACCTTTTATGTCCAAAATCGTTAGTTTTGTATTTATCATCTATAAAATGTAATAAACTAGTGAAAACAGCAGATCTACAAGCACACAATGCCTCGCACCTCGAGGCGTTGTGTGCTTGTAGATCAGCTGTTTCACTAGTTTTGTGCGACAGTCTTGTATGATGAAGCAGGGATTTGCTTTACCAAAAGACTACACATTTGAAACTTGGAGATACAAGGTTTCTGCCCGACTGACCATATTTTAGTGATTATTTTGCGAGGAAAACGTTGAGATAATAGCCATTTTGGTTAGAACTGACTGAAAATAACTTTGTACTTCAAGTGTAAAATGATACTAAATATTTTTTCAAGTGTCTAAATAAATTCCAAATATTATCAAATGATTTCACGGCACCCCTGGACTGCCGTCACGGCACCCCAGGGTGCCCCGTCTGAAAACCACTGCCGTACAGACCACACAGTAAAATAAAATGCAGTGTTCGGGACCATTTAATTTTCCTGTGCATGGGACAGGTCGTGTTACACTTAACTGTGGATCTGTGTTTATTATACGTGTGTAGTCCTGCCCAGTAATGGTTAAAAAGTATTTCATCATTCATGTATCCATCCGTGGTCGCACAGACGGGAAACACGTATGCAAGGACTAGCATGAACAAAACAAGACATGATTCACATGTGGCTGTCATCCAGTCCAACTAGATATGTCTACGTTTCTATACAGTATTTCATATTGCTTTATGTTCGCACGCACGCACGCACGCACGCACGCACGCACGCACGCACGCACGCACGCACGCACGCACGCACGCACGCACGCACGCACGCACGCACGCACACACACACACACACACACACACACACACACACACACACACACACACACACACACACACACACACACACACACACACACAGGGTCCCAGGCTTGTTCTGGTGACCTCACTGTGAATTCCACAGTGCTGGCAGGGTTCCTCTGTTCTGGCCGGTTCCCATTCTGACACGCAGACAGAAGCCCTCGACAGCAGCACCACTGACTCTCTCTCTCTCTCTCACACACACACACACACACACACACACACACACACACACACACACACACACACACACACACACACACACACACACACACAGGACACATTATCGCTGCTCTCCCTCTGATGTGAGCTTTTCAAAGTTTCCTTTTTTAAAAGGTTTTGTTTTTACATGGCTGCTTTTTAACACTTCGCCAGCCAAAATAGAATGGTGGTTGGTAGATTAGCCGTGAAATTTCTATTATTGTATTGTGATCTGAGACATAATATTATGTTTATAAACATGAGCCCGCCACCCCTCCTTCTTGGACCGCACCGTTGTACTTTTTTTTCCCCCCCAGGTCATTAGCTCACCGTGATTTTCTCGATCTCCGTTGGGATAGTGGTGGTTTTGGCCGAGCATCGATCTCCCTGTGCGTTTCGCGTGCGCGATCCGCGCGCATAACGATCCATGCATATAGTCCAGGAGTGACTGAACAGTCGATGTGACCACTTTGGATAGCCTAGCACCTAACACTCCAGCTCTGCTAGTGCTATTGTCTAAACAACAAGTGGGTGGGACAAAATTCCCCATTTAGGCTAACCTAGAAAAACACATTTAGTTCAAGTTTCTACCTTGTTTAGTCAAAAAGATTTGCACTTAAATAGTTTCAGCCTTGCAGTGGCGGCCATGTTGGATTTCTCAATTTTGAGCCATTTAGGAACATTTTTGAGCATTATATACAGCAAATTTGGATTCAGCATCCCTTAATACCCCTAGAACAGTTGTATATAATACATATTCACAAAATGCCTTCGGGGTTCTGATTTTCTGAAAATTGACCCTGTCTATATTACGGTTTTAACATTAAGGGGCTCCCCGTGGCTTGGAAAGGGTTGATTGTGTAGAAAATCAGTGAGGAGTGACAACAAGTGGGTGTAGAGAGGAGGTCCTAAGGTGAGAATTGAACCAAGGATGTTGATTGAGCATATTGCCACAGTATTGATAACTAAATGGTACATTTGTATTTAGGGCCTTGCCTTTATCTGAAGCGTTTTACAATGTGCATAACATTCACACACATCACACACGGTTGGTGGAGAAGGAATCAGGCTACTTATCAAGAGCAGTTCAGTGACTCGAAATTCAAGTGATGTTGAATGGGGAAAGCTTTGTTAAAAGGAATACTTTGAACAGAATAAAAACCTGAAAAAAAATAAAAAAAAACTTCTTGAAGATCTGCTGAAGGAATCTGAGGTCTTTAGAGAATAAAAGGAATGCACATAAATAACTGATGCAAGGTAGAGGTAAAGGAGAATGGCACCATGTATAGGGGGATGAGCATGAACATTGGTTCCCAAAGCGACTTAACTTTTTACTTGTATTGAGTGTAGCCCGTAGCCCGTCTTGCTCTTGAAAGAGTGCACGTCTGTAGACACTACATTGTAGTATAATCACAACCATGTTGCATCCGCTGTCCGCAGACCCTCGTTCCTGCACGGACATGGCAAGTAGAATCGTGCCTTTAAGCCAGGAACCTTGGGGACCTTCTGATTCCCAATTGGCCGCTACTGAGCCGCTGGTGCCAATTCCTGCCCCTCATAATTTCCACGTACCACAATGTATCCAGAGAAGACCGTAAGCTGAAACATTAGCCTATTTGAAGGTTTCTGCTGAGTACGTTTAATGAGCTTTGGGTTCCGTGCATTCAAACTCCAATATTGTGTTAGTGATGTCACGATTATGACATTTTACATGACGATTAAATAATTGCGATTGATCAGCTATTTCCACTATCTTTGAAAATGTTTGAAACTGATTTTTTTTTAAACGATTATGACAATTATGTCAAAAATAATTGCGATTATGTCAAATAGACGATTATGTAATAATTTTGACAGCCCTAATATTGTGTTGTATTTAATTTGTGTCCCTTTATTCCCCCAGCCAATTATTTGACCATAACCCCAACTTCATTTGAGTCCTATTCAAACTGTAACTAGATCGCTGTGTGATTTGAAGGCCACCATTGCTGGGCTTATAGTTGGAATGCTGGATGTCTTCAGGGTTTATTGTGCAAAGCAGACCGCAATAAAAATACAAATCGACAGCTGTGTAACTCTAAAACACACGGGGACAATTTTGAGCATGAAACTGAAAACCAGGCACTTTGAATTCCTGAAAATGTTTTTGGAGTTGCAGTGGTTTCGTGTGACACCGCACACAATGCACACTGTCTTCATCCGTGTCCCAGCCAAGCAGAACAATTGAGCACAACAGATGCGGGCTACACCTACTGCTATGATAGTAATCTGGTCCGTTCACCTCCTCGCTCCTCCTTGACCCAGATTAGTGTGGGAGGAGGTGACCGACCGCTCGCCCTTCCCTCTCTCTCTCCTCTAGTGAGAGATTAGCCTGGCTGGTGGGGAGATGGCTGGAATTCCTTCTGTCCGAGAGACGGAGCGAGAGAGCCATATAAAAAGAGTGCTGCGGCGTCCCCCTGTCCTCAATGTCCTGTGTGGCTGGGAGCAGGGGCCGAGTTACTAGGGCCCAAGGTGGAGGGGCCTTCAGTATTGTATACTTTAGCTATTGAAAAATAGCAGATCTACAAGCTCACAGCGCTGCTGCTATTTTTGAAAACTCGTGAAAATGTGTGCAAATCTTTGAATATGTGTATGTAACTCAAATTTTGCTTCTGGGGGGTCCCTGCCCTGGAACTAAATATTTTGAGATGGGGGTCCGTGGCCAAATACATATCTTTTTGGGGGTCCTTCACATGAAAAAGTTTGAGCACCACTGACATAGAAACTTGAAAAAAGGATTTGTCATATTCAAAGACAAATTTTCACGATTTTTCAAAAATAGCAGATCTACAAGCCGCAGCGTGGCACTCGGTGCCGCACTGTGAGCTTGTATATCTGCTGTTTTTCAATAGTTAAAGCACAAAATAGTGTGTACTAATGCGTTCCCAGTCTAACCCTCCCACAATGAAGAACATTCCTGGGGGGCCCGCAGTGAGTCCTTGTACCCAGGGCCCAGAATTTGGTGCGACACCCCTGCTGGGCACTGTTCCACCCTGCATGGTTCAGCCCGGTGCCTCTGCTCCCTGGCAGCAGACAACGCAAGCAGTCAGGGATACACAGTGCATTCCCGGGCATACCGTTTGTCAGCATTCTGAAACACATCCGACTTTAAAGGCCACAGCCGTCTGCTGCTTCCGAAAACCGTAGCTGTAGTTTCGGGGGAAGAATGCTCATCTTCCCCTTCCCCTCCTTCCTCAATGTGTGCCCTGCGCACATTCCCGGCGGCCCGAGTTGGAATTCACACCCGGAAGTGTGTTGTTACAAGTGGCAGCGGTGCCAAGCAAGGCCAACCCTCCCTGCGGGGTCTAGTTTTTTTTTTCTCTCTTCCCGCTGACTTCCCTGGCTGGGCGTTGTTCCACCAAATGGAGCAGCCAAGCAACCAGCTGCCAGTGACGTCTCTCTCCAGGGAGTAGGGATGAGACGAGATGACAATTTCATATCACGATTATTTTGACAAAATAAATCACGATTTACAATATTTTCACGATAATCAAAATCCATTATCCCGGGGCGGAACATCTGCCATAAAATAGCCGATCTACAAGCTCACAAACGCGTCGCAACAAATACATTTGATTGCGAGTGGAAAAAAAAGACTGTATCAAGTGTATTGATTGATTGATTGAAGACTTTATTAGAAGTTTGCATAGGAACAGTTCACTTTTCTAGGATCTCCTTTTAGTTGACCGTGTACCAGACTAAGCTTATTTCCATAGGAAACCATTGAAGTATCTCATATAACATTGAATGACAGACGGATAGAACACAGTACTATGCAGTAGATATAGTAAAAAAAAGTAAATAAAAATACAAGGTAAATACAGAGAAGGGTCAGGGGAGGCTGGGCTAGGTTTGTTATTGCCAGTTGCCAATGGCTGCCGACTGTAAGTGGTTTTTCAGGGTGATTTTAAAGGATGATAGGGAACCACACTCCTTTAAGGCCTTCGGTAGGGCGTTCCACATTTTGGTTGTATAGCAGAAGAATGAGTTTGACGCTTTGACCCTTTGTTTGAGTTGAATAGTTGTACACACTTGAGTTGTATATTATACAAGTGGCCAGTACCTTTTACCAATTATAGAGCGTTTAAGTGGTACCGGATATGCAGCTTGGCTAATAAAAGGTGAATTGATCCGAGTGCATGACGGAGGACAATATCACGATGAATTAAATCTCCACGATACAATTATTGTGAGTGTTTTTTATCGCGATAAACGATACTATCGCGTATCGTCCCATCCCTAGCTGCCAGTGACGTCTCTCCAGGGTAGCGCAGAATGCGGCCCGGCCTGTTTGGTCTCTCTCCAACAGGTGTGCATTTAGCACTGCCGCTTCCCCCACCCTCTACTGATAAACATCACACACACCTTCCTGTACTGTAGCCAGTTTAGACCTGGAATTATAAGACAAGGATGGGTCAGTTTCATCATCGTCAAACAATTTGCGTCTGAGAATGTCTGTGCTGGGAGACAAGCTGCAAAGTTGACAGCCACTTGACTTAAACCCTAGTTGAGAGGGTTCCCCCAGGGCTTTGTACACCAAATCTCTTTGTCGAAAATAGCCAATCAACAAACTAACAACAGATCATGCTCTTTTTGCCAAATGTTCTCCTAGTTTGCCCAGAATAGAGATGCTAGAGTTAATGTGATTAATGCAAGAATTGGCCGGTAAATGAAGATAGCCCCCCCAGGCTCCAATATGTAATAACACTAACCAACAAATAGATCGGGGGTCAGCAACCAGTGGCTCTAGAGCCGCATGCGGCTCTTTAGCGCCTCCCTAGTGGCTCCCTGGAGCTTTTTAAAAAATGTATGAAAAAGAAAAAAAAATGGGGGGAAAAAATGTCTTTTTTGTTTTAACGATTTTTTTATCGTTACTGTCGGGCAGAAACCTTGTATTTGCTTCATCATACAAGACTGACGCACAAAAGTAGTGGAAACAGCAGATCTACAAGCACACAACGCCTCGCGGTGCGAGGTGTTGTGTGCTTGTAGATCGGCTGTTTTCACTAGTTTAGTTCATTTTTTAAATGATAAATACAAAACGAAGTTTTGGACATACAAGGTTTCCACCCGACAACAACGATTTATAAGGCTTTTATAATTATTTTTTTTTGAAAATAGCAGATCTACATGCTCACAACGCCTTGCGTTGCGAGGCATTGTCAGCATGCTATTTTCACATTTCAGCCTCTAATATTTGACAAGTTGACCAATGTTTAATTTGTCATTTCACATGTATTAAAAAGTCCTTAAATTGTCACTTTAGAGATGTGCAGATAGTATACCCTCTATACACTCAAACTTTGTGTTGGTTTGTTCAATGTTGAGTGAGAAAACAATGTTTCACATTAAGTTAATCATCTGGGGACCCCCCCAAATAATTTGGGGACCCCCCTGGGGGTCCCAACCCACAGGTTGAGAACCGCTGATCTAGAAAATAAAAACATGGCACTTCATTTCACAAAGGTTGCTGACCCCTGATGTAAAGTATGAGTTTAGAATATGTTTAAATGGATAAAATGCCACCAACACACACACACACACATGCATTGCACACACACACACGCACACACACACACACACACACACACACACACACACACACACACACACACACACACACACACACACACACACACACACACACACACAATGAACACAAACACATCACATCCCTGGCCATGTAGCTCTCTCATCTGCATCTCTAATAATTTCTAATGCCTGTATGTCTGTTCCAGAGGGACCCTGACTACCTGAAGCTATGGCTGGAGATCTTCATCAGCTCCTATGAGCGCTGTCTGGATGTGGACTTTGAGAAACCACCTTCAAGGTAACATAACACACAACCTGGCTTTTAGGCCTAGAATTATTGAATGCTTTAACCAGTGGAAAGAATAGCAGATATACAAGCTCACAGCGCGGTGCCGCGCTGCGAGCTTGTAGATCTGCTATTTTTGAAAAAGTCATGAAAATGTGTGCAAATCTTTGAATATATGTATTTTCAAAGCGAACGTTTGTAAATTAAATTTTGCTTCTGGGTGGTCCCTGGAACTAAATATTTTGAGATGTGGGTCCGTGGCCAAATAAATATCATTTTGGGGGTCCTTCACCTAAAAAATAATGATACACAATAATGTGTACCCGTTCTAAATGGGTTAAAAATGAAATAAATAAATAAAAGGAAAATGCTTTCCTATTGTGAGATGTTATGAAAGCACTGTTTAATGGTGAACGTATTGTTCAATTAATCCATATTTAGGCAATGCTTCAGCTCGATCCAAACAATTCCATTATACAATAAAGGTTCAGCGTAAACAAAATATACTATTAAGACACCTCAGGGCGACATGAGCCCAATTCTTGGCCATCTGGCCAGTGATGTATATCGGACAAGTTACCCATATATGGAGACCCCTGGTACCCATATATGAAGATCCATGTTGTGTATATGGAGATATGCTGTGAGAGCCCAAACATGCTTACTCAGTTATTGTCTCCACCAGCCGAAGGCTGAGGGAGAGTATGTTTTCCCCTCCGTCCGTCCGTCCGTCCGTCCGTCCGTCCGTGCGTGCGTCCGTCCGTCCGTCCGTGCGTGCGTGCGTCCGTGCGTCCTCGCAGTTTGTGAGCAGCTAATCTCAGTCACCGTTGGCCCGATCGCTGCCAAACTGAGCACACACACTCCCTGGATGCCAATCTAGAACCTCTGCCCCACATTTTTCAAATCATGGTGGTTATAGCGCCACCATGAGTCATGGTGGCGCTATAACAGGCCGATTTGTGTGGCCTGGTTGTTACCAGCTAATCTCCGGCGCCGTTGGCCCGATCGCTGCCAAACTGAGCACACACACTCCCTGGATGCTAATTCAGAACCTCTGCCCCACATTTTTTAAATCAGCCTCATGGTGGCGCTATAACAGGCCGATTTGTGTGGCCTGGTGGAGACCTGTGCTCGGAAGAGCACTGCTTCTAGTTCTTTTTGTGAAAGTCCTTTGATTTTGATGTCTATGACATCTGACATCATACCATGTTATACCAATGCATGGAGATCCCTGTCTGTAGAACCAGCCACACAGATAAGGGCTGTCTTGGCCATATATGGATTCTGTTAGTGTGGTATTTAGCCGATGTGGCCTCCATATATGGGCATTCGCATATGAAGTTCTGTTAGATATGGACTTGATATTGATGACATCAGGGAACTCCTATGGGCATAAAAGGGATTCTGTTAGTGTGACATCATAGTGAAGCCAGATCGTGATGTCAGAGCGGCAACCGTGATGTCAGGTTCCCCTGACATCACAGTGACATCAGAGCATGATGACAGAGCGACACCTTACACGGACACGGACAAGCTGTGCCATTTCTCATAGTAAACTGCGACCTTCGGTAATGTGAAAGAAAAATGTACTTTTTATGAAATGTTGTGCTTATTGGTCGGACACTTTATTCGATTAGTCCCAGACAAACGCACAAACAGTCCTCCCAGAGCCACACTCATTTCATTCATCCCATGGTCACTGACCATTTTTTCTCACGGCAGCCATTTTGCGCTTACGTCACCACAGGACCATAGAAGCATGATGTAAGAGCAGACTGACTGTGTGTATGTGTATGTGTGTGTATGTTTCATCTACAGACTGCACACATCATGCCTTCTGCATCGCAAACCCAAAAATAGCGCAGTCACACAGGATGCCTTGGTGCAGAGGTCACGTTTCTGTGCGAGTGATGTCATACGTGTGTGTGTGTGTGTGTGTGTGTGTGTGTATTTGTACACAGACACGCACACACATGTAGCCCCAGGCTCCATCAGCATATTGCATCTAGGGAGGTGAGCGATGGACTGGTGGGATACCAGCTGCAATCACGTGATCACGGTGGAGGAGGAGAGGACAGCGTGAGGCTGGGACAGCGTGAGGTTGCATAACGCAGGCAGAGCAGAGCGCTGTGTGTGTGTGTGTGTGTGTGTGTGTGTGTGTGTGTGTGTGTGTGTGTGTGTGTGTGTGTGTGTGTGTGTGTGTGTGTGTGTGTGTGTGTGTGTGTGTGTGTGTGTGTGTGTGTGTGTGTGTGTGTGTGTGTGTGTGTGTGTGTGTGTGTGTGTGTGTGTGTGTGTGTGTGTGCGTGCGTGCGTGCGTGCGTGCGTGCGTGCGTGCGTGCGTGCGTGCGTGCGTGCGTGCGTGCGTGCGTGCGTGCGTGCGTGCGTGCGTGCGTGCGTGCGTGCGTGCGTGCGTGCGTGCGTGCGTGCGTGCGTGCGTGCGTGCGTGCGTGCGTGCGTGCGTGCGTGCGTGCGTGCGTGCGTGCGTGCGTGCGTGCGTGCGTGCGTGCGTGCGTGCGTGCGTGCGTGCGTGCGTGCGTGCGTGCGTGCGTGCGTGCGTGCGTGCGTGCGTGCGTGTGTGGGATCGCATTGCCATGCAAGCAGCAGGGGGGAGGGGCAGATGAAAACCTCATTAGTACATGAATGTACTGTCACTGTGGGTGTATCTCTCTCTCTCTCTCTCTCTCTCTCTCTCTCTCTCTCTCACCTCACACACTCTGCTACTTACTGTACATCCAGACTAGGGTTGGGACGATAAGCGAAGCGATATTATCGTTTATCGTGATAAAAAACACTCACGATAATCGTATAGAGATTTAATTTATTGTGATATCGACGTCCTCCGTCATGCACTGGGACCAATTCACCTTTTATTTGCCGAGCTGCATATCCCGTACCACTTAAACCCTCTATAATTGGTAAAAGGTACTTATAATATACATACTTGATACAGTCTTTTTTTCACTCTAGCAAATGTCTTTGCCAAAAAATAGCCTTTCTACAAGCTCACAACACGTCGCAATGAACTTGCGACACGTTGTGAGCTTGTAGATCTGCTATTTTTTGGCAAATGTTCTGCCCCAGGATAATGGATTTTGGTTATCGTGATAATATCGTAAATCGTGATTTGTTTTGTCACAATAATCGTGATATGAAATGTTCATATCGTCCCATCCCTATTCTCCACTTCTCTCTCCGCTCCCCCCCCCCATCTCTCCCTCTCTTGTCTTTCACTCTCTTTCTCTCGCTCGTGGCCATCTCTCTTTCTCCTCCCTCTCTCCATTTTTGTTTCTCCCCCACACTCTCCCCCCTCTCTCTCTCCCTCCCTCAGCTGTGACATCTGTCCTGTTTTCCCACTGATACGCATCGCTGTGATTTGGCTGTGCTGTTCGTGTTGTTGAGAGCAATGCAAAGAGAACACACACACGCACGCACACGCACGCACACACACACAATCTGGCTGCTCTTTCTAGAGATGAACTGCAGACCTGTGCACACCGATATACTGTACATAGACACACAAACAACACACTGCTCTTTTAATAGATGTTCTGCAGGCTCGTGCACACCCATACACACACACAAGAACACGCTAATCTTTCTATAGCTGATCTGCTGGCTACATGCACGACCCCTACACATTCACACAAACCCGGCTGCTCTTTCTATAGATGTCCTGCTGGCTTGTGCACACCCATACACACACAGGAACACGCTAATCATCATATTGATGTCCTGCTGGCTCGTGCACACCCATACACACACGGGAACGCACCAATCTTTCTATAGATGTTTTGCTGGCTCGCGCACGGCCGTGCACATACACGCAAGCCGGCTGCTCTGTCTGTAGATGCTCTGCAGACACACGTATGTGCTCGTCTGTGTCGGTGAGCGTGCGCTAGGGATGGGACAACATGAAAATGTCATATCACGATTATTGTGACAAAATAAATCATGATTTACACATCGGCACCCCGAAGGCATGTATGTTGTCCGCTTTAATTTGTGTGTGTGTGTGTGTGTGTTGTCTGGTTCATGTTGCTGCTCCATCTGCTGACAACCACTTGTGTGCATGTTTGTATGTACACATTTGTGTTTGGGATTAAGTGTGTGTGTTTGTGTGTGTGTGTGTGCTTAGTCCATCTATGTGTGTGTGCTGGTGTGCACGCCTCATTTCTATAGAGAGATAACTACCGGTCACTCCTTTCCTGCCTCCTTACACAGTCAAATTCTCTGCGTTCATTTTAGTCTGAGTGTAAGAAGAATGGGCCCAAATTAGGGCATTCACGAATAGTGATTTTTAGTATTAAAAGTATTCGACCTCAAAGTATTCTAATACTCAAATATTAGACAGGACTGGCCAAACTGTCAAATATTAAGTAAGCAAGAGGTGAATATTGTGAAAATAGCCGATCTACATCGAGGTGCTGTGAGCATGTAGATCTGCTATTTTCACGATATTTATCTGTGGAACCGAGTCACATTACAATTCCAAGTGCTTGCTTGTCAGGGTGGGGGTCCCCAGTTCAAATATGTTTATTTTGGGGGTCACAGGCTAAAAAGGTTTGAGAACCCCTGTTATAGAGCATTAACAAATTCATTCACCAGGGGCATTGACAACTCATTCTTATGACTTCCTATCTAGCCAATCTTTATAAACTATATATTTTTTAAAGAGAAACTAAAAATAAAAAAATAAGCGAATATTCCACCGCGGTGAACAAATTTGAATATTTGGTGAATGCAATACTCCTTAAACAGACAAATTCTCTGCGTTCATTTAAGTCTGAGTGTAAGAAGAATGTGCCCGAATAGACCTGTGAGGGTCTCTCAGAGTTAAATCAACACTTCACTCTGTACTTAGTCTGCTCTTTTCCCCCTCTATGCCAAACCTCTTCGCCAAAAACAGCCGATCTACAAGCTCACAACGCCTCGCAGCGCGAGGCGTTGTGAGCTTGTAGATCTGCTATTTTTGGCTAAAGTTCTCAGAATATGGATGGTAGGGTTCAAGTGGTTAATATAAAAAAGGAGACTTTTTTTCCCATCACACAAAGATTTGGAGGACCCCCTGTAGTAACTCTGAGGACCCCCTAGGGGTCACGGACCCCCTGTTGAAGCCCCATGCAGTACACAATATAACCACCTTCATTGTGAGCTTGTAGATCTGCTGTTTCCACTATTTTCGAAAATGTTTGAAAATATGAACATTTTTCAAACGATTATGACGATTATGTCATAATCAACCCCTGGGTCCTACCAAGGATTTGAACTCGGGACTCTCATGGGACGGTCAACATTTCTACTGTGGGCTAAGGTGGAAAAGCTGTTTGAGCAGAAGAAGCAACACAGGGATGCTGACAGAACCCTCGCTAAAAACCCCAGGGCAAAAATCCACTTGTCCGAGACAGTTTGCCCTCCTGGCCCCCAAGCTGTGGAATAAACTCCCTGTCGCACTTAGAACAACGGACTCACTCGCTAGCTTTCGCCGTGGACTGAAGACTCACCTTTTCAGACTCCACCTAAACCCTTAGCACTACTGGAAAAATCAATGTCCATACACGAAGCTAGTTAGCATTTGTTTTTAGGTGTTTTAGAAACCTTTTTTTCCCCTTTACGGATTATATTGTTTTTCTAGATAGATATTCATTTGCATTTGTTATATTGCTGTTACTGACATTTAACCTTGTTTATTATTGTGATGTTTTATCTACTGTAAATCGCTTTGGATTAAAAGCGTCTGCTAAATGCCTAAACTGTAAACTGTAAACTGTAAGCAATATTACGGTTTGAGCTTCATGCAATGCCTCTTGTAAAGCTGCAGTGGTTCAACCTGAACACAGGATTGAAATGTGTCGATAGAAGAGGGCGACCAACTACAAGCAACACAGTTGTGTTACTTATTGTATTGTCCCATTAACCCATTCAGAACAGGTACACATCATTGTGTATTATTATTTTATGCTTTAACTATTGAAGAATAGCAGATATACAATCTCACAGCGTGGCACCGAGTGCCGCGCTGCGAGCTTGTAGATCTGCTATTTTTGAAAAACCGTGAAAATTTGACCTGATTCTATAAGCGTCTTTTGAATCCTTCTAAGATTTTTTGAAACACCTATGTTTCTATGTCAGCAATCTGGCTCGCCATCGTCAAAGAAAAGGTCCTTTTCACTTAACTGGAGCTCAGTTAGTCTGTTCTTGAGAGACTACTATGTCAGTGGTTCTCAAACCTTTTCATGTGAAGGACCCCCAAAATTATATTTATTTGGCCACGGACCCCCATTCAACATATTTAGTTCCAGGGACCCCCCAGAAGCAAAATTTTAGTTACAAACGTTCGCTTTGAAAATGCATATTTTGAAAGATTTGCACACATTTTCACGACTTTTTCAAAAATAGCAGATCTACAAGCTTGCAGCGCGGCACTCGGTGCCGCGCTGTGTTTGGCGCTGTGTTTGGCCGTTTGGCCTAGCTCAGACCTACTCTCGATTGGATACTTTTTAGTACCACATTTAGTACCACTTTCACACCACTCTACCCAAGTCCTTGTAGTGGAAAACCTGGCACAAGTGGGCGGTGTGGTTTGGAGTGGTGTTGTGTTATGCCAATGGAAAAGGGGCTTTAGTTCAGTGTGCTATCATATACCGAAAATAGCCGACCTCCAAGCTCACAACGCGTCGCGCTGCAACACGTTGTGAGCTTGGAGGTCTTCTATTTTCGGTATTTTCACACCCTGCCTCTCTAACATTCTCTGCACATCCCTGGTCCCCTTTGTGCGTGTCCCCAGGCTGGAGGAGGTCCCCCCGGTCCTGACGCTGCTGCCAGACCAGATCCTGCAGGTGCTCAGACACCAGCTGCTGCAGTGTGTCCAGAAGGCCTCGGATGGCCTGGAGCCCGAACAGCAGAACCTGTCCCTGCTACTGCTCAAGTTCCTCATGGTCATCTGCAGGTCAGGAGGAGACCGCACACACATACGCGCGCACACGCACGCACGCACGCACGCACGCACGCACGCACGCACGCACGCACGCACGCACGCACGCACGCACGCACGCACGCACGCACACACACACACACACACACACACACCCCGATGTCAGACTGAAATACACTTTACAGTACACATTTAGAAACTTTTTTTTTTACAGATTTTTACTGACATTGTTTTTTTGTCTAGATTGATATTCCTATGCATTGTTATATTGTTGTTGATGTACTGACATATTATCTTGAACCGTCAATACTTATAAAACTTGACTTTTCTCTCTGTACTTAGTCTGCTCTTTTTCCCCCTCTACGCCAAAAGCTCTTTGCTGAAAATAGCCGATCTACAAGCTCACAACGCCTCACAGTTGTGAGCTTGTAGATCTGCTATTTTTGGCAAAAGTTTTCAGAATATGGACACTAGGGTGGTTAATATATAAAAGGAGAAAAACAGTTTCTATCACACAAAGATTTGGAGTACCCCCTGTAGTAACCTTGAGGACCCCCTAGGGCACCCAGACCCCCTGTTGAAGACCTCTGCTTTACACTCTTCTGTCTGCATATGCACAAATATCCACATACTCATGTTTATGCGCAGAAGTAACGGACTCTCTCACAAACACACACAGAATTACATTTTTCATAATAATTTCACAATGCTAATGATGCATTAACTCATTCTCTGCCAAGTTCAACTTGCCTTGCACAGGCACTGCCGAGGATTTCTGACGATTTCACTCATCTTGAAGGGACAATTGCGCATTGATGTTGAGGCATAAAATAACAAAACAAAGGCTTATTGGAAAGGCCTATTCGTGCGCTTTCCATATATGTGTTGTTGTTTGTTTCAAACATGTTTGCTTATCTCAGAAAGTGGAAAAAGATAGGGCATGTTATGGGCAAAACACAGGCTGCTGAGAAGACATTTTGAGTAAAAGCATGTTTTAGTTTTGAAAATGGAATAACTTATGAATAAAATATGATTGCTATTATAAACTATACCTTGCTGGAAAGGCAAATTCGTGCTCTTTCCAACGCTCCAAACTATAAGTTTCAAAGATGTTCGCTGATCTCGTAAAGTGGAAAAGTATAGGGTATGGTATGGCTTCTGAGAAGAGGTTTTCCTTTTTGGAAAATTTAATAAATCATGAATGAGCAATGAATACTATATAAACTATACCTTGCTGGAAAGATAAATGTGCCCTCTTTCCAGTGCTCCAAACCAGATATTCTGTTGTTTAGAAAATTGGCCATGTATGACCATTTTTTTACAGACTTTTACATTGAAGTTCATTCACATAGTAGATATTGTGCTATTCAATAAGTGAATGAAGGCCTCTGTCACTTGGGGGCGCTCTCGCTCTCCTTCTCTCTGTCCTACTGCCAAAAATACACTCTCTAGTCTCTACAGGTGCACACATATAGACATCAAAGGGGGCTTGAGTCTCTCGAATAACCCTCTGTCTAGAATAGGCTGCTGGCTGCACCTAAAATAGCTGATCTACAAGCTCTCAATGTGTTGCAACGCAACACATTGAGAGCTTTTAGAGCTAGTAGATTTGCTATTTTCTCATTCTAGGACATTTTAGGACATGTCAGCCCTGCCCTCAAAAATCCTCTTCCCTGCACTTCCCTGCTCTACAAAGCTAAACTTCTCTGCACTCAAAAATAATTTACCTAAGCTTTGATTCCTTTTAGTTGACCTTACATCAGTCAACTGTAGGCCTACTGTCATGAAACTGTACCGTTTGATTGATTGATTTAAATAATTGTCATCACAAA
Source organism: Nannobrachium achirus (assembly GCF_963921795.1). NCBI lineage: Eukaryota > Metazoa > Chordata > Actinopteri > Myctophiformes > Myctophidae > Nannobrachium > Nannobrachium achirus. Next base: position 49,006,444 of record NC_137831.1, on the reverse strand, counting down.
AAAAAGGCCCCTATAGCCCAACTAGATGTGAGCAGCCCGAAGGGCCGCGACCCTCTAGTAGCCCCTCCACTTAGGTTTCTCTTTAGTCAGAAATCACATGGCCTCTTGGTTAGGTTGCCGTTTCCTCAGAAGTGTGTGTGTGTGTGTGTGTGTGTGTGTGTGTGTGTGTGTGTGTGTGTGTGTGTGTGTGTGTGTGTGTGTGTGTGTGTGTGTGTGTGTGTGTGTGTGTGTGTGTGTGTGGGGGTGGGGACATCACGAAAGTTTTTCACTTCGACGTGCTGTGTTGTGTGAACATGCACCCGACATGTGCATTGAAGATTGAAGGATTAGGAGGATTGTTATGGATCGTTATGGACGTTTCATTGTGAAGGACCCCCACAAGTTTTGTTCGAGAGACTTGTTAGAGAGAATTCTAGTGAGCTGAATCAAACTCGCGCCATGCAGCCATGCCTGCCTGCAGGCTTGAAGGGAGGAGAAAAAAAAGAGAAACCGATCACTTGTGTAACCATCTGTTTGAGCTGTGGACCCCCGGGGATTACCGATTCCGTGTAGGCAGGCATCCAGGGAGGGACCGGGGACCACCAGTACAGATCGCACTGCCAGACTGTCATGCAGGGACCCCCAGTCACCCCCTGCAGCTGGGTGGCTAGGACTAAATAAACCGTTTCTACTAACTGCCAATAAAATACATTTTAGAGCTACTAAAGCCATATGGATTCAGCGACCGTCATGTTTCAGGGCTTATGGATTACCGGTATAAACATGAGGTGGATTATAAGATATCAGGTAAGGCTATGTTTTACAAGCATTTATACAGCAATCTGTCTGTGTGTTGTTGTTGTTGTTGTTGTTTTAGTCTGAGAGGCTAGAGAGAGGCAGTTTTTGAAGGGACTGAATTGAAATGATGTGCTTATTATGTGGTGGTCCAGGGACCACTGAAACAGACAGCGGACCACACACACACACACACACACACACACACACACACACACACACACACACACACACACACACACACAAACGCTAGCACGCCCACACACAAGCTGCGGCTTTCTGGTTACCCGTCTTGCTCTCATTGTATAATTGGTTTCAGGTTTCTGAGAGGAGGTCTTTCTTTTTGGACAATTTAATGATGTTTAATTTCATGTGAGGCTGTGCACTTTTGTTTAATGTTGTAAAAAACACTGTCAGACTTTGAGGAAGTGTATCATATGTTGTGAGAGGCTGGATAAGGCTTAGATCTTTTGTGTACAGTGTGTACAGTAAAAGACGTCCAGAAAGACGTCTGGCACCGAGATCCCCAGGGGAAAAGACGTTCTGAGGACGTTTAGCAGGGAGTGAGTTAAAGGACAACTTTGTTTTTTTTTACAACAAGGGTTCATATTTTAGATTGTAATTAGAGAAAAGAAAAAGTGAGTGTTAAAATGTTTTCATTTGCTTTGTTCTATTGTTTTATCGCGTTTACCGTGCTAAAATGTGGGGCATGCGTACGCATGGGGGCATGCGTACAAGTGGCTAAATATGTCTTTTTAGACACAATAAGCCAGCAGTTTCTTTATTGTTATCTACAGTAACACTTCTAGCCCCAATAAGTCACATCCAACCATGAAAGGTTGTGTTGTATCTTGGGAATGGGCTTATTCTGCGTAAAATGACATATTTAGCCACTTGTACGCTTGCCCCCAACCACTGAAATAAGAATCTCTAAAACAATAGAAAGAAGTAAATGAAATAACTGTAACACTAATCTTATATTCTTTAATGACAATCTAAAATATGAACCCTTGTCCTTAAATCCTTTCCGCTAACATCCAGTCCATCTGGTGCGTGTGTTTCAACAGGAACCTGTCCAACGTGGAGGAGATTGGGACCTGCTCCTACATCAACCACATCATCACCATGACAACCCTCTACATCCAGCAGGTCTGCACGTCGCTGAATCACCCTTCCTTCAAACGGCTGCACAGCCAGGAAGTGCACTGTCACTATTATCACATACTGTAATCGCCTGATCGCAATTAGCCAGGAAGGACACTGTCACAATTATTACATAACCGCCCGATCAGTCTTGATTTCGTCAACTAAAACTATGACGAAAAATGTTTGTCGACTGCGTTTTTTTCACTGAGGAAAACAAAATAAAAACAAAATAAAAACTAAGCTGTGATGACCAAAACTAAGACTAAATATATTGACAATTTCGTCTACAACATTAAAACTAGACTAAACGTTAGGGATGGACTAGTGGAGAAGAAAGTAATTTGGTTGCTCTCAGGTGTTTTGTGCTGAAAATAGCCATCTACAAGCTCACAACGCGTCGCAGCGTGACACGTTGTGAGCTTGTAGATTGAGTTGACTAAATTAACTGTATATTTAGTCGACTAAAATTTTACAAAAAATTAAACTTCCCAGGTGACTAAAATATGACTAAAACTAACATAAAAGACATTTTATTCAAAAGACTATGACAAACTAAATCAAAATTTGCTGTCAAAAACAACACTGCGCTCGATCGCAATTATTTATATATTATTATTATTTTGCATTATATGTTCATACGTTTTTCAAAATAGTTTTTGTTGTGAGTGTGACTGCCCTGCACACAACACGGGCCATGTCACAACTAAAGCCTTGCAACCTGTGAACACGCACACATGCATTGCATTTTACACACACAATTCACCACCACTACATTTATGTTTTCTGGAAAATATGAGTGTGAGTAGTTGGCACGTACTCCGTGGCTAAAGATAGATAGATACCTTTATTATCCCGCGGGGGGAAATCCGTAAAGGCTAAAGAACGGCTGAACGGAAAATAAATGTAGTTCGTCCTGGGTTTAAATGTGGCGATTGACCTGCATTTCATCCTGTCTCGTCCTAACTCTTGTTTGTATGTGTGTGTTTTGCGCTGCAGTTGAAGAGCAAAACAAAGGAAAAGGAGATGGTGGACCAGACCCAGGCTGAAGAGTTTGTGCGTCATGCGCTGGCTTTCTGCGAGAGCCTCTACGATCCGTACCGCAACTGGAGGCATCACACCTGCGGGTAAAAAATGACAGCTTAGCACGATTTTCATGATCTACCATGTGCAACTTCAAACTCTAAAAGCCAAACAGAAATGTAATTGTCAACGACAAAAACACAATTAAATTGTTAATCGCTATTATTTGAGTGACAATTAATCGCCTTGTGAAATGTCATAATCGTGACAGCCCTAGACATGATTAACAGCCAAAACAGACGGTTAAAAAGTTTGTTTCGGTCAGTCACAGTTCGACAGCAGGCAAACTGCCCAAATCTTTAGTGAGTCCATAAATTGGCTCCTCGAAAGTTTCTAATACAAATGTGTGTGTGTGTGTGTGTGTGTGTGTGTGTGTGTGTGTGTGTGTGTGTGTGTGTGTGTGTGTGTGTGTGTGTGTGTGTGTGTGTGTGCGTGTGTGCGTGCGCGTGCGTGTGTGTGTGTGTGCGTGCAGGGAGCAGCTGGGGGCCGTGGAGCGGAGCAGACAGAAGTACAAGGCGGCTCCACTCACCGTGGAGTTTGTCCCCTTCTTCTACCGTGAGTTCCTCCTCTCTCTATCTATGCCTAGCCTCGCGTAGCCAGGCTTTACTCATCTGCGAAGAGAAAAGCCTGGTGACAATATAAGGCAGAAAGCGTTCAACTTCCGCCGTGTGAGCTTCCCTGGAATTGAGTTTCCCCGGTTTTCCCCTAACCTAACTTCGTTAAACGCAGCACTTCCGCTAGAAATCTTGGAACCAACCGGAAGGCATATTGTCTACAGGGTGATCTATGCCAGGGGTGGGCAACACTATATTTCCACCTTCACTCGAGAGGGCCACAATGCATATTGCTATGTCCTACTTTGTCATTCTAGTATCTCTTACAAAAGAAGCACAAATAGAAGATCTACAAGCTCAAAACACGTCGCAGTATAGATTTGCTATTTTTGCTTCTTTTGAATTGGAATCCTGAATATTTTTTTGTTATTTTTTAATTGGAATCCTGAAATCTACAAATTGTATTTAATTTCAAATGCATTTAGTTATACTCATGTTGATAGACTAATAGACTAATATTTTAGTACTACTATACTAGTCATTAAGCTACTTAGATAGACTGAAGGAATTAAAGGGGATCATGTTTGCGTGTTTGGAATTGGAACAGCTGAAATAATATATCAGTATTCAGATATTAACCTGCGGACCGCATTAAGTGAAGGTTGGGGTACAGTATGATCTATGCCAGGGGTTTTCAAACTTTTTTGACTCGGAGCACCCATGTAAATAACTTTTTCATCCACGGCACCCCTGAATTACACTGTTAATTTTCAGAATATTACATCATATTGGAGAAATTTCCGTTTCCATCCGAACTGACTGAAAATAACTTTACACTTGATGTTTAACCACTTGAACCCCAGCATGTCTATTCTGGGGGGAAGGTTCACCAAAAATAGCCAATCAAGAAGCTCACAATGTGCGTTGTGAGCTTGTAGATCTCCTAATTTTGGTGAAGAGAGGTGTCGTAGATGGAAAAATACCAGTGTACAAGTACAGTGCAAATCAGGTCTGTTTTACTAAGCATAGTGAAGTGATATTGATGTAGTGATATTGATGAATTCCAAATCGGCACCCAGGGTGCCCCGTCACCCACTTTGAAAACCCCTGCTCTATGCTGTGGCCTCGTCCACTCACTTCTTCTTATCCCCATTTCCTGTCCCTGCCAATCTTCTTTCCTACCCTGTGGCCATACCACACTCGCTCTCTCACTCTCTCTCTCACTCTCTCTCTCACTCTCTCTCTCTCACTCTCTCTCACTCGTACACGCTGCACAATCACAATCAAGTCACGATACAGTTGACGGTCGTTTTCCAAATTTCCCAGAGGCTGCGGTTGTTGGGTTTTAAGCAGAGTGAAATGACAGCTTCCTAAATATGAGATTTTGCTGCTTTGTTTAAAACGTTTTCATTGCCAATAAAGAAGCCCATTGCAGAAATTCTTCCATCGTATTGTTATTAGATCTTGATGGGTCCTAAATATTAACGTCCCTCATGGGAGGAACAAATCTGTGAAAGAATTTGTGTCAAAAAAACAAAACAGCAACATGGCCAGAAGCTAAGGTACACCCGTCATGTTGCCATACCTTAGCAACAGGCATGATACATTTATTTTAAGAAGTAAATTTTTTTCCCCTGTTTCTACGGTTTCTTGGCTGGATATGGCAGCCTGGAACGGTTGTTCAAGTGCAGCTAATCTTGGAATGTTAGTAAACGTGCCACAATTAACAATAATGAATTGCACCTGTGCCATTTTGTCAAGATGGGGAGAATACAAAGTGTGGAGAATACAATTATAATACCTTGTTAAAGTGACCATTTTGTAACATTTTGCATTTTTTTTTATTTTACTGTAATTTAACAACATAATATCCAGCACAGATAGACAAATAAACATTCATGGATTTATATTTAAAAGTAACTTTTATTTTTCCCCCTGGATAGCCGCTACATGCTCACAACGCCTCACAATTTTCACAATTTGGACAATGTTTAATTTGCCATTTTAGTGGTATTAAAAAGTCCTTAAATTGTCACTTTAGAAGATACCCTCTATACACTTTATGTTGGTTTGTTTACAGTTGAGTGAGGAAACAATGTTTCACATTAAGTTAATCATCTGGGGACCCCCCAAAATAATTGGGGGGTCGTGTGTGATGTGATGACATCATCAAACGATAAAGTCGACTTCAACTCAACTTTTTACTGAGTCGAGTCGACTCGCAAGTCGTTAATGCCCTAACACACACACACACACACACACACACACACACACACACACACACACACACACACACACACACACACACACACACACACACACTAGGGCATTAACGAAACACACACACACACACACACACACACACACACACACACACAGTCCCTCCCTGTGTGT